>NC_135623.1:51357873-51664957 GCF_053574225.1 Canis aureus | reverse complement strand
TTGAGCCACTTATAACAATTTTCATTGACTCATGGGACATTTCCTAACTTTATCTTCAAAATAAGAAACATGCCCCAAAAGTTCCATATTAGGTCACAGCTCGGAGTAGCAGAATTTCCCCTATAGGAACCCCCTTCCTCTTGTTGGACCTATAGATTAGTAAAGTGTTCTTCCTCTTGTAGGACCTATAGATTAGTAAGGTGTTCTCATCATTAATAATGCAAATATCTAAACCAGAGCTTTCTCGAAAAAAACCCCACCTTTAAAAACCTAATATGTTGGGGAAGTAACCTAATATGGGTGGGGAAGTATTTTTAAATGAGGATTAAAAATTTTAAAAAGTTTGTATGTCAAAGGGCAGAATTTCTTTGTGCCAGATCACCATTAGATTTCCACCAACTCTGATGTCTGAGTGAGTGATAGAAAGGGGGTTAATTCTACTCCTTCTAACCACTCAGGATTTCTTCTGCCACCCACTTTCCCTATTACAGAATGTAAGTTGGTGTAAAGGTTATGGAAATGGAGGAAGAGAGAGAGAGGAAGAGATGTACTTTACTTTATAACCCAGTAACCTAAGTGCTCCCTGCTCTGGTTGGGACACTGCTTTCCAGGAGTGGTGACTGAACTGAGAATTATGATGGGCCAGCCCCTAGGCCTCAACTAGGGTGTCCTACCCCCAGAAATAGGCCTCTTGCCACACCCAGTCTCCCAGTGCTGCTGAAAACTAAACAGAGTTCCTTTCTTCCTTTTACCCATGTAATACCCTTGCTCACAAAGATTCTCTTTGCAGAATTATCATAGATCTGGAGAAGAGATTCAAAGGGAGGTATGTAGAGCCAAATATCACAGTCTCATGTGAACAGAAAAGCAAAGCACCCTGTAAGATGAGCTCTAGCTATTAGAGGTCTATTATAAACCCTGTTCTTTTGCACCTTCCTAGAGAAACAGCCCCTACTAAATCCAAATCAGACTATGATAGCAACTCTATAATAAATCAAAATGCTCCTGCTTTTAAAAAAATCCCCCATCAAAATAATTTCCATATAAATGACTGAAAACAACATCACATTTTAAAAGCCGTTTAATTTTAATAGTATATTTTAATGAAAAAAACAGCATACTTTGCCAATAAAACATTAAAATCATCTTTTCAATGAAAGACAATCAAACAACACCAAAAATAACTTAATACATTACCATAGTAAATAAACCATCTATTAACAACAAAAAAAAAAGAAACAAGAAAGCAGGTCATATACAGAACTCAAGACTTCAGAGAGCCTCAAATGGAACAGCAATACAGCAAAATTTGTAAGAATATATCTATATGTGCATCATTTTGAATGGAATATTTACAATAGATAAGGTACCAGTCACCATGTACCTAATTTGTTGTTGTTCCAAAAGAATTCTACCAAACAATGTGAATTTACAAGCAGTGCACTGTCTTTCTTATAGTTCAGATTAGTTTTTCTACAAACAAACCTCCAAAAGGAAAAACTGAAGGATTCTTGTAAATGTTAAAATGTAATCAACAAAGCAATTGAAAACAAGAAGATTGAAATACCTTGGTGGAATCTTAGAATCTGGAAGGGCAAACACCAAGTGGCAAAATGCACCTAAAGCTAGAAAATGATGCATCATAGTCATGCTTCCAATTGCTTCACTTCTTTTCTTCCATTAGAGGTGTGTGTGTGTGTGTGTGTGTGTGTGTGTAATGGTGAGTGAGAGAGCGCGTGTGTAGTGGGGCCAATGTGGGAATCCCCCATTAAATATGTAACAAAGTAAACAATACTTTGGACAGTGAATCAGGTCTACACGATTAAGACATCCATTACTGAGTGTCGACTCACAAATCAGAACACTACCAGTAAAAACAAAGGAAAAAAACAATCGTCATTCAAAGTGAGAATATACAAATAGGCCAAAAGGAACACAGTATAAGAGGAGAGCCATAAAAATTCATAAACATAAAATTGTTTAACTCCACTAGCCATACGTTTCCCCCGTTTTTTAGACTAAAGTTTAATTAATTAGAATGTGCACAAATTAAGTTGCTAGAGAGATAAATTAATAATTTACAGAGGGTTGTTCGGCAATAATCTAATAGCTTTCAAGATCAGTGAACACAGCAGGCGCAACTCCTTTCTTAAGCATTAACACTTGGGAGAGGGAGAGGGGGGTAAGAACCACAATAAAAATATATATATAATATACAGTGTAAATGCAGAAAATCTGCCATCTTTTTTTTTTAATTCAAAATACTTTAGAGATGTCTCTATCACATTAAGCATCAACTCTAGTTTAAAGTTTCAGTCCTGAATCGATTTCTATTTCTGAAAAATAGCTGCAAAGTGTACTTTTAAACTTGAACAAGGGCGATGTCTTTAGGAATAAAAACAAATCTTACTTGATCATTTTGGGGGCCTTTTAAAAGGCTGTCTCGTCTGCCTTTCTGCAAACAGCCAGCTCCAGACTTCCTGTGAAGAAGCCGAGGTGCCTTTTCCGGATGGGGTGGGGTCAAAGGGGACAACTTTGCTACAACTTGACAAATCCCTTCTTTTGTTTTTCTTTCCTTTGAGAAACCGGTTCACCTTCTCACCGGGCTTGGCCTTTGCTCGCTCGTTCGCTCGCTCTCCAGTCCTCCCTTTCTCCGGATTCACATTTACTGGAATTGTTTCTGGTAGCCAAAGGTGGAAAGAAAAGAGGCAGGAGAGAGAGGGAGGGAAAAGAGGGGATGAGGAGGGGCTGTCCCTGGAGAGACCCAGGGTCTCCTAAATGCCGGCCGAATATTTCATTCTTTTCTGTTTCTGCC
Source organism: Canis aureus (assembly GCF_053574225.1). Classification (NCBI taxonomy): domain Eukaryota; kingdom Metazoa; phylum Chordata; class Mammalia; order Carnivora; family Canidae; genus Canis; species Canis aureus. Next base: position 51,662,142 of record NC_135623.1, on the reverse strand, counting down.
TCTGGTTGCAGAACCAGACGCGCACCACGTTTTTCTTAAGGTCCAGCTTCTCGGCGATGGCGGCGATCTTCTCGGAGGAGGGCCGCGGCTGGATGGCGAAGTAGGCTTCCAGCGAACGCTTCTCTGGCGCGGCGATAGACGTGCGCTTGCGCTTCTTCTCCGCGCCGTTGAAGAGCTCGGGCTTGGTGAGCTTCTCACGGTGGGACTTCTCGGCCTCCTCCAGCCACGCTTGCAGGATGGGTTTGAGCGCGATCATGTTGTTGTGCGACAACGTAAGGGACTCGAACCTGCAGATGGTGCTCTGGCTGAGCGAGCCCACGCCGGGGATCTTGAGGTTGGCCAGCGCGGAGCCCACATCAGCCTGGGTCACCCCCAGCTTGATGCGTCGCTGCTTGAAGCGCTCGGCGAACGCCTCCAGGTCCCGGGGGTCGGCGTCCACGTCGCTCATGCAGCCCATGTGAGAGGGCAGCCCGTGCGCGTGGGCCATGCTGAGCGCCGCTTGGTGCATGGGGTTCATGGTGGCCATGTGCGGCGCGTGAGTTGGCGTGGACACCACGGCGCCGTCGGGGCCCGCCATGGCACCCAGGGCCAGCCCGGGGCTCAGGTGCTCCAGCAGCTCGCCCTCAAGCGCCTGATGCGGCTGATGGTGGTGGTGGTGGTGGTGGTGGTGGTGGTGGTGGTGCGTGCCCGCCAGCGCGGACGGATGCGAGATGGGCACCGACGAGGAAGAGGCAGCCGACGTGCACGGGATGGTGTTCATGGTGTGGTAGGTGGCGTCCGGCTTGAAGGGGCTGTGGTGGGGCGGGTGGTGGTGGTGGCTCTTGCTCTGGGAGACGATGTCCACGGCCGCCAGAGCCTCGGCGCGGGCCAGCAGACTCTCATCCAGCCCGCCGAATATATTGCTCTGCAATTGCAAGTAAAAGGCACACATTACGCTCAGCAGGGAATTGTGCGCACTCTCTCCGGAAGCCCCGGCACAGCGCTCGACAACGCCGCCGCGCCTACAACATTCCCAGCACGTTAAAATAATAATAATAATAATAATAATAATAATAATAATAATAATAATCCTGAAAGTAAGCAGGTGAGACGAAGAGGAGGGAAGCCACTGAGAGAAGCCGAGTGCACGAGGAGGAGGAAAGTAAGCTTGCAAACACAACACAACACAACACGCGCACAGGCAACATCCCAGGTCATAAAAATTAATATGAAAGAAAAGACCCGCTGAATACATAAGAGAGAGAGGGGGGAAATTGGTTGGAGGTGTGGGGTGATTTGCTGTGCAGACATGAAAAAAACATCAAGCAGATAAAGGGGGCTGTCAAAATGTGCCTTTAAGCGTTGATTATGCAGGAATACGCACCGGTGGGGTTGGAAGACACGCTCTCCGCATCGCCTCCGAGCCCCCGCCGCTGCTGCCGCTGCTGCCACTGCTACTGGAGCTGCTGCTACGGCCTCCGCCGCCCCCGCCACTGCCGCCGCCGCCGCCAGCACTGCTCGAGCTGCTAGGGGAGCTAGCGGAGGGCGCCGCGGGCGCGGAGGAGCCGGGCGAGGCGCTGTGCAGTGCGGAGTACTTGGGCTCCACGTGCAGGCTGCCGCCGTGCGGCATGCTGAACGCCTGCTTGCTGTTCAAGGACATCATCATCATTTTCCCGGTCCGCCCGGGTGCTCGTCCTTAGCGCACGCACTGGTCCCGCCTGCCGGGACCCTCTCGAGAAGTGCTGGGTGAGCGCAGGATCGGGGAAGGGCAATGCAAAGTTGCGCTCTCCCGCAGCCGCTCCCAGCTCTGTGCGCCTTGCGGGGACTACGCGCTCCTCCTCCGGCTCCGCCGTCAATCTGGGGGGTTGCTGGGTTCGGCTAGGCGCTGGCTGCAGACCTGGGCGCCCGAAACTGCCCCCGCGCCTCGCGGCCGCCGAGTTATACTCCCTCTCCCCGCGCCTGCCCCCTACCCCCGCCCTCCCTCCCTCCCTCCCGCGCGCCTCCGCCCTCCCTGCCTGGAAGCGCCCGTCTCTCCTGCTAGGATTCTAGCGTCGCCCCTTCTCCCTCTTTGCTCCCTCTGGAGTCAGGTCGGTTCGGCTCTCCAGACACCCTCCCCCCTCTCCCCGCCGCGCCCTCCACCTCCCCTTCCGGGCCCCGCCCGCGCGGTGAGGCCGCCGCCCCTTGCCGGCGCCCCGCCGCTCTCACTCACTCGGGTGTCCCAGCTCAACCCACCCCACCGTCCGGGTCTGCGCTCCAGCGGCCCGGCCGAGCTCAGCGCCGGCCTCCAGCCCCTCCTGCTTCTTCCGCCCAGTCGCCGCCGCGCAGGGAAAAGAAACTCCTGAATAAAGTTGGGGCCAAGCCAGCCTTGGGTGGGCTTTTTACCCCAGACTATTTGGAACGTTCCTTACCTGGTTACTTCCCCCGTCCTGCTTACCGCTAAGTTCCAGGCCTCCGCCCCCACTCGGCCCGCCCCTTCCCGCAGCTCTGGTGACCCCGATCTCCTGCTCCCCGCCAAAGGAGAGGACGAGGGTGCTGCCCCCGATCCAGCGCCTCCGCGCTGCTCTGCGCTTCCGCCCGGTGCACGCAGCAGCTGGCGCTCGGCGCTGCGCCCCCTCGGCCCGGCGGGTGCCTGGTGCCGAAGAGACATGGGGTCGACAGGGCTGCAGGGCTTTCTCTCACTCGATTTCTCGCAGCTCTCAGCGGATTGGACAGCCACGGAGCCAGCTCGGATCGCCTGTGCGCATGCGACTCCCCCCCCCTCCAGCCGCCCGCACCCCCCCCCCCGCCCCGCAACCCTGTCTACTCCCCCTCGCCCCAAACCGACACACACTCCTCTTCACCCTCTTTTCTCTTCCTCCGCATCTTCCTCCTCCTCTTCCCCGTATCCAAGTTCAGTGTGAGTTGGGTCTTGGGCGGATCCACTGGCAAATCCTGCCACTGATTTTATTATTCTTCATTAGCCACAATCAAAAGAGGAAGGGGCAATTGATGGAGGGAGAGGCAGGGCCAGAGATCACAGAGCGCATGTGCTGCTGAACACCCCCACGCACCTCAACACACACACGCACACACACACACACCCTCAGGGATTGGCACAAGCCCCACTTATCTTCATTTCCACAGCCGCTTGGCGCAGAGAGCCTATTTTTAGCCAACACTTTGCTCACACTTCTGTCCCAGTGCAGACCACTCTTCTTAGAAGTGGACACACACTCTTAGTTCAAATTGTAAAAGCAGGAGACAACCTTTCCTACACACACACACACACACAAACACACACGCATATGCATCACCTTCTCTCCAACCCGCTCCTATCTTCTACTTCCCTCGATGTTAGGGGCTGCTGTCACCTCCCCACAGCGTGGAAGGAGTAGAGTAGAGCCGAGGGTGAGGAGGCCCTGAGACTGGACACTGGAGTCCGCGGGTGGCCTGACCCGGACCAGGGTGACTGGGCGCAGGTGCAGGCACAGGGTGCCTGGGGAAAGCGAGCAGGTGCGAGAGCAGGCGGCAGGCCTGAGAGGCGCTGGCGCGCGCTGGGACAAAACAGAGTGGAAAGGAGCGTGGCAAGGGGGGGCCCTCGAGTGGTCAGCGCCCGGAAGCCCCGCGGCGGAGAGGGTGGGGGGCCGCCGGTTCACCCCTAACCTCAACGGAGCGGGATGGCAGGTTCAAGTTGGGAGCACAGTCCCCCGGAGTCCTCGGAAGGCGGAAACGGAGGGCGCGCCACTGGCTCTGTCCACGGTCCTTAACCCCTCTGCGCTCTCCTGCGCTGTCCCCGGGCTTGCCTTTCTCCCCACTATGTGGAGGAAAATAATAAATAGTAACTGAAGGGGATTCCCACCAGTACTGTTCCTGAGCATGAGACCAGAGAAGTCTAGACACGAGACTGGACAAGGGGTGTTGACATGAATGAATGTGGCTTGCGTTGGACGGTTCGCGTAAATGCTTAGGTGTTTAATTTCTACCTCGACAACAGCCACGGTAATTTTCAAAGAAAAAAATATGACATTGTACAGCTCTCACTGTCTCAAGCTTCGAGAAATGAAATAAATCAAAGTTAAAAGCTTGAGTATCATTTAATTATAGTGCGAATAGCGCTTTGAAAGAAGTAGAACAACATCTCTAAACAAATTATGACTGAGCCAGGAAGGAATTATTAGATTGAAATTTCATTTAGGCTCGGGAGACACCGCGCTTCACTGTGTAATCTGCTATGCCTCATCTGATTTGTATGCTTAATTCAGCTTGACGAATTTATTAGTTTTCATAATAGTGAAAAAATTGAGCAGCACTATGGGCTAATGCATTGTGTGTACTATAAATTGTATGTCATCGTGGAAAGGCTGAAGTCTATAGAAATCTTTTATTAATGTCGGTATAGGAGGGAGGATTTTTGTGTAAGCCTTGGAGAGGTTCATGCCAAACTCCACTGTTGCTGTGTCTCACTGGTCCATTAGCACATCGTCATACTAATTAGACTACTTCATCAATGATATAATTTCAAACTTCAAATTATGTTCTAATTAACAAGGGTTGTCCAATTTGCTTAATCTTCAAAAGGCTTTGGAGGGTCTAATTAGTATAAACTGTTGAGCATCTCCAAAGCCTAATAAAAATATTAAATAAATTAAAATATTTGGGGTATGTTTTCTGTCAGTACTGGGCCAAAGGGCTAGAGTGAGATTGGAGGAGGAAAATAACTGGAAGACAAATGTTCGCATCCACCTAGTTCCCCCCAGATTATAATACTAAGTGAATCACAGGAGAAACTTTTGGGCATTGCACCTTCTAAACAGTGTGTTTATATGTTTAAATAAAGGCATAAGAATATCAAGGAGAAAAACCACATGGGGAAAAAATTCTTCTCTTTCATTAGGTGCCTAATTAGATGTAAAGTGAAAAGCAACCCTGAGGAGTTTCCCAAGCATTATTGTGGCAACAGTCTGCTGAACTTGGATTGCAAAATCAAATATTTGGGGGTGTTTTGAACCTCTCCCTGTCCCCTCCCCCTTCATTGAGCTTAATTACTTGCAATAGTTGTTTTAATGTATGTTGTCACCTGGGAGTATTGAGAAATGCATATCGTTAATATGAATTAATCTTGATTTTAATAGCAACTGACAACTGATCTCCAAAATGCTAAACACTTGTCACCACTTCATATGGTAAATAAGGTAGTATAATAAATTCATGAAATAAAGAGGGCACTGTTGAAATGACTGGACAAACTTTGTTTGATATGGAATTGATCAACTAAAACTATTGTAAGCAGGACAACTCCCAAGAGAATATTGTCCTGATGGCTAAAGTCCATATATCATTACATTAATTTACTATAACTTTTTCTTTAATCTCTTAGAGATTTCTCAGTGATATGTCTAATTCCAGACAGGAAAAAGGAAGCTCTTTATTCCAATTGCCAACTTGAGATAAATTAATATTTAGTTGAGCAATTCGAGTTTATTTCCCTGTATTCCATTACTCCTAGAAAACACATACTTAAAAAAACAAAAAAAGCAGGTCTCAGCAGAGTTAGATTTCTCCTTTTCCCACTTGAAGTGGAAAATGGACAGCAGTGATTATGTTGTAATATAGAAAGAAAATGCAATTCTTCCTTAATCACCACGACTTGCAATCTTGCAATCTCTCCTTCCAGGAGTGTCCAGAATACCAACATCTTTACGATACCAATGAAGCCCATTTTGGTTTTGCCCACAGGCATTGCTGCAAAGTGCTCCAGTGAGTGTGGAAGTCACCCTCCGAGGAGGAAGGAATACTCCAGCCCTCCAGGTAAGGGAAGCCATCTAAACAACTGGAAAGTTGGGGATAGACCCAAGTGGTGTGAGTGAGCGGCCCAATATCCAAAATCTTCTTCATATGATCTCAAAATGCACTTTTATATGCATGTACCTATCTGCGCCGGTGCCTCTGCACACCTTCAGACCTACCTAATAAACGGAAAACAGAGTAGTGATTTTTTAAAGCAGAGAAATGGAAAATGTATCAAATGTGTGACTACAGGAGGAAAGCCTTTCTTCTCACCAAGCTCTTTGTTCGACAATAGCTTCTGTCCCATACGCTGCCAGATGCAGACAGATGTGACCATCTTCCCCCCTGGGCTGGCAAGGGGTCGCTTGAGGTTCCACCCAAGCTCCGGAGCAGCGGAGTCCCCGCAGTAGGCGCCCTCCCACGACCCGGAAATCGGCCGGAGCTATCCCGAGGGGAGAAATCACTGTCTCCTATTTGGTATCTGGGTCCTAATTTACTATTAAAATTTTAAGCAGTGCATTCATATTTTACCGGACCTAATGTGTTTTTATTAAATTTTAATCTAATAAGGACAGTGTGATTTCTTTGTATTTCACACAGAATTGAGTTGGACGACAGGGAAGATTTCTTAAAGGGCAGATTTGACCCTATTCATGCACCATTTCGATCTCAGGTAGACAGGGCTTGGGGAAAGAAAGAGGAAAAGGATAGATTCCCCCCATGGCATCTCCTCAAGGAGGTCATCCTGCTCCGGATTCTGAATAAAACCGGACCCTCTGAGCAATCTCTGGACTCAGAAGCTTGAGCAGAATGGTGGTGGTGGGGGGGGGGGTGATTAAACTCCTCCATGGCCTGGCTATTCCAGGGGAGGAAAAAAAAAAAAAAAAAAAGGAGGGAAATATCTCTGAAATTGAGATTTCTGGGAGCGCCCCACGAACTGGCCGCGGAGGATAGTGCCGTGGAAGGAAGGCTCTCCTGGGTTTGATTCGGCCTGAGATAGGGGCTACGTTCCAGGAGTGATGGGTGCGCTTTGTTCAAACGTCTTTCCTCTTCGGTTATGTCCACCTTGCTCTTCTGATGGTCCCTAACTTCCTCCGGTGGCTCCCCGGGAGCCCCGAGGACCCCGCACTTGGGGGTTTGAAGGAGCTCCTCTATTGTCCAAAGATGCCGGGCACCCTTACGCCCGATGGCACAGCCTCCTCTCGGCGCTTTCTGGCTAACACTTTCTCCACCTCCAGCTGCAAGCAGTCAGCACGTGTCTCCGGAACCCTCTGCTTCCGGCGCTCCCCGGGCCTTTCTAGGTTGAATTTCGGACGCGGCAATCTCCCAGCCCCGCGTCGAGAGGGGCTAAAGGCGCGTGGGCGGGCGCGCTCTGCGGGTGGGGAGACGCTCGGGCTGGGCCGGGGCCCCGCAGGCGCCGAAGGAACCACGTGGGGCTTTCTCTAGGTAATTCTGGACGGAGAGAGGTGGCTGCGCAGGGGACAAGGGGAAGAGAGGAGGGACAGCAGACAGCAGAAAGGAAAGCAACTGTTCCCTCTTTCCCGGGTGGTGGGAAGGACGCGGAGCTCAATTTCAAAAAAAAAAAAAAAAAAAAAGCAGACTGGGAGGAGGGGGCGCGGACACAGGCAGCGCAGACCCGCAGGATGCCCGCCAGGCTCCCAGACGCCTTCACGGTCCCGCCTGCTCGTGTGCTGAGGCTGAGCGTGGCGAGGGACCCTCACGGGGGGACAGCTGATTGGACCCTCTAGAGTCCACCAGGCTTTGGAGCAAACACAGCAGGTGCCGAGGAATGAAGATCTACCAAAGGGAAGGATTCAGCCCTCGGTATCCAGCGCGCACTCCCCACAGCGCGGGGGCGCGAATTCACACGCTCACTCACGGACACTCGCGCCCAGACACGCGCACACACCCACGCACGCAGACACGTGTGTGCTAACCCCCGCGCACACTCGCTCAGACGCGCGCGCGCCCCCTCCCCCTCCCCCTCCGGGGCCCGGTTGCGGGTGGGGCGCGAGGGAGCGGTGCCCCGCGACGAGGTTATTTTTCTTCGTGGTGAATCGCTTTGGTCCGTGTGTTTACCTCTTCCCAAAGTTAAGTCCAGTCACGAAACCAAACTTAAAGCATTGGAACAATCAATGAAGACTTTTGCAATCCATGGCGCCTTGCGCTTCCTGGAACTAAAATAAATGCAAGAAATCGAAACTTAATTACTTGAAAGAAATCCAGAAATCCCTCTGCATAATTTATCCAGTCATTTTTAGTAGCGTTCGTGTTCGGTGCAGTGTATGTTAACTCTATGCTTTTGGCTAAGCTCTAGCTCCCTTCATCGATTCCGTGGGGGGCCGCTGCGCCCCACTTGAGCAGGGAATTTTGTCCTGCTCCAGGTCCCCCTTTCCTCCCACCGCTCAGAGCTGATCTAGTAACATTTCTTTTCAGAAGTCACTGGCTATCACGGCACAAGAATCCCTGGGGCTGAGGGTTATATGTCGTTAAAAAATTAAAAAAATCTTACCAGTTCTCTCTTCTTTTTTGTTCACTAGGGCTATTATTTGAATTCGTGTGAGTCGCTTAATACTAGATCCGAGACCAGGCCCTTTCGTAAATACAAACCAGGACCATTTCTCTGAGGGAATAGTGCACCATCAAAAAGTGCTATTCTACTGGTGATGAAAAAATTGATTAAAAAGTAGGCTTTTTTCCCTTCTCTCCAGAGAAGTTCTCCCCCCTCCCCTTAAGGGTCATTATCTTCCTAAAGTACAACACTAGAATATTCCCTCTGACTAAACTACTCCTCAAGGTAGTTAGCTGGACCACAAACCCTGGACACTAGTTTCTTCCTCTAATATCTATTTTTTTCAAACTGACTCATTTTTCTCTATTTGATAGAGAATCCTCCTCTCTATGGAGTGCCAAAAGACCTTCATCTGGAGGCACTAAATAAAATAGAGACCTCAAGAGGCAAAGATCAAATGACTTTTGTAAATATTGTGACTCTGACATTGGGTACTATTGGGAATTTAGAAATTTGGTGATGACTAATGTTATGGCCAGCAGATTTGCAGAACAGAATAGTCCCTGAACCTATTAGCATGGTGTGGGTGATTCCAGAAAGACAAGCTTTCTCATAGACACCTTATAGGAATCTGAAGTAATGTTATGAAAGAATGAAAAATACATTGGGGAGCAGCTTGGAAACTGAAGTACATTTTGATTTAACTCACATTAACAGAAATGTAATGTAAAAGTGAAAGGATCTAACAAAACCATTAATAATTAAAAAATAATTACAGATAGTCTATCCTTACTATTCATAACCACTCAACACTTTAGACAAAGAAAACGGAATACTCTTAATGGGAATGAGATGTGAGCAGACTGCTAATGAGAATTTAACCAAGGACTGCGCATTTGTCAAAGGAGACTGAGTTTCCATGTTTCCCCCCCACCTGCATATTTTAATTCTCTGAGTTAGCTTGGACCTTCCTTCCTCTTCCATCAGCATACATACTGCATGTCTGAGTTTATGCAACAGAAATCTCTTGAGCAATAACAATACAGACTTTATCAAATTCTGAAGATCAGGGGCACCAGATGGCTTGTCTATTAACCACCTTCATTGACAAATATTTATAGGTGAATAAGAGATACATCCCTTTGTAATAGATTTTGGTTAGACACTCCCATCCCACCAGGATTTCACAAAACAATGACCCTCTAAAGACAGCAGTATGTTCCCTGTTCTTTGTGGTCATTAAAAAAGAAGAAGAAGGAAAGAAAAGAAAAGAAAAGAAAAACATTAATCATCCTTTAATGATTCAATGTTAAGCTTTTTCTTGTACTCTTTACTGAAGAAGTTGCCTTCCAGCATTTAAAAAAAAAGAGGGGGGGGTCAAAACATTTTTTAAAAAAGGGCAAGTGTATTTTTCTGTTACCTAAGTTGTATTTATTTTCTTTCCAGTATATATTTTTCAGTGTCCAAAGTCTTTAGAGCAGTATTCTACACACAATCATGCAGTGAACCATTAGTCATGCACTAGGTGCATGATTAAAAAGGATGTTATAGTGACTCCATTCTGATCTTCACTGTATGTTCCTCTTTATTTTGTTTGAGAGACACATGGGACTGCCCCTAGAGTGCTCCGTTGACGTTTGGAGGCACTGGGAGGAAATCAAAGCAGCCTGGCGGAAAGCAAACTTCACTGCCTCTTTTCAGAGATAAAGGGAAATCTTACAAAAGGAGAGATTTGCAGACATACAACTGGAATTCAATGAAGTCATGGCTGAGGCATCTGCTGGGAAGCCACCAGGAAGTGGAGACCTACAGCCCATGTCAAATCTTGTGCATCTAAAGAATTTGAAGCCTCTTTCCTTCCTTCCCTTTCCCAAATGAATTAGAAACAAAACAACATGCCTTTTGTAGAAACAAAAAACTAAGGAAAAATGCTAATAGATTGAGTGCAATGATTCTAACTACTTCTTAGCTATATAAATTTGAGTTGAGCACATAAAACGTGTTGGATTCCTTGTAGGCAACCATTCTCAATTTTTTAATGCAGCAAAAGGATATTACAACAACAATGGCAACAAATTCACCTTTAAACATTTATCCTTTCTTGAATTTACATATGGCCTATGATTTGCCTCTAAATCTCATATATACAAAAGTGTGCAAATCAGTGGTAGAACTATATAGTATTTGTACCCACATATGTGTTGTTATCTCCCTCTTCCTTTTTCTCCTTTTATATGTGCATATAGATCTTCTAGAAATCATTCAGCCAACGTGTGTTCTGGAATACAATATACCTTTATGCTTTGACTAGTTTTTCCTGGTGTGTGTATAAGACATTAAAGAGCCCTAGCATCTCAACAAGCATGCTGTATTTGGAGGTACTAAGCTGTCTTCTTTTCAAAACACAAATGGTATTTACTTTGTGATGCTATGTGCTCTTTGCACCCCTTCTTTGCCTTTCAAGGGCAAAACCAAAGTAGGCATTATTGACATTGTGCTTATCTGGCATATTCCTGTCCTCATATTTCGTTGGTTTCTCTGTCCTCCATTCATTAGTCCAGACCACATGATCAGTCATTTCTATAGTAACCCTGTAAGACACTTTGATCTCTTTGCTCCTTTATCTTTCCCTTATCAAACTACTCATTTCTCCACTTTTGTCAACAGACTGATGAAAAATACATATTATAAATACATTTGATTTATATCTGTAATAATTTGGCACTCAACATCATCTCCAACCTTCTTCTGGTGTTCCTTCCTCTGCTGCAGTCTGTAAAGCTAAAAACTACATTTCTCAGACTCCCTTGCAGCTCAGGGGAGGCATGGATCATTTCTTTCTTGTTGGTGTGAACCTAAGAGGAGTCCTATTTTATAGCCAACAATTGTGTGCTGGGAAAGAAAAAAAAAAAAAAGGTATTTTCCTGAAGTCTGTGTTTCACCAATGCTCTCCTTAATTCCCCTCCTCCCTGATTATGGTAGAGCTCCCAGCTTTCCTGCCAAGCTAGCGCTGCACTATGGTTCTGGGAGTCATTCCCAGAAGTTCAGCCCAGAGTTGCCTACTTCAGCCTTTCCAAAGATTTGTAAACATCCACCTGTATTAAATCTCTCTCTGCTTAAAATAGGTGCAGCAAATCACAACTAAACCTTGACTGATAGGCTAGCCTTAGCATTATTTTCTCTATCACCTAGTATTCTTTTCGCTCATCTTTAATTGACTCTCCATCTCATTCCCTACAGAATTTATCGCAAACATTTTCTACTTCTGTCACAACTTTGAACATACAACCTTGCCTCACAGTTTACTAAGAAAAGAGATTACTACCACACATTCCCTCAAGTTTTCGACTGCCATCCAACCATTTTTTCCTTTGTTTTCACACATGTCCTGTGATTCTCCCCTAAGTGTTAGCCTCCTCCTTCAAGTTAACCCTCCATATGTTCAAGATTTCTCACCCTCTCTCCTCCTCAGAACCTCGCCCTACCAATTTACTCTTTTTCTTGCATCTTCATTTTTACTTCTCCAGCCTCTCTCTTCTCTATCACAATTGTATTCAAGATGCTTTGGCCATAAAATTTAAATAAGACAAAAACTGTCTTTAAGTGTCTTCTCTGCAATATCTCTCAAAAGGTTTGCCCTCAAATTTTGGAAATGATAGTTGTATTCACTGCTTCTATCTTCTCACCATCCAATCACTTCTTCACTCCTGGAAAGTGTCCTTAACTCTCTACTGATGGTGCTTCCTCTTAGGGTACCCATGGCCATATAGTTTACACATCCTGTGGTACTTCTCCCAAAAGCATGGGAGCACAAACTTGGAGTTTTGTGCTAGCTCTACCAGTTACAGGGTTCACTTCTCATTTTGCTTCCCTGAAAAATGTACGTAATAATAACATATTCCCAGATTACTGAGTGGATTAAATGACAGATTGCATGTAAAGGGTTTAGCTTATTTTCTTGTATGTATTACTCACCTAATAATACAACAATATCAAGCATAATCACTGCAAAATGTGAGGGCTGGCAATTCTCTCATTCTTGAAATGGATTGGCTTGGATCTCAGTATATGATTTGAAAAGGCAGAATGTGTCAGCCTTTGCAGAATCATCGTTTTAACCAGGCTTTGTCTTTTTTTTTTTTTTTTTTTTTTTTTTTGGTATCCTTTGCCTACCTTTTCCCATCCATAAAGCAAACCAGCTCTCCAGTGGCCCATCTCCCCAAAGCAGTTATATAAAAAATGTGGGCTTATGTATCATTTTTCATTATCTCAAACATGTTCAGAGAAGTGAGGGGTTAATTATTGGTTAAATGCTTTATCTTACTCCAAGAGACCCAAATTTTTGTGATCAGGCTTTCCCTACCAGTTTAACAGTGTTTCTAACTTATTTCCTCAAAAAAAAAAATAATGAATTCTGAAAGAAAAACATACTCAATATCTACACCTGAGCATGTTCAATATAGTTCCTTCTCAAGTCAAGAGCATTCTGTACATCTACCTTCTGAGACACTGTTTCTTTTTTTCCCCTGGCTACTCTCCCATTTCCTGAAAGGTAATGATTAATTAAGGATCCATCAACTCTAGTTTTTCTTCTCCCTTGTTAATTCCATCAATTTCATAGCTCCTACTCTTACCCCAAATTATATTACTCTGATCTCATCTCAAAGTCAGTTTTACATTCCACCAATTTATTAAATTTCTCCATCTAAATACCTGCCCTATCTTCCAACCCTCCTACAAATTCATACCACTTTATCAATATTTCACTTATGGTGTTTATTACTTTCCATTTCTATACTTACCTTTTCTTTTCTGATCTCCTATGTGAGACTGTGAGATTTCTGAAGTCAGGGTCTATGTTTAACTTCTCCTGTGACCTCAAAGTGCATATGATTGCATCTTGTCTAGAGCAGATATTTGACACATATTCACTAACTGGCTGAATGGATGATCATTACGATAGCAAGAGATATGAATGTTGTGCATTACAATTTCACTAATGCTTGTTCTTTTCTAAATCTTTTCAGTAACTGACCCAAAGTTAACAGGTAGATGGCAGACTGAGAGAAAACATTTCCATTGGCTAAAAACTAGAAAGGAAAAACTAGATTATACAAGTCACCCCTGCAAACTCACGTGAAAAGAAACCTAATAGAAAAGTGAACAAAAGATGTCAATAGGCAATTTATCAGTTGGCAAGTCTAGTGCTAACTAGGATTGGAGAGATGCTAAACCTCACCAAGTAACAAGATAAATGCTAAATAAAACAGTGAGGTAATACTTTATGACTATCACCTTCATAAAATTGTAAAGTTAGATAATTCCAAAAGCTATTAGGATGTGGGATGGAAACATAATATTGGTAGAAGTATGATTATCGGATGGCTATTGAGAAAAACAATTCGGTAAACTTTAGTGGAAATGACCATGCAAAACCCCTCTGGTCTACCAAGTCCACAGCTGGGTTATACTTCAAAATAATTTTTCTACAGATCCAAAAGGTAATATATTTGAAGATGTTCCTATCAGGTTGTTTATAATGGCAGAGGGGTAGAGGCAGCATGTAGAAGCACTGACTTCAGGCACCTGGGTGGCTCAGTCAGTTAAAGTCTGCCTTCAGCTCAGGTCATAATCCCGGTGTCCTGGGATCGATTCCAATATTGGGCTCCCTGCTCAGCTTCTCTCTCCCTCCCCCTGCTTTTACTCTCTCTCTCTCTCCCTCTTAAATAAATAAACAAAATCTTAAAAAAAAAAAAAAAGCAGCAGTGACTCTTATGGCAATATAGAAAAGCCTTAAGAAGCTGAATGAAAATGGAACACGTCCTGTGATATAATACACACACACACAAAGCTGAGTATTTCCATATACATAAACACACACACATACACACACACACACACAACTGTATTTTTCAAGGTGGTATATATACCCAAGGACACATTCAACTCACTAAGTGTCATTGAATGGTAGGAATATAACTGGAACATAAATTCATGAAGACATAGTTTATTTATTTACTCGTGAGAGACAGGAGAGAGGCAGAGACATAGGCAGAGAGAGAAGCAGGCTCCCTCCGGGGAGCCTGGTACCGTACTCACTTGATTCAAGGTCCCCGGAATCAGCACCTGAGCCAAGGGCAGATGCTCAACACTGAGCCACCCAAGTGTCTGAACATATCAAGGGTCTTAAAGAGTTCATTTCCTCCTATGAGGCCTACTTCTAGGGATCTTTCTTAAGAAAACAATAAAAAAAAAGTGCACAAAAAAGTTAAAAGGCCGTTTTGTTTATGAGTGAAAATTGGAGACATATAAATGTCTGATAATGGAGAAATTGTTTAATAAACTGAAGTATAACCATATTATTAAATAGTGTTCAACCACTACAATTATGTTTTCAGAGAGTATTTAAAGGCATGGGAGAGTACACTATTTGAAAAAAAAAAACAAATACGATACAAAACAATGGTTCTTTGTGTTCAGAAGAAGTATATAGATAAACAAAAAGTGTGAAAAAGTATTTCAAGTGTTGCATTGTAAGAGATTTAAATTTTCCAAATTATCTACAATGAGCTTTTATCCCTTTTACTACCAGAATTATATGTGTGTATAGATTTAGATATACTTATAGATGTAACTTTCCCAGGTTGCATACTTTTTCATATAAGATTCATTGCATCTCTTATTTAAAGTGCTGTAACTAAGTGATCCATCAGCTGAACCATCAACTGAACTCATTCACTATCACTAGCTGCAGTGAATATTTATAGATCGGAAATGGTATTTAATTGACTTGAGAAGGATATATTCAGCTATCTGAGTTTTATAGTACATCTCTGAAATGTGGAAAAGCTCACAGGCTTATATAAAGAAGCCAGTCTTGCCTATCAAACACTTAACTGGGGATCCCACACAATGATCCTCTAAACATGGCCTAAATCATTTCAATTGCAATCTATACTGCCTTTCTTTGCCTACAGCTGGACCAAGATGCTTCTTGGGCAGGTAAGAGACAGGACAACAAGGAGTTTATTATGAGACTCCTTATTTTCACTGTTTCCAATACTTTGTTAGGGAAAAGAATGCATACATGGTTAGTTTAAAAGAAAAAGACACCTTATCAAGAAAGAGTTAAAATAGTATCTCTAATTTCAGAGGCAGCAGGATCCATTGCATTGGATCTCCTAGATGATGTATACTAAGAAATCTTTTGTAAACTAATTGTTATTGTTGTCTTTAGTTGAAAATAACACACAATGATGATTGCTTTTTTTTTTTTTTTTTTTTTGATGATTGCATTTATGTTCAAGATGATGCAATAACTGGGCCGCCCGGGTGGCTCAGCAGTTTAGCGCCTGCCTTCTGCCCAGGACATGATCCTGGAGTCCCGGGATCGAGTCCCATGGCAGGCTCCCTGCATGGAGCCTGCTTCTCCCTCTGCCTGTGTCTCTGCCTCTCTCTCTCTCTCTCTCTCTGTGTGTGTGTGTGTCTCATGAATAAACAAATAAAATCTTAAAAAAAAAAAAGATGATGCAATAACTTCGATCTTTGACCATGCCATTAGCTGCAAACACATGGCAAAGTTAGAAAATATAAAAAAATAAAAACCCATAATGGCATGATGTAGAAGGACCAGTGATAGGAAGTGTGGGAACAAAGCATTTACTCACAGTTGTCCAGGAGGGTCGTTTCTGGTTCTTTGATCAGAACATTGGATTTGGTTGCACACATACCACATCACATCACATTTTGTGACAGAGTTCAAGTACAAACTGGTGTTATTATGTGGACTTACATTCTCCCAACAACCAGTGTATACCTTGACAGTGAATCATACACAAAGGATTGGTTGGTTGAGTGTTTTTACTCTACGGCAGGAATAATGTGATCCATATTTTTCTCTTTGTATCTCTTAGTATTCTTAATAATTCACTACAAGTTACTAATTGAAGTTCAAATATTTCTTCAAATGAAACTCATAATGGAATAACCTGAAGGACTAGAAAATTCTTCTTTATGCCCCTTAGAACTGAATGGTCACAGGGGCACTGGTGTGGCTTAATCAGTTGAGCGTCTGCCTTCAGCTCCATCCTGGGATGGAGCCCCACATATGGCTCCCTGCTCAGCGTGGAGCCTGCTTCTCCCTCTCCTCCCCGTTGAGTTGGGGGGGGCGAGAAGCTATATTTCAGCCATAGTTGAAGTTTAATTTCATTACTGTGCAGTTGGCATATGGGTAAACTCAATTTCTTTATCCACCCCTATTGTTTATTGAACAAATGTTTATTGAGCGCCTACTCTACTAAGCACTATGCTAGGATAGCTGGAGAGAGAATGACATTGTGAAAATAGTTTGCTGAATTGGGGATGGGAGAGGTAGGCTACTGCAGAATCACTCATGGCTACTTAGGGATCCCACGAGAAAGGAAGAGTGTTATTTCATCCCTTGACTGGCACTTACTAAGCTTAACAATTTTCAGGCCCCAATCAAAAGGTATAGTGAGGGAATTTTTGGAAAAGCTTTCTGGAAAAAAAAAAAAAGAAAAGGAAAGCTTTCTGAGGGTAGTTGGCATACTTTTAACATAAAGATCGGTGGCTGCTCCTTATCTGGTGATTTTAGAAGGTGGGAAGTTTGCTGGAGGACCCTCTAGGAGTACTTTTTGTAGGAATATTGATAATATTTCTGAATCTGATATCTTATGATTCTATGAAATACCCTGTTGAACAGTTTTTGCTCCCATTGCAGCAACTGAAACAAGGAAAATAATTACAAAAAAATGAAATCTTTAAAGATATTGGAGGACTACAAGAGTAATGAACTTTGGAAGAACTAAAATGCTAAATAAAAAGGAGCCTTTCCTATTGAACCGAGATCAAAGGCTTTTTTCTTCTTTAGGAACATTTGATGATTTCAGGGCACTAACTGCAGATGAGGCTTAGCATAGGCAGAGGGCTCTAGTAGGGAAGAGAAACCAGAAGAACTTTCATAACCTCCCATGCTAGTATGACAAGTTGAAGCATACAGAAGCACCAAACCCATGGATTGTATCTGTACAACATACTTTCTGGGTGCTGGGGTAGCTAGTGATGCAAGGCAGTTGAACTAGATAGGCAGAATGAAATCTGCTAAATTTTGAAGTCGTGGGGTAGAAGACCCAAGACATAAGTTTAAAAACCTCTGAAAAGTAGAACTCTGAAGGCTAAGGAGAAAGAAACATGCCCTCAATAAAAACTGTTCTGCAAGGTTGACTTTGAGACATGGGAGCCACAAGCAAATATTGTGTGTAGGGCTCTGTCTATATATAAATAATTTGGTTAAGAAATATAAAATTCATAGATCCATGTGAGACAGAGGAATTTATTGATGAAACTGTAGAATGATTGATAGAGAAGAGATACTTACATACTTGTTATTGTCTAACTAGTGCATTGAAGATTCTTTCTTAATATTATGTGGGTACTATTTCTTCCTGTTTATGACTAGGAATCATCTCTTCCTGTTATTAATTGTTAATTATGCTGTTTCTGGATGATTTTTATATTACCTACCATGAAAAAAGGGAATCTATTTGTATTGATACAACACAGATTTTATTGTTATGCAGTGCCCCAATACAATTTATTTAATGCTGGGTACTCATTAATCTGAATCATCTATCCTTCTATTCATGAATACTGATTTCCATTACCCTCTCAAACATTGTCATTATGCTTTGTTGATAATGACCTCAAATGCAAGTCATACTCAGAGTATGTAGAGAAATATGAGTTTGTTTCTGGTAATGTTAAATTTACCTTTTAGAATTTTATAGAATAAAGATAAAACAGAGTATTATCTGTTCCCTTGAACAGATCAACCATCTTTTCCCTTGAACTTTTTTAGGCTATAATTAGTCCTTTGAACTTTTTTAGGCCATAATTAGTGCCTTCCTAAACCATAATCTTTTAAGTGTTGACTGTATCTTGTGTCCACACACTACCACCAGTAGGGAGGATAGGTGAGACCAATACGGGCAGATAAAAAAAATTGGTGTCATTCACTCAAGAATAGACATCTCTGGGCAGCTCCTGTGGCTCAGTGGTTTAGCGTCGCCTTTGGCCCAGGGCATGAGCCTGGAGACCCAGGATTGAGTCCCACGTCAGGCTCCCTGCATGGAGCCTGCTTCTCCCTCTACCTGTGCCTCTGCCTTTCTCTCTCTCTCTCTCTCTCTGTCTCTCATGATTAAATAAAATCTTAAAAAAAAAAAAAAAAGAATGGACATCTCTAATTCAGCATGTCATGAAATGGATCCAACAGAACATGACATCTCTCTGGGAATAGAAGCAGAAAGGACATTGATCAGAAGAGTTTTGGCATTGTGGAGTCATGGTCTCAAAAGTTCTCAGAGGAAGAAGACACGGTTATCCAGAGGATGCCTGACATGTGGCAGAGTCTGCAAAGAGGGTAGGATAATCACCTTTGGTGCCAGTGAGGGAAGACAAATAGGAAAAGATGCCTAACCCCTCCCGTCTTCACTGCCTTCAAGTGCTATAGACTATAGGTGGAATTATGATTAGAAGACAGATGGGTATACATCAATACATAGGCCCGGATCAAATAAAAAATCAAGCCCCAAATCAGAGTGTCAGCAGAATTCTGGTGGTCTATCCTTGTACCATTCTGCGAAAGAAATACTACACTATCCAAAATAAATAAATAAATAAAAAATTAAAATTAAAATTAAAAAAAAAAAAAAAAGAAATACTACACTATCCAGCAGTAATAATCCACTTACTAAGTTGCTCTCCTAGAATAGGAATCTGGTCACAGTAACCTAGGATAACACCTGTAGGATAGGCTTTGGTCTGGAGTTCATTGGAGTATCCAGTTGAACCCATATGTACCCTAGGGGCCTGAAAGCAAGCTGAGGAGAAAAAAAGGACCAGGGTCCCAGTATAGGCATGAGATACACTTCTAAGACAGCCTACTGGCCCAGTCCCATCTTGGCAACAGAAAAGGAATTTAAAAATTCCAGAGCGTGCTTCTAGCAACTAGGATTCATGCAAGACCAAGTTTGGGCTCTGCAAGCCTTGCCTGGATTGTATTCCTGTCCTTGGCCAACTCAAGTCATCAGAAGATGACTTAACATTTTTCAAGGAAGGTACTCCAAAGCACCAGACTCCTGAAGTGTGGTTCCTGGTACAGTGCCTAATCTTCCCTGGTTTAAAAGCAATAGCATTCATTTAACCATCAGCTGTGGCAAGGCAGATGCTAAGGATCCCCAGGAGTACATCCATATTCAGTGGGTGGAAGACAACAAGAAACTTAACAAGGATGTTATAGTCCTGTAGAAGGGAAGGTCCATGGAATCTATAACAAGTGTGAAGATAGTCTGTGGATCAGAATATAAAGCAAATGGAAAGGCACCAGATAAACAGAAGTGTTCTCCTAGAAAATGATGATCAGCACAGTTGCCTGAGTGTTCCTGCAGATCATGGCTGATTGACTGAACACATTGTCAGGGCTTTTTGCCTTGTTCTCTGTCCCTACCTGAAGGAAGCTTCTGAAGGAAGATGGACCAGGACTACATGTAATGTTTCACTCAGATCAGGTTAGCCACAAGCAGGGAGCAATAGCCAACCTTCCACAGTACATGGACAGTCTGGACAACGCTTTGGTGCTAGTGACCCATGGAGGGGCCTGCCAGCTCAGCGAGGGCCCCATCATCATAGAACTCATCTTTATATTCTGGGAAACATCACAGAG
Organism: Canis aureus; assembly: GCF_053574225.1. NCBI lineage: Eukaryota > Metazoa > Chordata > Mammalia > Carnivora > Canidae > Canis > Canis aureus. Next base: position 51,642,145 of record NC_135623.1, on the reverse strand, counting down.
ATAGAAAGGACTTCATTATCTTTTTGTCCAGACCTGATGCAACAGCAGTCATACCCAAATCATTTGCATTTTAGAACTGGAATATTAAGCTTCTGTTAATATCATTAATGGGAGATGGGCTGGGACAAGGGCTTGGGGGCCAAGGGTAGGAAAAAGTGGTAAGGGGGACAGATGTTCCATAATTCTAAGTCTTCTATGCATTGTCCACCAGAATATCTGGGTGGCTTCTGTTATTGCACAACTGTTATGTAGTTTTCTTGCCACCGTTAGTCCCCTTGCCACTGTTAGTCCCCTTCCATCACATTTTAGACAAAAATTCTGCTTCTCTATTTTAAGACTTACTTATGGTCATGTGCTCAAAATGTTTAAATGGGTACAAAAATCACCAAGAATGGGGTTGGCAGGGCAGAGGGGAAATAAAAAATGAAGTGATCATCTTGCAAAAATAAAATAAGATAAAATAAATAAAATAAAATAAAATAAAATAAAATAAAATAAAATAAAATAAATAAAATAAAATAAAATAATAAAATAAAATAAAATAAAAACTGCTTGGAAGGACCATACCTGAGAATGGAGAGGGTTTTTTTTTCTCAACAATGTATGGCATTTGTGAAAACATTATCAGTCATGCCAAAAACAGAACGAATGACCAAAAACAAGAGAAAAAAATAGATGATAGAGATATATTTGAATTATAAGACAAGGACTTAAATAATTATAATTAATATACTTTAAGAAAGTAGATAATAGTTGTAATCCATTTTAAAAATCAAATGGAGGGGCACCTGGGTGGTTCAATTGCTTAAGTGTCTGCCTTTGGCTAAGGCCATGATCACAGGGCCCTGGGATGGAGCCCAGAGTCAGGTTCCCTGCTTAGCAGGGAGTCTGCTTCTTCCTCTCCCTTTGCCCTTCCCCTACCCCAGCTCATGTGCACACACTCTCTCTCTCTCTCTCTCTTCCTCTCTCTCAAATAAATAAATAAATAAAATCTTTAAAAAGATTAAATGGAAATCTAGAAATGTATAAAATAATAACTGATATTAAAAACTCAGCAAATGTGTTTAAAATCAAGTTAAACACAGCAGAAGGGCGCATTATTGTCCTGGAATATTGGATCAGGACTGAATCATGGAAAGGAAAAAGGATGAAGCATGAAGAAAAGAACTATAGCTTCAAAAAAGCTCTACAACAGGATGAATACAATGAAAACAGCACTTAAGTATTTTGTAGTAAAACTCCTGAAAGCAAAGAGAAAGAGGAAGTCTTAATGTAGCCAGAGGAAAAGCATATATGAACTTCAAAGAAGCAACAATAAGGCTTATAGAAGATTTTTCAAGAAAAAAATGGAAATGAGATCTTTAAAGCATGGAAAGACAGTAACTGCCAATCTGTAACCCAATTTAACTGAGAAAATATGCTTTAAAATGAAAGTAAAATGAAGACTCTAGACAAACACTGAATTATTTTTACCATCAGATTTCTAAATTCTAAAGTGAGTTCTTCAGGTAAAAGGAAAATAATCCAAGAAAGCAAGATTAAACTTCATGAAGAAATGAAGAGCAGGGCAAAAGACTAATACAGGGTAAATAAAAATGTATACAGAATTAAATAGATGACAATAATATAGAAGAGTTGGAAGGGGTTAAATAGAGTTAAAATGTTCTAAAATCCTTGCATTATCCAAGAGGTGATAAAATACTAATGTATAGTAAACACTGTTAAGTTAAGGATGCATGCTATAATTTTTAGGTACTACTAAAGGAATAATAAATGCCAGTACAAAGGGGAAATATAATTTTTAAATTCCTGATTAAACCAAAAAAAGTATGAAAGTAAGTAATGGAAACCAAAAACAAGAGCCAGTAAGCAGAAAACAAATAGTAATATGGTTAATTTAAACTCAGATGTATTGGTAATTACATCAAACATGAATGAACTAAATATTGCAATTAAACAGGCACCCTGTAAACAAGGGGTTAGCAAACTGTAATGTAAATGGCCAGATAGAAGGGTTTTAAGCTTTGTGAGTTGCATATATCTGAGCTCCATATTCTTTGTTTTTTATTTATAAACCGTGGACATGTAAAAACTATTCTAAATTCTACTAGTAACACTTGCTGTGTGTTAAAAAATAATAATAATTATATAATTAAGTTGTTTCTTGCTCAAATTGCAGGGCTAATATTTTTATTAGCTAAAGATAAACATTTAGATGTTTTTCAAAGATCAATACACAAATGGTCGTTTTCAAAAGCTTTTAATGTTTCATATTTTTCAAAGATTTTACAGAAGAAAAAGTGGATATAACTGAAATGTATAAATAACTGTAAGTGTAAATACCAGTTTTACTCTTCTAATTTTTTCCAGAAAAAAAATGGATGGAAGAAAATTTTTTATTTAATCATTCACAATAGCATAATGCAGTGAATTTTTATTTAAAGTTGAAAGGCTGTATTAAGCATTTTATGTACTATCATTTGGATACTGAAATATATTGTCTGAAATTGATAATTTAGGCATTAAAAAACATGCCCTAGTAAAAGTGTCACTTTTACACTCAACCACTGAACCACCCAGGTGTCCCTCCCTGAAAGTTATTTTAGTTCTTAAATAGGTACTACTGTTATATTTGAAAATATTATTTTGAATGGAAAAAATTAAAAGTACTACAGCATTAGAATAGCAATATAAAGAAACACATTTTCTCTAAAATCTCAGTTCATTTTGTAAAACCCTAAAACCCATAAGTAAATCCCTTGGGTATGTGAAGCCATGAATGAATGAAGCTCTATTACAGTGAACACACAAACACAAAGGTTTAATTCCAGTTGGAACTAGATGTTTAAATGCAAGTTTAAAATGTTCTCTTTACAGATGGGATGTTATAAAATCCCTGGTGGTAAACTCATTTTAATTTTGCTTGTTTACATTCTCCATTCCTCTGGCAACCTCAGTCTCTTGCCAAATAACTGTCCCTACCATTTGGCCCAGTTGTTTTCTGGCAACAGAAAAAGGGAGGAAAATCATTGGAGATGTTCTTTCTGAGACCAAACATGTGGGGTTGCTGCAGTTGGCAGCTTTTGATTATTCTCCACTAACAAGATTCCACAAAGAGATTTCAGGGGCAGCACATCTTGTTCACTGAAGATTTCTCTATGAAGACATTTTCAATAGGAAGATGGCCTGAACACTTCCTGAAAAGGACTGTTCGGATCTTCTGCCTTTTCTTGTTCTTTCTCCTGATTGCTCAATTCCCCTTTTTTCCAAGGCCTTTCTGCTCCCATTTCTTTAAAACCAGCTCTCAAGAAAGGCTCTGATACCTTCTTCACATCATGGTATAATTGACTTACTGCTCTATCAGGCAAGCATCAAGCATCACCTTTTCTGGAAAAATATGAATTTTAATTGAGTTCTTCAAAATGACTCTCCAGTTGTAGAGTATCCAACGTTAGCAAGGAAGGAAGGTTAGCAAGGGGGAAAACAGAAGTGGCTTGAAATAATACAATGCAAATTGCCATTTATTCTACTTAATTGTTAGAGTGGACCTGACAAAAGGAAGCTAAATACTTGGGTTTACTTGGTAAAACAGTCAGAGTCGACCTATTGCCAAGTGAACTTTAACCTGTGAATGGACAATATGGAAAACCGAAGACAAAGTTGAGGTATTGTCTTCAATAATTCAACATGCACATATGCATCTACACACATATAAGACTGATGAGCGATAGCACACTTGCAAAAGGAAATATATATTTATACTTTACCCATGTTGGCCTTCTTCATTCAATTACTCTTTACCATTTTTATGGATCAAATAACAGAGCTGAAGAAAAATGCGGCTTTAAAATGGTGAAAAAATATGAGAGATGTAGCTAGAAATCCTTCTTAAGGAAAGCACCCTTGCTTCTTGTGCAATTTGAGATGGCAGCAATTAGTTTCTTAGCGGGACCTAATCACTTGCACAAAGAGAAAACATATCAGTTTAGATACAGAATCAGCATTTGATTTGATCAGCAGATTCCTAATTTGAAGAAAGAAAAATAGCTTCAGGGCCTGGGTGGGCCAGAGTAGTGAACCACGCATGTAAAATGCTGAGCCTTTGATTAGGAATATAAATAATTATTAGCTTATACCACATGGTGTTTCTCCTTTTTTCTCTCTCATGCTCTATATCTGCAGGGTATTTTATAAAATTTAACTGTCGGGAGGAGGGCAAACCAGTGAAGGGGCCTTGGACCTCACTTACCTCTTATTAACACAGAATTCTGAGTGCCTTGCTTAAATGCAGATTCCTATCGTCAGAGTCGTAGGGAAAATCCTGGTGTCAGTTATGGACAGAATGCAGTACATTTTGGAGATTCTAAGATACCTTGTTTCTGGTTCCCTTTTTCTAAAATGACAAATAATTGTATATTTAAAAAGTAAGTATGGATGTATTCAGTTTTAGGTAATAGTGCTTTAATCCCAAATTACCATTGGAATTATGCAGACTTTTTTTCAGACTTCTTATATACAGAATTAATTTTGATCAAGTAATTCTTATTACTCTCAGTGATATAAAGCAGTACTATAACCTTAGTTTCCCAGCAAAAGAAAAATAGAGTGTATTTTGGCTAAACATTTTTTTGAGAATCATAACATTGAAATTTGATAGAGTGACTTTTTTAGACTTTAGACATGTATTATATACTTAAATTTGAGGAAACTTTGCCTGAATATAACTATACAGAAAAACATGGGAAATTTGGGTAACTGGTCAGAAAAATTCAACATCTACTCTCAGTCTGTTTACTTTCTTGGAGAGTTAGTTAGTATAAATACTTCAGATCCACATTTACTGTGTGTGTCAGTTGAAAGGACTAATCCCCTACATAGAAATGATTGTTAGAAAGCCATTTTACATAGGGCGTGACTCCCTTTCTGTATCTGATAATGTAAATGTCAGACCAGACCTCCCAGCTCACCTCCTTAACATCTAAAAAAAACTGTATTTGCTCAGTTCTAGATTGAGACAGAAAATTAATATATTAACTGCAAACTTATGATGAGTAGTTTATTTTCAAATAATTTAAATAAGGAATGATCCCAGTGTTGATTTGTAGTTTACCTCCAAGCAACCATCCTGAGGTTATGAATCAGTGCCTGTCAGGCTCTCTTTCATGGCTCATTGTCCTACTTCTGTGTCTCTCATCCACCATTTGTTCCTCATTTTACTTTGGTTCACATTTGTCCAGCCACTTTCAAACACTAATATTTATTCAGTAAATGTAGATAATTTGACTGACTTTGCAACCATTCTAAGTTCTTTCCTTAGATTATAGGCTTTCTGTTTCTTGGCAAAGCTCATTAATTTTTGCCTTCTCTGCTTCTAATCTTGTCCCTGATTTCCACTGTTCAAATGGAGACAACATTAGACATGCAAGAGGAAGTCTCCTGGATTACACTCATTCTGCATGATCTTTGCCTCCTCTTGTATACCTCCTGAAACATAGATAGAGGTTTTATAGTCCACTGTGGCTATAGGTAAGAAGAGAAAGAAATCTTTAAACCTAGAGCTCTGTGGATGACTTTTCCCATTATTCAAAATTTTAGTTTCTTCTTGTTCATATTAAAGGTTCCTGCTGCCAAGGAAGCATTTTCCATGGTGGAGAGAATTTGATAGATATGTGTACAGAAAGGATAATTAGTAACACAATCCATGTCATATTAAAAAAAATAAATTTATTTGAAGTCTTTTATTTCAGAAGTAGAATGCATCTTTAGAAAGTTTCACTTAAAAAAAAGAAAATTTAACTTTAGATATAGAGGTTTTTGAAGTATTGATGTGTTTTAAAATATCAAGAACAGATTTATATTTTAAAACATTCTCAGTATGGCCTGCACTGGAGGGAAGATGAAAGATGGAGGTTTAAAGTATTATACATTCTTCATACCAGCCATTCAACTCTACAAACTTCGTAAGACAAAAACTGTCAGTCATTCACTTGATAGAAATTTATCAAATGCCTGCTACATGTTAGATATCATTTTTAGATGCTATGGGATCAACAGTGAGAAAGATTAACTCCAGACTGCCATTCTAGTGGGATGGCCAGATAATTAACAAATGGTCTAGCAGTTGTATAAAATGAGATCTTTAAAAACAATGAAGAAAAATAAAAGAAGGCAAGGAGAGAGAGAATATCTGGGCGTGCTATTTTAAATAAAGTTGGCTTGGGAAGACTCTCTAGAAGAAGAGTATTCTAGAAAGACAGAAGAGTTGCACTAAATCTAGAAGCAAGAGAGACCCTGATTCTTGAAGGACAGCAAGGAGGCAAGTATGACTAAAGCATGATAAAGGGACTGAAAGGTGGAGAGCCTACAAAATGCTTATCTTGGTGGGGCCAGTGTACTTCAGGTACTGCACTTGGCTCTGCAGGTCAAGAAATATGATTTTCATCAGCTTAACCCAAGGTAATCATCAGATTTAAGGTCCTGAGTCACATTAATCTAGCAGAGAAGAGGCAATTCATTCATTTAAGAAATATGTAACTATAAATCAGGACACAAAGTTCACTGAGACAGCCTACTCTGCTTCTGTAGGATTATCCACATAGGAAAGCAGATTATAATCAAAGGATTATTTAGTGAGTGTGAAATCAGAGCCAGGGATATTCATAGAGGTTAGTGTTACTGAGTTGTGATAAGTTAATGTATCCATTTCAAATAGAATTAATTTAATTCAGCAATAGTCTGTTGAGCATCCTCCTAAACCCTGCCGGGAAGACCCAGCAACTATGATGCCCAGTTTGTGGAGACATAATGACAGATGCTTGCTCTCTTATTCTCTGCTCTCTGAGCTTCCTGCTACCACACCCTAATGGTTCTTTCCTCAAATTAGCTAGGGTACAATCTGTGAAGCTAAACATTCTAGATGCTACTGCACTCCAGCCCTGCCTTTATATGATATGTATAGTATCAAAATTAAACTTTTAGCTCCAAATCTCTTTAAACACACTTTACGGTTGCTTAGATTACTACTTCTATTTATTATGATGATCCTTACTAGATTTGCCCCTTTAAAATGGAATGATCATTCCTTTAAAAAGTTAATTTTTTTCATACATGTAACACATGCACATTGAATGCAAGTCAACAATACAGAAGGATGTGTGGTAAAAATCTCAGCTTCCCTTCAACTTCGGTCATCTATTAATTTTTTTTGTCTCTCTCCAACTTTATTTTTTCCTGCTGCTGAAATCTTGAGGAGGGTGTTTAAAAAAAACATTTCTCTTTTATGTCCAGCACCCCATACTTTTCCTCTCACTAGCACAAATTTCTTGCTTATTTGTAGCTATTATATATAAATTATCAGCTTCTTGAGTGATGGGATATTCTCTGTCTTGTTGTATTCTCAGCATCCAGCACAGTGCTATGTACCTTAGTACATGGTATAATAGATATTTGTTGAATAAGTAAATATTATTATCAAATAAATACAGTAAATTTACTGCATAGTAGCTAACAGTTTTACTGCTAGTTTATTAGCAGTTTATGATAAAATGGAATTTTTACTAACAGTTTATTATTTACTAGCAGTTTATGATAAAATGGAATAAGATATTGTACTAAGATCTTTATTTATTGTAGTAGATGAATGTGGTCAGTGCCCCACCCACATCCCCCTTGTCCTTACTATTTTGACGTACACAGGACCAACTTCCAAATGCATTTCTTTGCTTCAGAGCTTTCTCTAGCCAAATGCAAGGGAGCTAATGACTCCTTCCCACTGCTACCAACGGCCTTCAACCAATTACTGATGGGAGGTAGCATATAAATATCCAGTTCTTTTGTCCTTAGAGCGGGATAACTCAGGGTCATGTGTCCTACGTTTTCTCCTAAGATTTCAAAGCAAGATTAAGACCCAGTTACCTATAAAGGCAATTTGTTTAAAAATGTGCTAGCTGACATCAATGCCCTGAAATTAACCTTGTTGTCTCTAATTGGTCTAACCTGGATCATATGTTCATCCTAAACCAGTCACTGTTCCTGGTCTGATTGACCAGACTTGAGTCACATGTCCAACCTTGGCATCATGGGTAGAATAAACTTAAACAGAATCACAAAAATTAAGAATAAGAAAGAAAAGAAAATCAGGGACCATTTCCAGAAAGTATTGTGATTAGATGTGGAACAGCCAAAGAACAACTACGTTCCATTATAGACAGAGGAATAAAAGACACTGAAAAAGAAAAAGATTTTTTTTCATTAAGATTTATAGCTGGTCTGAATTATTTATCAGGTCTTCTAAGGAAAATAATATTTCTCTATTTAAACTTTTCCAAAGAGCTAAAATAAAAGATTCCTTTCTTAAGTAAAATGGATATTTTTCTTTGGTGGGAGCATGATAACATCCACCCCCACTGAGGCCATTGGCCAAGCATTTGGCTTTTACAAAAATATTGAGATATTATTCACCTCTGCAAATATACCTGAATTGATAGGATTTTTCAAAACTATATTTGGAGAAGTTTTCAAAAAGATAAATATTTTGAGCAGCTGGCTGCAAAAAGTTTGAAGGTGTCAGCAATTCAACATGCTGAAAGTTTCTCACATTAAAAGACCTAAAACTGGGGCACCTTCATGGCTCAGTTGGTTGAGTGTCTGCCTTTGGCTCAGGTCATGATCCCAGTGTCCTGGAATCAGGGTCGAGCCCGGTATGGGGCTCCCTGCTCTGTGGAGAGCCTGCTTCTCCCTTTCCCTCTGCCTGCTGTTCCCCCTGCTTGTGCTCTCTCTCTCTCTCTTCCTCTCTCTGTCAAATAAATCAATAAAATCTTTTTTAAAAGACCTAAAACTAAGCTTTTCCTTAAAAATGTTCCTTTTTTGTTATCAATAAATTCCTCAAATCTAAAGGTTTAACTGTCTCACTGAGAATTCCTATTCTCTTTAATATCTCTAATACATGTACATAGTATGAAATTTAAGTGCCGTTACAGGAAAAATTTCTTAACAATTCAGTATATTCAAATATAAGCATGATAATATCCCCTATTTTCAATTTACAGTTTAATTAGTTAGGAAATTACTGACCCTGTGGAATGGACAGATAGCTCAATCTTACCTCAAGACTGGTTATTTGGTTAGTCATCTCTCTCTCTCTCTCTCTCTCTCTCTCCCTTTCTCTCTCTCTCTCCCTCTCTCTCTCTTTGAAGTAATCTATACACCCTACACAGATCTCAAATTCACAAGCCCAAGATCAAGAGTCACAGGCTTTACTGTGGTTAGTCATCTCTTAAATCAAAATGCATAATAGGGGCCTATTCTCTGAGGCCTTAAACACTCTGTCTTTCTCTTAGGTGCAGCAAAAGGGAAGTGCACTTATACTATCCTTAAGAAGTTTGGAGAGGGGAACAGCCACGTATTCGTTCACTGACCAATTTTTCCTAATAACAGCTTACAAAAGAATATACAATGCTGGTGAGAAAGTGTTAGTCAGAAAATTGGAGAACTGGTTGAGTGGCACTTCCCTGCTGTCTTTGGAGAATACTTTCAAGGTGGGACAAAGGAAATGACTGTATCTTTTTTTTTTTTTTAAGAGCTCTTTTCTTTTTTAAAAAATATTTTTTATTTATTTATTCATGAGAGACAGAATGAGAGAGAGAGAGAGAGAGAGAAACACAGGCCGACTCCATGCAGGGAGCCCAATGTGGGACTCTTTCCCGGGTCTCCAGGATCCATCCTGAGCGGAAGGCGGCGCTAAACCACTGAGCCACCCAGACTGCCGGAAATGACTGTATCTTAAAGACGGAATGTCTAGCTGGGCCTATAGGGATCAGGAGAATGATTAGGAAGAGATAGTCATAAAAGAAAGTTCAAAATGTTCCTCCAGACCTGATGGGAAATAAGAAATAAAACTGCAAAAACTCCAAAAGTCAAGTAGAATTGATAGGAAAACTTCAGTGAAGTATTTTAGAGCATAAAGGACTGGGGTGAGGAAAGAGGGAACATTTCTGCAAAAGCCAATATAGGTGGGGCACCTGGGTGTCTCAATGGTTGAGCATCTGCCTTTGGCTCAGGTCATGATCCCAGGGTCCTGGGATCGAGTTCCCCACAGGGATCCTGCTTCTCCCTCTGCCTATGTCTCTGCCTCTGTGTCTCTCTTGAATAAATTAAAAAAATAAAACCTTAAAAAAAAAAAGCCAATACATGCAAAATAGAAACACATATTTTGGATGCAATTTTGCTTTTTTCCTTAGACATCCATAAACAGAAACCCTGCCCTTCCCCTTCTGTATTGTCCTGGGCATTAATGTTCCCAGGATGATTAACTGGAGCACAATTAAGGCCTGCTTGCTTCAGTTATATCAATGTAAAGGAGAGCTTCTTTTTAACAGAAAGAAAAGACTTTGTGGGGATAGTAATTGCTGGAATGAAATTTTGCCTTGACATCTGTTCCAAATTCACCTGCAGCTGTTACTTAGCTGCTTAGAGGCAGCTGGTGACATGGCAAAACACAAGATGTGTGAGAGAAGGAGCTAGGAGAATGAACCTCTCTATGCCACCTCCCCCCACCCACCCCTACTGAGTTCCGCTGGGGTCACACATTCTCTCCATATCAGTGTCCTCAATTTTGCCTGTACATTAGAATTACCCAGCAGCTTAAAAAATCCTGACATTCAATCTATGCCCTACATCTCTAAGAATGTCTAAGAGTAAGATCTAGGCATTAACAGTTTGAAAGCTCCCAAGGTAACTGCAATGTGCAGTTAAGACTGAGAACCATTGCCTAGAACCCTAGGAATTTTGCTTCATTGCTGGTGGGAATAAGAAATGTTGGCAAGTAGGGGCGCTGGGTGACTCAATTGATTAAGCATCTGCCTTCAGCTCAGGTCAGGATCCCATGGTCCTGGCATTAAGCCCCTCATTGGGCTCCCTGCTCAGCCAGAAGCCTGCTTCTCCCTCTCCTTCTGCCTGCTGCTCTCCCTACTGTTCTCTCTTTCTCTTTCTCTCCATCTCTCTCTCTCTCTCTCTCTCTCTCTCTCTGTCAAATAAATAAAATCTTTTTAAAAATTGATGGCAAGTAAAGATATAAAGAATAGAAGCATCTGGGAAGAGACATGGTGGGGGCATGGAAGAAAGAAGAGGTTACATTTTTTAAAGACTTGATAATTATATAGAAGGCATACTTCTAGAAAAATATTGGTGTTAAGACATAATAAAATTAAAGTTAAGACATATTAAAATTACGTTACAGTTTTAAAACAATTCAGAATAAATCCAATTGTCTTCTACTCAACAGCACTTTTAGCTAAAGATATCTATCATCCACCCACATCCACATACCCCCTGCATTCCAATTAATGCTAATATTAATGCATCAGTTTACAATTATAAAGAGCTTTTCATATTTATTATGTTATTTGGTCCCCATCAAGTCCCTGCAAAGTAGGTGTTACTTATTATTTCCATTTTATAGATCATAAGTAGGAGATTCAGAGAAATTAATACTTAGCCAAAATCGCACCAGTAAATGCCAGAGTCATCGCTTGAACTCAGGCCTTCTGATCTAAATGGGTGCCCTTTTCAATGTATTTGTATGGACCCTGTACTTTTGTTAATGAATCGAAGATGTCATTTGGCATTGTCATTTTCTTTTTTAAAGACTTATTTATTTTAGAGAGAAAGAATGCATGCGAGCATAGGGGAGGGCAGAGGGAGAGAGGGAAACAATCTCAAACTCCCCACTGAGCATAGTGCCCTACATGGGGCTCAATCCCACAACCCTGAGATCACAACCTGAGCTAAAACCAAGAGTCTGATGCTCAACACCAACCGAGCCACCCAGGCATCCTTCATTTTCTTTCAGTTTTTTAAATAACAGCTTTATTGAGTTATAATTCACATATATGAAAGTCACCTTTTAAATGTAGGATTCAGTGGTTTTTAGTACATTCTCAGAGTTGCACAGCTATAGCAACAGTCTAATTTTAGAACATTGTCATCATTCCAAAAAGAAACCCCATATCCACTAATAGTCACTCTTTGTTACTTCTTCCTTCCAGTTCCTGGAAAAATGTAGTATTATAATGGAATATCATTCAGCAGTAAAAGCGGATAAAGTATCAACACATACTATAACACGAATGAACCTTGAAACATTATGGGAATTGAAAGAAGCCAGTTACAAAGGATCACATACTGTATGATTTCATTTACATGGAATAACTAGATTAAGCAAATACTTGGAGCCACTATCTTTTAAAAAATTATAACAAACTACACATAACATAAAATTTACCATCATAAGCATTTTAAATATGGTTAATAATAATAAAAACCATGACATTAAGTACATGCACATTATTGTTCAGCCATTACCACTATCCATCTCCAGAACTTTTTTATCATCCCAAACTAGATCTCTTTTCCTTTTAAATCATAACTTCCCCTTTTCCCCTCCACACAGCTTCTGGTAATCACCCTTCTACTTTCTGTGTCTATGAATTTGACTACTCAAGTATCTCATATAAGTGGAATCATACAATATTTATCCTTTTATGTTTGCCTTACTTCACTTACTTCACTTAGCATAATGTCTCCAAGGATCATTCATGATGTAGCATGTGTCAGAATTTCCTTTCTTTTAAAGCCTGAATAGGGGTGCCCGGATGGCTCAGTGGTTGAGCGTCCGCCTTTGGCTGAGGTCGTGATCCTGTAGTCCTGGGATCAAGTCCCACATCAGGGTCCCTGCTTCTCCCTCTGCCTATATCTCTGCCTCTCTCTCTCTCTGTGTCTCTCATAAGTAAATAAATAAAATCTTTAAAAAAAAAAAAAGAAGTCAAGAAAGAATTAGTTTTGAAACCATTTTTTTCTATTCCTTGGTTGTATCGTTAGATTTTAACAATTGACTGGGAAACGAACAAGGGGTGGTGGAAAGGGAGGTGGGCGGGGGGATGGGGTGACTGGGTGACAGGCACTGAGGGGGGCACTTATAAATAAATAAATAAATAAATAAATAAATAAATAAATAAATATTGAGTAATATTCCCTTGTGTATATACCACCTTTTGTCTATCATTCATTGGTCCATGGACACGTGGGTTGCTTTAACCTTTTGACTATTGTGAATAATGCTTCTATGAACAAGATTATATAAATATCAATAGTATTTCTGGTTCTACCTTCAATTCTTTTGGGTATACAGCTTGAAGTGGAATTGCTGGGTCATGTGGCAATTCTATTTTTAGTTTTTTTGAGGAACTACAGTACTATTGCCATTAGCTTTTGTAAGCAGTCACAGGAACTTACAGTAAATGAGTGCTTTCATCCTATCTATGATTTAGATGGAGGCAGGCCAAACCTGCCTGGCAGTAGTTTAACTCAAGGCTCTCAAACGATGATGTTAGAAACAAGCAACATATTCCCTACCACTAGCATTGCTTTTCATAAATTATCAAATTAGTGAAATGTCTTATTTTTAAAAATTCAGTGATTAAAACTGGTATTATTCTCAGTTCATCGTCTGTTAACTTAAGAAAAAAATTTATTTTATTTTTAAAAAGATTTTATTTATTTATTCATGGGAGACAGAGAGAGAGAGAGAGAGAGGCAGAGACACAGGCAGAGGGAGAAGCAGGCTCCACGCAGGGAGCCCAATGTGGGACTCAATCCTGGGTCTCCAGGATCAAGCCCTGGGCTGAAGTTGGCGCTAAACCGCTGAGCCACCCGGGCTGCCCAAGAAAAAATTGTAAAGTATTACTTCACCTTTAATAATCTTATGAATCAAACTTTTCTCCATCCTTGAGCAAGAACCCACCCATGAATATTCAGAGGAAATGCCCGTTTATGAGTGGGTAGTTTCTGCATGTGGTCCAAACAGTATGTTATACACTGAATTTTAGTCAGAGAGGATTCAATTTGCATCCCCTAATGGTTTAGGTATAGTCATGCCTCAAGGCATAGGAATAGACTGGATTTTGTATCACTTTATTTTTCTGACTCATGAGGGGAAAGGCAGATTGAAGCAGTTTCTGCTTTGGACAGAAGGAGAGAAGTACTACCCATTTTCCTTTACCCTCAAGTGCTTTCCTTTTTTTCCTCCTAAATGTCACTCTCTGAAAAAAAAAGATATTCATAGTCTTAAATTCCTCAATTTATTACTAGCATTTTCTTTGGAGAAGAAATGGATAGAAAACCACCAGGTGACCCAGTCAGTATCAATGCTCTGTGGGGAGGTCATGGGCAACAGAAATAATCTTGTGTTGAGAGACATACTTCAAGACTGGTCCTTAAAATGGGCTTTGTTTTAATAAGCCAAAGTACATTTTCTATGAAAAGGCATCTCCTTCTCAATGAAACTCATAATAAGCCACTTCAAAATTAAACTCTTCCCTCAAATTCTAAGCCAACAAAAACTAAGAATCTTAAGTAATTTTTGTTTAAGTTTGCCTCGATTACCTACTGTGTGAGCACTCATTTTCTCACTAAAGAGAAGTCAGTCTGGTTCCTCCCTTCCAGTTACATACAGTGACATGTGTGTTCTTGAGAGTGATGTATAGAAAACACCAGGGAAAAGATGTGTTGCATTATCCTTTTAGAACAAGAAAACGATATTGTTCATACTGATGGAAGACTATCGAGAACTTCTTTCTGTTCATTACTAATTGAGGCCTCGCTGTATAAATTGATTGTGTCAAAGTGCCTGACAGCCCCTGGTGCTACCTCATTCGTATCAGCCTCAAAGCCATCATCAGAATGACTGAACCATGAGCTCTTAGAACTCTGATAGCTCTGGGAAAGAGCCCTGACTTCCCTCTTGAATGTACTCACAGCCTCTTCACCTTTGCCTGCCCAAGAACCCACCAGGAATAATCCCATCACATTCCCCATTCCTGTTTACTTCAACAATGTCAGGAAGACCTAGATCATGTCTCTTCACTTCAATATTCCTCCCCAAAGGCTCTGTTGATCCCATGATAATATGACTCAGTCTTTCTTCACTCTGCAACCACAGTCCCTTCCACTGCTCCACCTGGAACTCACATCTGTAATCCACAAAATCTCTTATGACCTCAATCACATCCTGTTATAACTCTAATTTGTCTCTCCCTTGAGGATACTATTTCCCCTATAGCCCCTCTAGGTAGTGACTCTCTTTGTCTCCACAACTGCAGCCAGAAATGATAACTGTCCTCTGTGTCCTTCATTGCCACATCCAAACCAAGCTTTCTTGTCTTCTCTACACCTGCCAAATCCTTTGAAGCTCATGCCTTTTGCCACTTCTACCAACTATCCCTCCATGTTGCAGCCCACTATAGCCCTCCAGATCACACTCCATCGGTCCTTAAAGATCATAGAGATCTTGGCTCACTGTCAATCTCTCCAGCCATCTCATTATCACAGAGACAATCCTTCCATTTATGCCAGTTCTCAGGCCCACGGTCTCTCTCACCACATACTCCCCAGGTCATCTAGACTTCATCAACACCTTTCCTATAACTCATTTTCAAGAACTTTTTTTTTCTAATCCTACTTCAGTCCTTCTAATATCCTGACACTAAAGATTCTTCAATCCCATCAGAACCTTCAAATTCATGGTTTCAGCCACCTTTCACCTCAGCCTTACTCCCCCTGTGTTTTTACTTCCCTTCTGACACAGTTTAGACTCAATTCTCTTTCATTAATATTATTCTCTGTGCCTACCCTCAAATATCTTGCTCTTCTATTTTCAAGTAATAGTTACATGGGAAAATTCACCCTTGGTTAAATGCAACCCCATCCCTCCCCTGCTGGTCTCACTGTAAATTCATCACCACCAATCTCAATGTGCACATAGTATTGCTCTGTGATCCCACCTAACTTCCCTGGTCCAATCACTCTTAGTTCTTTCTAGATCGTTATGCCTCACCTCATTTCTCTTTCCTTACCCTGTCCTTCCTCAACTCCCCATTGATGATCCACGAAACAGCCACCCCTGGGACACTTGTGAGCAGCCACAATGTAATAGAAAGGCTGGTTGGTACAGCCACACAGGTCAGGGCAGATGGTTAACTGGCCTTCATGATAGGCCTTACAAAGGACGGTAAGTGGACCTTGGTGTAGCTGGCATGTGCCATTAGCACCGATTAGCTAATTCTACAGCCTCCGGCGGGGCAGAGGAAGGATGCGGAGAAGTCCAACCCCTAGCTTTAAATACTATCTGTTGAACCCCCCCAAATTTGTGTCTTCAGCCCCTTTCTCTCGTCTGGATTCCAGATGCATATAACCAACTGCATGCTAAAACTCCTCACCGAAACTAATAGAATTTCAAACTGAATATAAAATAAAAAGTCTTGATTTCAGTATCCACTTACCCTCCTCAAATCTGTTTCTTCTTACAAAGTGGCATTTCCAGAATTCTAGCCATTCAGCCCATAATGTTGGAGTCATCTTAAATACTGTTTTTCTATCACATTCCACATCCAATCTCCAATTCCGTTGATTTTGCCTTCAAAACATTTCCAAAAACCTTACCACTTTTTACTATCTGCTAATACCATCAACTTCTGCTTAATGATGGCCAGTAATTTCCTATTGACTTCCTAATTGGCCTCTCTGTTGCTGCCCTTGACTCCCCACATCCTGTTCCCTTTTTTTTTTTTAAGATTTTATTTATTTGTTCATGAGAGACACATAAAGAGAGGCAGAGACATAGGCAGAGGGAGAAAGCAGGCTCCATGCAGGGAGCCAGAAATGGGCCTAGATCTTGGGACTGAGAGATTATGCCCTGAGCCAAAGGCAGATGCTCAATCACCGAGCCACCCAGGCATCCCATATTCCCTTAATTTTATGCTTGCTTTTATTCCCTTGCATTAGTGAGACATTTCCCAGAAATATTACCAACTATAACAGGAATCATCAGTGTTCACATTTCAAAGAATTATTTAATCGGAACACAGCAAATACGTATTGGGCACTCACTATGTGTCAGACATTGTTCTAGGTGCTGGGGATATAACATTGAGCAAAACAAAACAAAAACAGTTCTCTACCCTCATGGATCTTCTAGAAGAGGAGACTAAGTAAACACGGCAAATGATAAATATATAGCATGTGAGGTTGTATTAAGTGCTAAAAGGAAAAAATAAATTCAGAAAATGAGAAACAAAATATCGAGGTGGAGAATATTAAAACCTTAAATAGGGTGGCTGTGGAATGCCGGAAAAAGAAAGTGATTTTTAAAGATGTGTGGGAGCTAGCAAAGTGAGAAATCATAAGGAAAGGCTGAGAGCATAGACTGCATGTATGGAGGTACTATGGCTGTGGCAGAAAGAACAGGGGAGGGAGTAGGGGGTGATAGGTAGACAGGGCAAGGGGGCAGAGGAGTAGGGCCTTACAGGTAACAGTGAACAAATTTGCTGTAGGTGATGGAAAGCCATTGAAAAGTTTTGAGCAGATTAATGACATGATTTGACTTAAGTTTTTAAAGAGAATTCTGGCCACCATGCTGAGAATATACCAGAGATAAGAGCAGAAGAGAACAAGGGTTTTCATAATCCAGATGAGAGATGAGTGGTTTGGGCTAGAGAGACAGTAAGCAGGTGAAAAGTGATCTTATCCTACATATATTTTAAAGGTAGAGCTGCCAGGTGTTGTGAATGAACTTGTAGTGAATAGCTAGGAAAATAAAACTGTCAAAGATGACATCGAAGTGAGACACTGGGGGAAGGTGATTGCCAGAAGCTGAGGTGGTGAAGGTTGTAGGAGAAGGTGACTCTAAGGAGAGAGCAGGAACTCAATTTTGAATATGTTTAGATTAAGATGCTTATTATGCATGGATCCCATTAAAATATCAGGTAACAATTGGATGTGTGATTCTGGATGAAAGAGTTTGGAACATTAAGTCCAGATTGCTGTAAAAAAATTTTTAAATCATTATTTGTAATAGAAAGAAAACATTGAAAGTATCATATATTAGTCATAATTATCTAGAGATTTTGAGCAGGACTAAATTATTCCAAGGAGTTAGAAGCTCACATAATTACTGAGAAAGCATGAAGTCAGGAAAATTTTTCAGGAAATCCAGAAATACTTTCTGGCAGAGAAGTACCTCCATTTTCTTGATGAAGACTCGAATAAAGTGCTGAGAATAGGAAAGGTAAAGAAAGTTGAGGAAGGGTTTGGGGGAGTACTAAAAGTTGGATTGGTCACTAAAAAATTTCCTCTGAGCCTGCTCATGATTTTTCAAATGAACGCGTGATATTTCACTTTGCTTTTCTTTCCTAGTGCAGCTCTACAGACATTTAAAGTAGCTCTGTTTAAAAGATCTCTCAGGAGCACAGTTGCATCCTAGTTATCAGTAGGAAGACAAACAGAAATTCAACTCTGAGTTTGTAAAATGCATATTTTTCAGCCTACTCCAATGATCCTGACTCATTAGGTCTAGGGAGGTCTATGAATTTTTAACAAATATCACAGGTGACTTTGCACAATGTGATAAACCTGCTCTGAGTTGCTTGCACATTGAAACTATTGATAGAAACAGCTACTGAGAATTAGGCGTACCCTTGATTGATGCTAGAAGCCGCCACCACTTGATCTGCAGCCCTTGCTCAAGTATCAGTGAGAAAATGTTGTATTAGAGCTAAATACTGACCACCTCCATTATTTTAGAATATCCTTCATTATTCTAGAATGTAGTTCAAGGCCCACTGGTTACCTAACAGCTGGGGTGGGGGGGAATTAGAGATTTCTGGTCTTTTGTTGCAATTCTTAGTGAAGTGCAGAAATAGTAATTCTCTCCAGAAAATTTCCTGGGGTTTAGCTCAAAAACTCTGGTCTTTGAACCTTATACAAATGCTTAAGCAATAACCTGGCCATCGAATACCTAGGCAAGATGATATATCCAAGAGAAACTTAGAAAATATTATTTTTTCCTACAGTTGGTACTAACTTTTTACTACATTTGGCAAAGGATGAGATGAGGGCAGAGATAATCATACGGCATTTTGAATGTGCAAATACCAGGTAGATCAGCTTCATGTGATAGCTGCAGATTTTTCTCTTAATAAGGCTGATTTCATTATAAAGGAGGCCGTTGTTTTGTTCTTATGTTCTTCATTTTTGCCTTAGAAGATTGTTTAATCAAGGTATAACTGTATTAACATCAGTTTTAACCATTTAAATAAAATCACTATGGCAACTCATACTTAGTATATTTTCCTAAAAATGTAAAAACTTCTCTTTATTACTAGCAACCACTTAAAAACTCTTAACTATTCCACTCAATTAAATTAATCCCATGAAATAAAATGTGCAATAGAGACGATATCTGAAATCATTTTTATTCATGGTTAGAGACTATGAAGATTCTTTTGACAAGCCCTTAAAAATCTTGTGGGTGATGTTGAAAACTTCAATGAACAAGTGCTGATTCAATTGGTGTGTGTGGGGGGGTGCTCCTCATTTGATAAGAGTCAATTCTACACAGAGAACATGAGAATAGCAAACCCCCAAGCTATACAAAGGCTGCTAGAGTTTTCACATGCTCATTACCGGAATTTTCTAATGCTGAACAACTAAAGAATATGAATATGAATATGCAAAGCTCCTAGACTCTGATCAGCATCTGCCTCTTTCAGCCTCTTCTCCTGAAAAGGAAGTCACTGTGCCTCTGGCTTTCTAAGCTCTGTGTTCTGAATCCCCAAAGCAAGCAAGAGAAGCAAGGAGAGGGGGGTGGATTTGTTTGTTTGTTTTGATAGCAAAAATTGAATTTGCCTTTTACAGAGCATGTGTTTTCAGATAAATGTCAGAATATAGCCAGTAATGTCTCATACATTTGCCCACCAGGGTTATTGCACATGGTTGTCCCAAAGCAAGAGAAGAGAAATTTCAGCAGCTTGGCATCTTGAATTATCCTGAATTATCTGAAATTTCTTGCAGTTTTCTTCTCTCCCTCTGTTTCTGATTGTTTTCATCCAAAAAAAGTTTTCTTTTAAAGCAAATGCATCAGGTGTACTTTATGTATATACATAATTGTCTTTTTGCTCATTTGAAAAAAAAAAAACTTTCTAAGAATTAGTCCTTGTTTGTCCATCTAAGAAACATAAGTTTTGTATAAGAATGAAATCCATAAAGAAAGATCTCCTAAATCTACGAGCACCTTTTACCTAGTGGCAGATCCACTGGCTTCCCTCCATTATAACCTGTGACCTCATTCCCTTCTCTTCCCCCACCCCCCAAACCAGCAACCAAACTATCTTGGGCCAACAGTACCACCTACTGGTCATGGTAGTAAATTCTGTAATAAGATTGCTTTAGTATATGCATAAACCACATTCTCCCATCATTTTCTGTACTTGAGACTTGTAAATTGTTTGGAAATTTCTCTTCAATTGCCAATTACATATGTCCATGCTATATATTACCAAAAGTAGTCCCAATACCACTAATCATTTGAAATCACAGCCCCACACAGCTCTGTCCATCTCTTTCTATGACCCCATCTCATTCTTCCCCATAACACAAGCTCTTCCACTGTGCTGTCGGGAACTCATGGGCAACAGCAAAAATTCCTATATCTTCACAGTCTTCTCCACATTTCTTCCACCTCTTTATTCTAAGTGAAACCTGTTCTTCTCACAGCTGTATTTACTGTCAATTCCAGATGGTACCCCCCTCCTTCTCCCTAAACATTCTTGCTTCCTTTGAAGCTCAGCTAGAAGCCTTCATAGTCGCTTCTCATCATTCCTTAAAGATTCTCATACCCGACCCACTGTCACTTTCTCCCAGAGTACTCTTCTCACAATGTCTTGGTGATTTCAAAATCATTGAGAAGATCCTTACAATAACCTCACCTCTCAGGCTTTTGATGTCCTCTTCTCCCATGATCTTATCTTGCACGTCATTTCAGCCACTTGCTTTTATGGTCACACTGCAGATGTTATCATTATTGGTAACTGAGTTCCCTTCATGAGATTATTTTCAGGCCCATACACTTCCACCACTACATCTCATCTCTCCAGCTCACTGTAATCATTTCTTTGGCCCCCGGAGGAACACCTACCTGTTGAAACTTAGCATTTTTCCTCACCTCATCATGTCTTAATTTATCTCTTTCATCAGTTAAGACTTAGTGACTCGATATGGTAATCGTTACTTACACATGTCCAGTCCCCTTGCTCTTCTCTCCCATTATCAAATATACTTATTCTTAATCCAGCCCAAACGCCCACTCTATTACCTTCTGCCCCTGAACTGTAGAAGGTAGCTGAAAGAAAACACACTTATGCAAACATATTTTACTTCCATTCGTGACTACTAATATCAGGAACTCTTAAACAGTATCAGGAAATTCAACTGCCTTTGAATCATCCCTTTCTCCTCTTATTCTTCTGGACAACTATTTTGCTCTCCTCAAACTTGTGGCACTTTGTCCTTAATTTTCACTCTTACCTTTAATGATCTTGCTCTTCATTTTACTAGAAAATAGAGGCAACTAGAAGAAACTTCCACATGATCCCAATAATAAAATAAAATCCACAAACTTTCCTTCCTGTATGCCCCCTCTTTCTGCCTTCCCTTCTATTACATTGAATAAACTCTGCATGTTCCCACCTGAGGACAACCCCTCCATATATAAAATGGATCTCCTCTTCCATCCAAGAGCATCCTTCCTGAAGTTGCTTGTCTTCTCTGCAACAGTGATATTTCCCTCTTTAAGTGGATCATTATCTTTAAAAATAAAACCTAACCTTGACCACACATGCCCCTCCAGATACTATCCCATTCCCCTGCTTCCCTTCATAGCAAAAATCTTCAAAATGATGAGCTACATTCGCTGTCTGCATTTCTTCTCCTAATATTTCCTGAACCACTTCTAATTAGGCCACTCATTGATCAACAGTGATGTCCATATTGCCAGGGTAATGGTGATTTCTCAGTTCTCATTGTCCTCCATTATCAGCAACACTTGGATCAATTGACTGCTCCATCTTCCTTAAAATGCTTTCTTTGTTTGGCTCTTTTTTGTCTTCCTATTTCTCTGGTCATTCCTCCTATTACATCCTTGCTGGTTTCTCCTCATATTCCAGACTTCTAAACT
This sequence comes from Canis aureus, assembly GCF_053574225.1. Classification (NCBI taxonomy): domain Eukaryota; kingdom Metazoa; phylum Chordata; class Mammalia; order Carnivora; family Canidae; genus Canis; species Canis aureus. The sequence continues at coordinate 51,620,082 of NC_135623.1, read as the reverse complement.
TGACCATGCCTCAGATCTCTTTATCATTCACTCTTCACCTGAACTCACCCAGTCCTCTAACTTTAAATGCCAACTATCTAAAGATTATTCCAAATTTCTATTGATAGTTCAGGCCTCGCCTTTGAACTCTGTATTCTTGTAATCAACCCCTACTGGCTGTTATTATATGGAAGTCTAATAGGCATCTCAAATGTGACATGTCCCAAACTCAATTCATGGTCCCACTCCTGAGATATGTTCCTCTCTTTGCTTTTGTTTATAGTAGTAAATGGCAAACCCAATCTCCCAGTTTTTGAGCCCAACATCTTGAGTCATTCCTGACTCTCTCTTGCTACTTTTGTTACAGACACTTTAAAAAATACAAAAAAGTAGATTGAACCTTGACTCTACTTTTTTCATCATCTCCATATCCATCAACAAATCCTATTTGTTCTACCTTTAAAGAATATACAGACCACTTCTCAGCATCCCCATCATTATTACTCTCACCCAACCACAGTACTGTAAGAGTCTCTTAACTATCCAACTAATTTCTGCCTTTCCCACTACATTTCCAATACAACAGTTGGAGTCATTCTTCTGAAATTCGTGCAAGATCATATCACTATTCTGCTCAAAACTCCCTTTTCATCTCCTCTAGAGGAAATTTTAAAATTCTTAGTATATTTGTGTCCTACGTCATCTGGCCCACTGCCAGTTTTTATCACTTCCCCACTCATGTCTTCCTTCTCCAAACTGGTCTTCTTTCTCCTATAACTCACTGCCCCTCCTCCGGCCTCAGGACTTTTGTACTTCCTTTTACTCTGCCTAGAATGTCATTCCTTTATAAAAAGTCCTTCCCTGACCACCCTACATATGAGCATCTTCCTTCTTCCACCCTCATCACTTAGATCCCCTATTTTTCTTTATTTTTTTCATGTTTCTCATCTCTACTGACAATATTGTTTGTTTTATATTTCTTCCTACTAGAATATAAATTTCACCAGAGTAGGAACTTTGTTTTATATATTGGTTTTTACCTAGAGTTTGTGACATTGCTCAGTGCATGATAGGAGCTAAATAAATATTGCCATACAAATCTTTTTTCTTTCTCTAACTCTTGCATCTTCATCTCTCATCTCCTGGTCTTCTGTCTTTCATTGCTTTTCTTAACATGTATTTTTGTAACATCCCCCAAAATAACATATCTAGAGCAAAACAACAACACCTTTAGGACCCAAGTAAATAAGTGTGAAAAACAACTGAGTGTAGAAATATAGGTTCAGTAGCGTGTGTTTGCCCTACGCCAAAACTATTCAAATATAAATATAAATTTTTAAAAGTAAAACAATTCATCTCTAAGACAGCTTTGGCCAGTAGGCCGTGCATTTGCCACCCTTGTCCTGGCAGTTCTATATAGCTCTTGTAGCAAAGAAAATGCCATACATTTTGAAATAAATATGACAAAATAGGGCAGCCTGGCTGGCTCAGCGGTTTAGCGCCACTTTCCGCCCAGGGCCTGATCCTGAAGACCCAGGATCGAGTCCCGAGTCCCACGTCGGGCTCCCTGCATGGAGCCTGCTTCTCCCTCTGACGGTGCCTCTGCCTTTCTCTCTCTCTGTCTCTCATGAATAAATAAATAAAATCTTTAAAAAAAATAAATATGACAAAAAAACAAATAAAAATAGTCACTTTCAGAATCTCATGTTTCTCTCTAACATTTTATTTACCTTAAATTAAATTTATTGTTCCTCAACTTTCAGAATTTGAAGTATTTTCTTTAAGTTTTCACTATTGGCATTTTGACCAATTTTATTAAATTAATTTTCTACTATTTTAATGTGAATGTTGGTATTTAGTACATAGTATTTCATAGACACTTTATAAGGCCTCTGACCTCCAAACACAACCAATATAGTGACTCTTCTTATAGGAAGCAGATGGGATTAATGAGTTGTGATAATGGTCTATTTTTCCTAAACAAGGGAGAACAAAGTCAGTGTGCCACTTTCTAGAATATAGACTACAAAGAAAGAAAACACATCATGTTTGAAAATCCTCAGCTTAAAGATCCTTTATTTAAAAATCTTGCTTGTTTCTATAAGAAAGTAGGGAAATGATTGCCTCTCAATGTCCCCAGACAAGGTAAAAGCTGTGTCGGATGTTCATGTATGCCTGTAATCTCTGCCCTAATTAACCAGAATGAATCAGAACCCCTGAGCCTACCTTTTCACACTCCTCTCTGAATCATCACCCAGTTACACACACAAGTAATGAGTCACCTTCTGCTGTTACTCCAAAGGCTGATCCAGTCTGGACCCTGCACCATTCCCACAAGGGAAGAAGTCTACCACCAGGCTGAGGGCAAGTTCTGTGTGAGTATGATCTGCTTATTCCTCAGCATTGCCTCTGACTGGGAATAGGGAATCAAGGGCAGGGCTTTTGTTGTCTAGTAATTTTGTTTCATTGAAAGTTTTAAAAATCACATATATTGTGCCCTGCCTTCTTCATTTAGGAGTACTAGAATGATCTCCAAAAATGCCTATGTGTGTTTCAGCCTCCTATTGTTAATAGCTTAAAAAACGAGTTCTAAGCAGCTGGCTAATGGAAAAAAACTTTGAAACACAATCCAAGGGACACCTGGGTGGCTCAGCAGTTAAAGTGCCTGCCTTTAGCTCAGGGCATGATCCTGGAGTCCTGGGATCGAGTCCCACATCGGGCTCCCTGCATGGAGCCTGCTTCTCCCTCTGCCTGTGTCTTTGCCTCTCTCTCTCTCTCTATGTTATGTCTCTCATGAATAAATAAAATCTTAAAAAAAAAAAGAAACAATCCAAATATAAGCTGCTTCTCAAACAGGACCAAAGTCGACACAGAAATGTTCTCATCAAGCTGGGTTGCTGCAAATGAAGAAGAGGGGAGCTGAGCACTGGTCTAGATGTCATCATTGTACGCAGCCCTGTAGATAAGCAAGACTTCTGAAACACATGGGTTTTGTTCTTCAAGAGCATGATTTAACATTGGAGAAAAAGACATTTTGTAGAATCAGTCAGGTAACACTCAAGCATGAGTGATGGAGAGAGCTAGACAAGAATGTCAATCCAAAATGAACCCTAAAGTAAGTAGAATTCAAGTAGATGCTCAGTCCTGAATAAGGAAATTGGCTCAGCTGTCAGATGCATTGGCAGTAAAAAGTCACATTGGCTCTGGCTCCTGAGCATAGCGGTAAGGCTTTCTACTTTGGAGCAGAGTCCTAATATGCAAACAGAAAAGTCAAACTCTGAGGCTAACAGGAAATGATATCTTCTCAGAGGTCAAATTTGCTGAAACTTTTGAATAAGGAACAAAAGGGCAAACAGACCAAAGACCCTGGCAAAATCAGGACCCTGTCCCCTGAAGCCAATGACTGAACGGGAAAATAATTTCATATCCTCATGCCTGGATTTTAAGTGCAGAAAGCAATATAGTGTGGCAAAAATATGGGACATAAATTTAATAAAATGAGTTTTATGAGTTGGGTCATGGCAGAGCTTCCCTAATTAAACTTTATCCTCACGTTAGGGCAATTTTCTTCTTTTTGAGGCCAGCCTACCCTTTATTTCTTAACTTCCTGTCATTCTTTTTATTGGTAAAGCAATTATTTTTACTAAAACCAGCAGACAGAGCTCATAAAGTGATACTGTTTTGCCCATACTCTGCATTGTTGAAAGATATAAAAAATAAGTATATACTTTTGAAGGGGAAATATACCATCCAAGTATTACTCATCATAGTAGATTGTGCCCATGATTATAATTCAAAACTAGGTTTTTTGGATGAAGATTAGAAAAAATATCCCTTTTAATATAGGAAAACAGTGTTTGCTTTTGAACATATTACATGAAATAGACTTCATATTAAAATATTAACCCATAGGATTGAATTCATAGGATGTCCCCCAGAAGTCCTGAAATATATTCCCTTTGTCAGAAAACCTAAACTGATCATGACTGCTAAAAGCATTTCATGAAAACAATTCCAAGTGACTTGTTAGCAGCCACAGCTAAAATTGCTTCCTGTGACTATATCTGCAGGGAACATAAACTTGTAATAGAAGTCACTATAAACTTCTACCATTAAAAAAAAGTGTTTCACATTTCATGATTAACTATCAGTTATTGAAAAGTTAATGAGTTATATACTGAGCACTATCCATTGGCAAAGTACCAGTTCCAAAAAAGATTTTCATAATTTAAGGCAAAATCCACATAAAAAGATCTTGGTGACAAAGTTACACATATCACTTTCTTTATTTTATTGGGTTAACTTTAGATTAGATACATAGATATTTAGGAAAACGTTTAGAATAATGAGCTCTAGTCTATTCAAAAGTCATATTGTCATTTGTAGAAGAGGATGAAACACATAAGACCATTAGATACAGTTTTGTTGTTTCTTTTAGATAAAAGACTCCAAACAGAGTGTAGTGATAAAGCACACTACATTCTTTGAAGTCAATATTTCCCAAGAAATCAGTGTAGTCTACCTGCTGGGATTCTATAAAGAAATGCTGAGTGGTGTTGGCAATAGCTTCAGACTATTTCCTTTGAAAAAATAAAAATGATTCTGATTTATGGACCACCAGATGCCATGTTGGATGCAATTGTTACAAGGAGACCACAAAAACTTCAAAGTTGCTTGTCCAAGATGGTTTCATGAGGAAGTCTTTGTAAGATTAATTTGTTTTCATTATTTGATTGTTTTTCATGGAAAAAAAAAAGAAAACAAAAAGCTTCCAGGGATTTTGGCATCATGAAGCGAGTGGGTAGCTTTCCAGGATGAGGGTGGCATTGAAAGTATAGTGGTAAATAGAGAATAATCTGGAGAAAGGGCACTTGTTCATCACCATTATAGTTTTTCTCTCAGAAATAAAAGTTTTTGAATATAAGTATAGGTGGATTATTTGCTGTGGGCTATGTTACATAGAATCTGAATAAAATGATGGCAAGTGTTGTTTCAATTCATGTCTTTCAGTATCACAATATAGGCTTCTTCTTAATTTCCAAAAGCAAAATAGGAAAATTTAAAAAGCAAACCAATGTTCAGGAATATTTTACTTACTATTTTAATAAACCTTTGTTTATGCCTAGAGGTGCCATTAAATTACCAGGCAGACATTAATATACAGCTCACTGGGGACTGGCGTCAACACAGTGAATATTGCTGGGCATTTCACTTGAGGCTCACTCACCGTTCTGTTTACCCACAGCTACTGGACAGAAGATTGGAAACACGGTTTGTGCTTTGTTTATATCCTCACTGTTTTTCTATCATACTTGGAGAGGAATAGTGATTTATGATGTGGATCAAATAACCATGCTACCAGGTTTGAAAAAAAATATTTAGACATCTCTTGACATTTTCCCTGTGATTACAGGATAAGATATAGTATAAGATAATTTTTTTCATTCAAAGAATTGACTGAAAATACAGTGGTTGATGCTGAATAGCATGATGCCTCACCGGTTTTCAGCCTGCAATTGGGAACTTGGCCTAAGAGTCAAAGGATAGGAGAATTAACTGAGGAGAAGCCAATGTCCATCTGTACAAATCTATGCCAATTATTATGTAGTTTGGAAAATCAATCAGAATATTGCCATGAAATCTGAGCCTAAATGTGTTTGGTACATTACCTCTAATTATAATATTTAGATTATAAATAATTCACCATGTATCCGTACAGTGGGTTAATGACATTACACTTCTGTGATGGGTGACCTTGATTTTCTCCCCCAGCTCTTAAAACATAAGCAGGGTGCCTGGCTGGCTCAGTCAGTGGAGTGGGCAACTCTTGATCTTAGGGTGGTGAGTTCAAGTTGACTGTCAAGATTACCTAAAAATAAACTCTTTTTAAAAAAATGGTGCTAAGAAGTTGAGACTAATAGCTCTATGTTGTTTTTTTTTCTTTAAGTTTCCAGTGCAAATCTCAGTATAGAAATCTATTCAATGATTTAAAATGCATTTTTATACTACTTTCAGGTGCTAGAAGCAAATATCACAGCAGCAGGATAAAAATCAGAAAGCCATGCTGGCAAAATGGAGCTGTTTCCTCTGCTAAATGGAAGTCAGAGAGCATTCTTAACGTTAAGAACTGGTGGGACTTAGTGCATAATTTCCCACTGTGACTCTCAGAACTGTCAGCGATAGTCCTGTTTGACTCCCTGACATAGCTTTGAAAATGTTATTGAAAGCCTGTTTTCCTTATTTTTAAAATGTCAATGATCAATGCACCAGGCCAAAAACTTGAGTAATTACTGAATTTTTCTACCATCACAAATAATGTAATGGGTTTCTAGTAATTACCCCCAATTATATATAATGTACATATGTAGTATGTGTATAAATACTAAAAATAAATATTGGATAAAATGTGAAGAGGAAATGTAAACTGTTAACATCCTTTGAGAATGCAATTCTGGATATGTCTATTAATGTTACAGGTACACACATCGTTTCTCTGAGCCATTCCATAAAAATAAACTATCAACACATATGAGGGTGTGTGTGCAAGGATGCTTACTGTAGCTTTGTTCATGGCGGCAAAAATCAAAACACAAAGTAATGCTCATCTCTAAGGGTATAGATAATAAACTGTGGTTAATCCATATCACAAAGAGAATGTGTTGAAGCTGTATTAGTTGATTCAGAGAGGTTTTTACACTATGTGTTCAAGTGAGAAAAACAGTTTCCTAATATTTTTTGAACAAAATGTTTTAAAAGCATCCTCAGTAAACTCTATATATAATCTGATCCGAGTCACTCAAAATTTTATATCTAGGTCTGCATATATGAATCTGATTGTAAGAGTTACCAAAGTATTAATAGTGATTATCTTATCTTGGGTGAATTTTAGTTTCTTTCTTAACCTTTTTTGTTGTTGTTTTTCTGGTAGACTATAATTTAGCACATTTTATTTGTATAAGATAAAAAGAGGCTTAAAGAATGATCAGTAAAGCAGCAATTTCAATGTTATAAATAACACTTAAGGAAAAAACTTTAAAAATACAGAGTATATAAACAGGTTTTCAAAAGGTTAAAAATTAATATTATGTTTTCAAATATGAGGCTTAGTATATACTCCAGACAACCGGTAAAGTTTTTTAATTTGGCAGGTTTTTAAAATTTTGCATAAAGGATTTATATTATGCTGATATGTTATAACCCAAGTACATAAAGCAGACCATTTGCAAACTCTACTTCTGTTCAAAAGTCCTTAATACCAACTAGATGATCTGTCAAAACTTCATACTAAGGCTTGGAAATGTTGGGTTAGATAGAGACTGTCAGAATATATAGCAGAGTCTTTTCCTCCTGGAGCAGGATTTAGGTCCCAATTTCTCCCAAGAATTTGAAACATGCAAGCCTAAGTTTCCAACAAACCCAAAATAGCCATCTAGAGATATGTATGTATCACAACACCATGGATTTTTCTTGGTTTTGAATATGGTGAAATGAATACTTTGGTTGCCATCTATAGAGATAACAGTAACATCTCCTAAGGGAGAGAAAGGTCTTTTTCCTCCCACCTTCTAAATTCTTGCCTGGAGTCTTTACAACACAAAAAAAGATTAGTAAAAGAAAAGTATGCATGAGTTTTATGTGACACAGAAGACTTCATAAGGAAGTGAGATCTGAAGAAGTAGAAAAATCTGAGTGTTTTTTGTGCTAGGCTTGTTGAAGGGAGGGAGAGTTGTAGGAAAACTTGATAAGAAAGGAAAGGGTGTTAAGTTAGGAGCCAGGAACTGGGGGAAGCAGCAAGGTCCACTCATTCAGATTCCTCTGCATGTCCTTCGGTCTTCACAGGTAAGGATGTTCTTTCCGAGGAAGGCACCTCTCATATGATATGCTGATTCAAGAGAAGGTGAGAAAGTCCTGCCTGCCCTCTGCCATTTCTTAAATCCTTCAGTTTAAAGTATTCAATATGCCAAGGTGTCATATGTCGGGGTATGGGGTCCTGAACACCATCACCACCATTAGCTGATCATTAAGACGTGCCAGGCACTGAGGTAAGGGCTTTCTACACATCATCTAATTGAATGCTTCAACCACAGGCAAGCCATATTATTTTTGCATGACTTGGTCTCTCACTTCATTCAGATCTCGATTCATTCAGATTCCCTTGTCACTCCACCTGTTAGAACATCTATCTCGGGGCTATAGTAGGGGTGTGGTGGTAATAGTTCTCTGGATCTTCTAGGACTTCTCAGGCACTCAGTATGTATTGAATGAATTAATGATTTTTATTTTTCCAATAATGAGGTCATAAACCCCAACCTGTTTCCTTTATTCTTCCACTTATTCATTTAAGATTTATTAAGCACTGACTATATTCCAGGCCTGTTCTGGGCCTTTGGAATGTGCCACTGAGCAAAGAAACAAAGTTCCTACTTCCTTGGAGCCTACATATTAGTCATTAAAATATTAAGTTATTTTTTTTACATGTAGTTTAACTGGTCGCCATAAAAGTAGTAACAAATTTAATAAACAGTATCCCCATTGCCTTCTATGGCCTTTTAAAACATAGATATGGTCCTTTCAGATTTATAGAAATTAACAAAACCTTTACATTTCATTTTTTGTAAATATTTAATTCCATACTTGAGAACTTGGGTAGACTTAGGTGGTTGAAGAGGTAAAATGGACTTATAAGCTAATAATAGAAATGTTTGTTTGTTCGTTTATTTACTGTGAACACCAAGCACTGGTACACATACACACACAGCTCTAGTGATGATTCTTTTTTTTAATTAAAATTCAATTAGCCAACATAGTACATCATTACTTTCAGATGTAGTGCTCAAGAATTCATCAGTTGCATAGAATACCCAGTGCTCATCACATCACATGCCCTGCTTAATGCCTGTCACTCAGTTACCCCATCCACCCACCCATTTCCCTTCCACCAACCCTCATTTGTTTCCTATAGTTAAGAGTCTCTCGTGGTTTTTTTTTACCTCTCTGAGGACTTCCCTTTCAGTTTTTCCCTCCTTTCCTCTATGATCCTCTGCACTGTTTCTTATATTCCACATATAAGTGAAGCCATGTGATAATTGCCTTTCTCTGATTGACTTATTTTACTCAGCATAATCCCCATCAATGTAAATGGTATGTATTCATCCTTTCTGATGGCTGAGTAATATATATATATATATATATATATATATGTATATATATATATATATATCACATCTTCTTTATCAATTCATCTGTCAATGGATATCTCACCTCTTTCCACAGTTTGGCTATTGTGGACATTGCCGCTATGAACATTGGGGTGCAGGTGTCCCCTTCAGATCACTACATCTGTATCTTTGGGGTAAATACCTAGTAGTGCAATTGCTGGGTCATAGGGTAGCTCTATTTTTAACTTTTTGAGGAACCTCCATACTATTTTCCGGAGTGCCTGCACCAGCTTGCATTCCCACAAACAGTGCAAGAGGATTCCCTTTTCTAGGCATCCTTGCCAACATTTGTTGTTTCCTGTCTTATTAATTTTAGCCATTCTGACTGGTGTAAGGTGGTATTTCATTCTGGTTTTAATTTGTATTTTCCTGATGCCTGGTGCTGTGGGGCATTTTTTCATGTGTCTGTTGGCCATGTATGTCTCTTGGAGAAATGTCTGTTCATGTCTTCTGCCCCTTTCTTGACTGGATTGTTTGTTTTGGGGATGTTGAGTTTGATAAGTTCATAGATCTTGGATAGCCCTTTATCATTTGCAATCTGTGTCATTTACAAATATCTTCTCCCATTCTGTAGGTTGCCTTTAACTCTTGTTGACTATTTCTTTTGCTGTGCAGAAGCTTTTTATCTTGATGAAGTCCCAATAGTTTACTTTTGCTTTTTTTCCCTTGCCTTTGGAGACGAGTCTAGCAAGAAGTTGCTATGGCCAAGGTGGAAGAAGTTGCTGCCTGTATTATCCTCTAGGATTTTGATGGATTCCTGTCTCAGTCTTTCAACTGTTTTGAGTTTATCTTTGTGTATGGTATAAGAAAATGGTCCAGTTTCAGTCTTATGCCTGTGACTGTCCAATTTTCCCAACACCATTTATTGAAAAGGCTATCCTTTTTCCAGTGGATATACTCTTTCTTGCTCTGTCAAAGATTAGTTGGCCATAGAGTTGAGGGCCCATTTCTGGGTTTTTATTCTGTTCCAGTGATCTATAGGTCTGTTTTTGTGCCAGTACCATATTGTCTTGATGATTCCAGCTTTGTTATGTAGCTTGATGTCTGGCATTGTGATGCCACCCGCTTTGGTTTTCTTTTTCAACATTCCTCTGGCTAGTCAGGGTCTTTTCCGATTCCATACAAATTTTAGGTTATTTGTTCCAGCTCTGTGAAAAATGTCAATGGTATTTTGATTGAGATTGCATTGAATGTGTAGCTTGCTATGGGTAGCATAGACATTTTAACAATATTTACTCTTCCTAACCATAAACATGGAGTGTTTTTAGAAATGGCTATTTAATAAAACCATTGTCCTATTACATAAGGTCGTGATAAAGAAGTCAAGGAAGAGGGATACCTGGGTGGCTCAGCGGTTTGGCGCCTGGCTTCAGCCCAGGGCATGATCCTGGAGTCCCGGAATTGAGTCCTACATTGGGCTCCCTGCGTGGAGCCTGCTTCTCCCTATGCCTGTGTCTCTGCTTCTCTCTCTGTGTGTGTCTCTCATGAATAAATAAATAAATAAGTCAAGAAAGAATTAGTTTTGAAACCATTTTTTTCTATTCCTTGGTTGTATCATTAGATTTTAACAATTGACTGGGAAACAAACAAGGGGTGGTGGAAAGGGAGGTGGGCGGGGGAATGGGGTGACTGGGTGACGGGCACTGAGGGGGGTACTGAGGGGAGCACTGGGTGTTATGCTATATGTTGGCATATCGAACTCCAATAAAAAATATATACAAAAAAAAAGATTTTAACATTTGAAAAAATGGTTTGACCAAGCTTAAAATATTACATTCCATACGTTCTCTTCTTAGGAAAAAAATGATGTTCTGTAACTGCATATGCACAAGCTCTTATCAGGAATCAAATAACTTGATTTTTTTTGTTTGTTTTTGAACCCAACATTGACCCTGGGTAAATGTGCCTGCAGTCAGAAAACACCCTGAGTTTTCTTGTCAGTAAAATGGGGGTAATATGCTGCCTTGTCTATGGTATAAAATTGTAAGAGGCAAATGAATTCATGCGGATTTTCATGACTGTAGCATACTACATATAATTATATATAAAATATACTTTTTGGTAAAACTTTAAGAATACAGAAAATGGAGCCTTTAACAATATCTGTACATGTGAGAAGATTTAGAATGAGAAAAAATAAATTTAGTGATAATTTTTAAACATGCTCCATCTTAATGAAATGAATGCTGGACTCTAAGAATAGCCAATTTCAAGTCTGCATTGGTCACTAAAGATAGTGTAAGAATAATAATAAATAAGAACAAGAATAAACCAAGAATTCACTTCACTGCCAGATCAAATTTATAGTTCTTGTAGAATGCCAAAAGGCAAGCTCAAACTGCTAGGAAATTGTGTCTTTTGGTATTTTTCCTTGGTAATTTAACTGGGTGGATTAATATAAACACAAAAAGATAAGATGTTATTCAATGTAGGTAAAGAGAAAATTTTGATACAAAGCATAAGATTAAAACTGATTTTTGGCATTTATGGGATAACCCTCTACAGAAGATAGTGGTAGGCAGGGAAGATTGGTCCCACAGCTGGGCTTTTCCCCACTTTAATATTAGGGACTCTCATACAATCCACAACTATCTTAGATAATATCCAGCACACCTAATCTCCTAGGAGCATAGTGACCTCTTATCTTTTCTATCAGTTGTTGATAAATTCTCCTTAGCTTCTTTGCACAGGGCTTTCTACACATCAAACAGTAGGTATTTGCTGGGGTTGGAGAAACCTAGGAGGTACACAGCATCTACTGTCCTGGGAGTGTCAATGGTACCTTCTAGACGTAGAGAGACCTAACATTGAGTCATGAAGAGTGAGTAGAAATTGTGCAGAAGAGACAAGCTACTAGGGAAAGAGAAGATGAACTGAATCTATGAAACAGGAAGGGATCCAGATTTCAGAAGGCCTTGCACTTTATGCCAAGGATCTTGGATTCAGTCTGATAGGTCAAGAGCACCTTGACGCATTTTAAGTGGAGTAGTTTGGAACTGAGATTTGGGTTCTACGTAAATAAGGTAACTCAGCTGCGGATTTGACATGAGAAGGAGTAGAAGTGATGGTACATGGTTAAATACAGGAGCCCTACTGGGAGACTACATAATAGTTCCATATTTCACTGGTGACCATAGTAACCACACACAAAATGGCAAAATTAATTTCAACAACATGCATCAGGGAAGCCTTTTAACTTTGAGAACATCCCTTTATAGCAAATATGACAGGAAGTAAGAAAATGTTACCAGTTCTCTTTCTGACTCTGTCTGGAGCCCACAAAATGAAATGGTGGTGCAGGGGACAGAGATGCAAAGTGGCGCTTTGGCCTTAGTACATGCTTACTTAGGCTGGCATCTCTTTAAATAAAACTTTCATTAGGAAATGAAAGCAAATAAAATCAAGCATAAAAGCACAGAAACACAATTTTACACGATATGGGCTCCTAATTTAACATTAATTAAGATCTAGACATTAATTGAATAGTTGATTAGCTCTTCAGTTCTTCTATTTATCATAGTTCTGTTTAGGAACCCATCCTTGGATATTTCTCCCTCCAATTGACTTCAATTCTCTTATTCACTCAAAGTGAGAGTCAGGTATATGTGTCAGTTTCCTGAAGACTGGTAGGAATATATATAATTAATCAGCTGATAGGATCCCTGGATTAGAGAATAACTTTATAGGAGATGCCAGCTTCTTATCCAGAGATTTCAGGACCTGCAGTGGGTTAGTTAATTGAAAAAGGCTATTAAAGCAGGAATACGTATGAACTACATTTTTCAAAGTCTAAGTTTATACATATCTCATGTATTTTATATATATATGCATATCTAGGTGTATATACATATATGTGCAAAAAACTATAAATGTCTATTCAGTTTTTCAGTCTTTTGATGTAAGGTTAAGGCTTTTTCTTTGACGTTTGCACTATCTTTCTTGAATAACCACAGCCATACACATCATGTACAATTTTTGATTTCCATTTCTTCAAGTTGCAATTAGAATCATGAGGTAGGGGTGCTTAGGTGATTCAGTCGGTTAAGCATCTAACTCTTGGTTGCTGTTGAGTCATGATCTTAGGGTCATGAGATTGAGCCCCGTGTGGGGCTGTGTGCTCAGTGGGGAGTCTGCTTGAGATTCTGTCCCTCTGCCCCTCTCTTCCCACTGCCTGCACTCTCTCTCTCAAATAAATAGGTAAATCTTTCTTTCTTTCTTTCTTTCTTTCTTTCTTTCTTTCTTTCTTTCTTTCTTTCTTTCTTTCTTTCTTTTTTTTTTTTTTAGAGAGAGAGAGGGCATGCACACCTGCACATGAGGAGGGGGAAGAGGCAAAGAGAAAGGGAGAGAGACCCTTAAGCAGACTCCACACCCCGTGCAGAGCCAACTTGGGGCTCAATCTCACAACCCTAAGATCATGACCTGAGCTGATATCAAAAGTCGGATCTTAACTGAGTCACCCAGGCAATACATAAATAAATAAATCTTAAAAAAAAAAGAATAATGAGGTAATGTCAATGCAGAATCTTAAGATTTTGTGGATTTTTTCCAGAATTTGCTGGTGTCTCACCCACATATATATAATAGCAATTTCAAGCAGTATTTCCAGAGTATTCTAGTTAGTCTTCATAGAAACAATAAACCTCTTTCTTCTGTATTCATATTTGATTAATCTAGGTAACATTTAATTAAATAATACAATCCAAAAAACAAGTACAGAAGGTAAAAATTGGCTTGGGAACAAATGCAACTGATTCTTGGTAAGAGCGTTTCTGCTATATTCCTGATAACTTCACATTAGCATATGAGAACAACTCCCAAGCAGCTCCTAAGTGGAGTGTAGGAATGAGAAACATCTGGGTAGAATCTGGACTCTGTAGTTTACTAGCTGTGTAAGTTACTTATTGAGTCAGCTGTCTATTCTTTCTGAGCCCTGGTTTCTTGGAAGACAGCATGTTATAATCACAATTCCCAAAATTCAACGTTAAGTAAATTGTGTGGATGAACTCATCTAAGATTTCCTGTGACAGAGGGGACACTAGATAAATACTCATTTCTTTACTTCTTTGTAAAAGAAAGAGAAATTTTTCTATCATCATTACGCCCTTCCAACTCCTTTTGTCAGTATTATGTTTAGTTATTGATAGTTCCACTGAATAGTTTACATAGTTGAATCAAATTGATTTAACCTGGGAAATAAAAGGTTCTTAGGATATACTTAATGGATTTTCCTAATCACTTGAAAGTGCTACAGAATAAAAATCAGGTGAATATTTCAAAAGCAAGTAACAGGATGAACATTTCATGGGCTTTCATGCCACTTTGCTCCATATCTCCCCTCCCCACCTTTCTATAGTAATAACAACTGGGAACTGGAGAACAGGAGGAAAAGGAAGACAGAAGGAGTCCTCAACACAACACGTTCATTTCATAAAACTTCTCTTTCCTTCCCCCTCCTTCTGTCCTCAAGTATTATTCTCTTGGGAGGATAGAATTATGTTTCTAACCCTTTGCCAATTTGAATATTCTTATACAACCATATACAACAGGACTGTTCTTGGTTCCATTGTGAGTTCTATTCTGGTCTTCTAGAAACCCTCTGTGTTGGGCCTTTGTGTGCTTTCGCTTGAACACTGGGTCTGGTGATGATGGGGGCAGGTAATATGGGCTATTTTCCTTCACAGAGATGTTATAAGGATAAATGAAATGATATTCATATAGCACTTTAGGATGTTCTTATAAAAGGCACCTTTGTAAATATGAAGTATTCTAAAAGGCCAGTGACTGCAACTTCTATTTAAAATAAAAATTGCTGACAACAATTTCAGCCCTGGAAAGTAAAGACATCAGCTTGAAATTGAAGTGCACTTTGCCAGGTAGCAGAAGGCTGTTCACATCACATCTGGGTCCTTATTGTAAATAAGGCTAAATGTCAGCATGGATCACTATGTACACTTCATCGTGCTTTGCTATTTGGAAGCATCGGAAGGCAATGGCCTGGTCCTGTTTTCTTTGTGATCTAGGAACATCTGGAAGTGTGGCTTGGTCTTAGAACCTTCAAGGGCATTGCCGTCTATCTCAAGAAAGCTCGGATCAGAGACATCTTGAAGATATTGAATTGCAGCAGGATCCAAGCCTGCTCTTGTGATAAACTGTAGGCCCTTGGAGCATTCCAAAGCCATTCATGGAGGTTACTCTGAAATGAAATCAGAGTGATTCTGAAAAACTTTCAACCTGAGGCAAGAGCAAAACTGTCATCTCTTACGTGGCCATGATCGGGAACATATTTGGAGCTGTGTGTGTGCAAACACTGCAAGTTACCCACTTGCAGTATACTGGGGGGTGTTCCTACGTTGTCAAGGCATACTGGTAAGTTTTATATTCTATCAAGCAAGAGATGGCCAAGGACCACTAGAGATCACACACTAAGTTAGCATCCTGAGTGCAGAGGGCAATGAACTAGCAGTGATGAAATCTCTGTGAGTAGACAGCCAAACCAACAAATGCAATAGGGAGGGGATTCCTGGGTGGCTCAGCGGTTGAGCATCTGCCTTCAGCCCAAGGCATGATCCTGGAGACCTGGGATTGAGTCCCACATCAGGCTCCCTGCATGGAGCCTGCTTCTCTCTCTGCCTGTGTCTCTGCCTCTCTCTTTCCGTGTCTCTCGTGAATAAATAAATAAAATCTTTAAAAACAACAACAACATAATGCAATAGGGAGAAGTAGGAAGCAAATGTCTTGGGTGCACAGCCCTGGTAGATATCCCAGGCGACTCCATCATGGGACCTGCCCCTGGAATAGCACAGACTAAAGCTCCACAGATTCAGCAGTGCAAATGAGAATTTTAGTAAGAGGCAGAGGACAAGGATGTCAACCACTAGGGAAAAAAATAGCTTCTCAAAGAACCACAGCCATGGCAGCTGCCTGTGCACTTGCTCAGTTACAGACTCGTTCTTTGCTTTCCACTGTGAAGTTCTTCAGCTGCATTTGCCTTCCTGATCTCAACATGTAATGGAACTTGTGCTCATAGAAGAAATATACAACCTAAAAAATAACTAGTGATTCTGCCACTGGTTGCTGATACAAAAACAAATACATCAAATAATATCTCAAAATAATGTGCTTGTCTTTAGAATTTTGAACTTCAAATGTGGAAATTCTGATACTCTTTTTGGATATTCCTTAAGTAACTTTAAGGAAGGTGTTAACATTTTGCTGCCTCTGTGTTTTTAAAATGACACAATTTTTAAAAAAGATTTTCTTATTTACTTGAGAGAGAGAGTACAATCAGGGGGAGAGACAGAGGGGGGAACAGGCTGTCCACTAAGCAGGGAGCCCAAAGTGGGACTCCATCCCAGGACCCTAGAATGGTGACCCTAGTCGAAGGCAGGCACTTAACCAACTGAGTCACCCAGGAGCCCCTAAAATGAGACAAATTAAATGGATGAAGGAGAGAGGGAGATAAAGACTTCCAGTTATGGAATGAATAAGTCACGGGAATAAAAGGCATGGCATAAGAATATAGTCAATGATATTGTAATAGTGATGCATGGGAATAGATGGTACCTACACTTATGGTGTACATAGTGTAACATATAAACTTGTTGACTCACTAGGTTGTATACCTGAAACTAATGTAACTTTTATGTCAACTATATTCAAATAAACATTTTTTAGAAAGAGGAAAATTGTAGGGTATTTCCCCTGAGCAAAGATTCCTAGAAAAGCATTAAATATCTTGTCCTCATTTTAGGTTTTCATTAAAAGCCTGAGACTTTCATCCTATTCTATTCCTAAGTCCATTCTGCAAATATTAATGTTTAGGAACACTACTGACTTTTCTCCTCTTTAAGAACCAGAAGACAGACAAAAAAGAAGGGGGTAAAATTAACTTTATTGACCATTAACTCTACCGTGGGGTGCTTTCTCTGTATTTAGCACTCATGACACCTTATGATGTAGGAATTATTAACCATGACATGTGTCACTAGGAATTAGAAGCGTCACTTGCCTCTTAATGAGGTAGAATGAGATTTCTTATGAATTTTAAGAACTTAAGTTTGCTGGACATTATAATTCTGCTTTATCAATGAAGAAATAGACCTGTAACTGTGGTTAGGTAATTGACTCAAATGGTAACTGTGGAGTTTGAAGCCTCCAGGTTTTCACTCTCTTAAGTGTTTTAAAGTAAGGCATTTCAAATGGGTTTTAGAAGTGAACTAAAAAAAAAAGAAGAAGTGAATTCACCACTTAGTCTTCAAAATAAATCTTTAGGTAGATAACTAAAATGATCATGAAAAAGTGATAAAGCATGAAAATGGGATCATTTCAAACATGTTTCTTCTTTCCTTATTTATTGCTTCTAGAGTGTTTGGTTTTAGGAAATTCAACAAGTAGGAATAATACCATGACATGTGATAGACGCTAGCTGTTTGCAGTGTGGTACCAAGAGAGGAGACATATGATTTCAGGAAAAAGGAGGAGGCAAACAGTTTCAAAGCACTTTTTTTTTTTTTTATTGCTTTTCACTTTGCTCTAGAAAGCAATATAAAAACAGGTTTATCTTGTTTTGTGGTTAGTCATTCCTTAAGGTCTCAAGGTTTATACTTTGCTTTCTTGGATTAGGTGGTCAGTGGGTGTAGACATGCTTCCTATAACATATACCTAAAGTGTAGGGACTCAAGTTGTGAAGAGATCAAAATATTTGTCAGAAATTCTCAGCTTTTTATGAAGTTAACCCAATGAAGATAGACATATAACCAGAGGAAATGATGATCTTACTCTTTGAGAAAATCCCAGTCTTTTTACAAGCCCATCAGAGTTGAGAACCAGAAATAGCTTTTTAAAAAGATATTTTAGTTTAAAATGCAAGAGATGACAAATCCAGTCCTGGAGCCCTCTGAGGATTTGGCTATCAAACACTGATATATCATAGCAGCATTTATTTTATAAGTCATGTTAATGATATTCTGAGAGCTCTGTGTTTATTGTTTAACACTGCTATCATTTATTGATGACTAATGGCCAATAAACAGAGCCTCTTGCCTTTACTCTGACTTCCAGTTAGTATTTATGGATTAGGCCCATTAGTCTCCTTTTGAAAGCCATTGAGACAATGCAGCTGGTACCCAGATGAAGAGGACATGCAAAAAAACATCTGCCACTCAAGTAAAGACAAAGAAGCAAACTTGTTGGGAAGATATGCTATTGCAACCACAAAGAAGCACTTAAATATAAGTACTATTAGGACTTAATTAATATTCCTAAATATCTAGTAGAATGGCTCACATTTTATTCTAGCTTCTATCTTTAATAGTCTCTGCATTCTCTAAAACTGAGAGTTCCATGAGAGATTATGGTTGAGATTACTCTAAAGAAAATAAATGCTCAGCACTTCAAAATTTGGACATAAAGGAATGATAAGAAAACTTAATCACTGAAGTAAATGGGTAAAAGGAAGATGGCACACAATTCATAGGAAAAGTAATTTAAAAGACACAAAAACTAAAATGCTCAAAATTTTTTATTAATTCATTGATCACATAAGGAAAGAGAAAAATATTTGTAGAGTTTTCCCCTTTTCTAATCTTACCTTAAAGATATAGTAATTCTCCTTCCTTGTGGTTTTACTCAATAGTTTCGGTTACTGGGGTCAATCAACCCCAGTCTGGAATCACATCATCTTCCTGATATCCTCAGAAGGTAAATAGTAGCTTAACACTAGGTCATTATGGCTGTGACACTACCCTCACTTCATCTCATCACATAAGCATTTTATCATCTCACATGATCACAAGAAGAAAGATGAGTAAACTATAACAAGGTATTTTGAAAGAGAGACCACATTCACATAACTTTATCATAGTATATTGTTATAATTGTTACATTTTATTATTAAGCATTGTTAATCTCTTACTCTACCTAATTTATTTATTTTTTATTTTTATTTTTTTAAAGGACAACCCCTAGTTGGGATGTGTTTTTTTTTTTTTTTAATTTTTATTTATTTATGATAGTCACAGAGAGAGAGAGAGAGGCAGAGACACAGGCAGAGGGAGAAGCAGGCTCCATGCACCGGGAACCCGATGTGGGATTCGATCCCGGGTCTCCGGGATCGCGCCCTGGGCCAAAGGCAGGCACCAAACCGCTGCGCCACCCAGGGATCCCTCTACCTAATTTATAAATTAAATGTTACCATAGGAATATATGTGTAGGAAAACGACGTGATACTATACTCCTGCAGTTTCAGACAACTATTAGGGGTTTTGTAAAGTATCCTCTGTGGCAAAGGGGAAGGATACTATATACTTGGGTTATCAATGTACGGTTACGTTACATCCGCTTTGCAGGTGGCCCCTATATACTTACGAATTCACTTTATCTTCCAAGTGAACTCCTAAAGGCGTATCTTCCAATTGTTTAAGATGACTCTAAATCTCTAAAGGTCTTATACTTTCCCAAAATTGAGTTCTGTATCTAATAATCTTTATCACTAAAACAGCTCTTCTGGGAAGTTATGTCCCAGTGTAGTGAACATGGAAGAGGGAATGCTGTGAATAGGAACTGCAATTGCCTGACCCAGCCCTGTCACTAGGTAGTGTATGATTTTTAGGAGGAGCATAACTGGTCTGGCGTATAATTTTTAGGAGGAGCACAACTGGTTCTTGTCGGTTTAATGGAAATATTGGACTAGAATTATTTTAAAGTACACCTCCGGTTTTAAATTTCTAAAATTCCAAATAGACCATTAAAATAGAATCAATTCTCTAACAATCTTTTTTGATTAAGTACTTTAGAAGAAACATATAAATAACTTTTACCCAGAAATGAATGACTCAAGAAAGTCAAACTGTTTGCCTTAACTATTACTTCTGCCTATCTCAATATATACTCATATTACTTTTCTTCTATGCTATTTTAAATTGTCTTAATTCTCTCTAACTTTATTTATTTCATTCAGCCATATATCTGCCTTCTGGATCTTTTT
Organism: Canis aureus; assembly: GCF_053574225.1. Lineage (NCBI taxonomy): Eukaryota > Metazoa > Chordata > Mammalia > Carnivora > Canidae > Canis > Canis aureus. Next base: position 51,599,901 of record NC_135623.1, on the reverse strand, counting down.
TTCTTTGTTTGTTTTCTTGATCTTTGGTTGATTTTATTTCCTCTGCATTTTCCCTACATTCCAGAAAGGAAGAAAAATTATGTCAGAACAGCCTCTATCTACCCAAGGACATAACTTTCTAGACAAAGGTACTATTTTCCATCAATATACTTTTTGGCCTTAGGTCTTTATACTGCATTTTCAGGAAAGTGTTGCTTTTGAGGGGTTGATGAAGGCAGATTTGCCAGTGGGATTTAATAATAAATTTCCACTTATTCCTTAGAAAAGTTTGTAAGCTGCACCTAGGAGTGGATAGATTCAGGGAGTTATTTTGGGGTAGGAAGATCTTAAAAGTCAAAGGTGAAACTTAAGAATCTTAACTTTTTCTTATATAAGGTTTACAGAATAGGGATGGGGTGGCAAACTTCTTTTGTAGAGGCAAGCCTCTGTAATGGGCCAGATAATAAATATTTCTGGCTTCACTGGGTGATAAAATTGCTTTGCAACTATTCAACTCTATTGCTGTAGTAAAGGAGCCATAGACAATACTAAACAACTAGGCACAGCTGTGACTAACTTTCGATATAACTATAAAAACAGAATTTGTTTTTATTTACAAAAACAAGGGCTTTAGTTTTCCCACTCCTGGTATAGTACTAGGCAAGCAATTTGGAGATGTGAATTTAAGAGCTCTGCTTTGATAAGCTGTATATATCAGGAAATGCCATTCATCTGGTCGTTCAATTCGTTCTTTCCAGAGAAACACAATTGCAACAGCCTCTGAAATAGAAAAAGAAAGTTCCACTGGAGAATGGCAGTGATACTTTCTTTCTTCCTTATTGTGCAAGACTTTCAATCCCAGTACCCAGGGCCACTTAAAATTCCTGAGCCAGCCTCATCACCGATGCTAAGAGATGCAGTTTATTAAAAAATAATACTTATAAATATAGCCTGGCTTGTGTGGCTCTAAGGTATCTTCTGGTACAGCTTCTGGTCTCTAACCCAGATTTTTCCTTTCTCCCAATGTGCACAAATTAGATTTACCAAGACAAGTAGGCCAATCACAATAGCAAACTCTAGTCTTATTTTTCTACTCAATAATTAATCACTTTTCTTCAAGGCTGTCAAGGGAGGGAAGTACATGAAGCACTGTTGGCCAGCTGGCCAGGTAGTGGTGGGACCTTGGAGGTACAATAAAGCCTATGAGTGTTGAAGATGTACTAATATTCTCATGATAAATGTTTTCCAAGAACTTGTGATAGAGGATAGCTGTGAAAAAACCTTTAGGACCACAGCTGCATGTAGTGAGCATATAGGTAGCTGCAGGTGAAATTTCAGGTTCTAAGGTGTAGTGTTCAGAAAGTTTTCATCGCCTCAAGAGTAGCATACAATGATTTGAAAGGATAAATGAAGAACTGGTCAAGAAGAAATGAATAAAAGCAAATGATGAAGATCAATATTTTATTTGATAAATAAAATATTTATTGATTTTATGGCATTGATAATTTCACAATAAATTATGTAGAAAATTAAAACAAAAACCACAAAATTATCTATCACCAATGATTCAGTTTCTACTGTGTGTAAGTTCAAAACATGTTATGAGTTGAAAGCAATAATTAGCATTATTCAGTATTAGCAATTCACTTTTTTATCACTCTTTAGATCAAGAGATTACTGCATAATTTTCTAGTTTTCAAAAATGCATAACACATTAATGAACATTAGGCTTGGCTATAAGTAATAGAAAACTCAAAATAATAGTGATAAACAAGAAAGAAGTTTGTTTTCTCTCTAATAAACATACAATCTGGGGGTAGGCAGTCTAAAGCATGTAGGGGGCAGCTCACAAGATGCCTTTTGTGCTCTACCAGTCTCGGTGGAAAGATGGATGCTTGGGATTTAAGCCTTTATACTTGCATTCTAGCTAGCAAGAAGAGAAAGGTACAAAGAGGTGAACATCCCCTTTCTTTGAGGTTTTTCTTAGAAATCAGGCCCTTCTAATTACATTCCATTGGTAAAACTTGTTCATATGCCCATTTACTAGCTACTTGCTTCTTTACAAATAAAGCAAAGATTACAGCCGCAAAAACTGTATTATTCATGCTGTTTTCTACACACACGTGCTTTTGAATTTTTCCTTCTTATCCATTTTTCTTTGAAAGCATGTGCCCAGTAGAATCAGGAGTTCTCCCACTAGGCAAAAAGGAGAAAATGGGCAAGTAGATACTGCCAGCAATCCCTACCACCCATTCTGATTACACAGCCCTTGAATCAGCCAACCCAATCATTCTTTGAAACAGCCTTTGGGAGCCCAAGAACCTAGTAGAATGTACCCAAGTCTGCAAATTACAGACATAAGGTTTCCACATTTCTTTTAGATCTTTGTACTTAAATTGGACTTATTATTCCAGTTGATGCCCAGTCTTACAGGACAATCATAGATACAGCTCTATGTAATTTTCTAGGAGGAGGTAAAAATGCCCTCTGGAGAATTTTAATATGTTTGGCATTTCTCTCAGGAATATGAAGTGGACAGCTACTCTATGAATGATCTTTGACCTGCCCTGGAGCTATGCAGGCAGCTATCTTTTCCCTAGCAACCAACATTTTAAAAAATTACTCGGGTAATTATCATACATTAGTTTTTTCTGATAATTGTAAGGAAAAGTCATACATTCATTTTAAGCCACAAAAACTGTATTATTCATGCTGTTTTCTACACACACGTGCTTTTGAATTTTTCCTTCTTAACTCAGTCATTCTTCATTAATGGTGCCAAGTTATGCCTTTGTTTTTAGCTTAGCTAGTTTTTCCAAGTGCTTCTGTGATATTGTTATGCACAGTGTTGGCTTTATTTCTTTTACTCTTTCTATCCTTCATCATTTATTAATGACACAGATTGTGTGATGAAGAGTTGTCAACATTATCATTTTTCTATATTTACAGGTATAATAACTGCATTGAAGTGGATTTGTCATCTAATAGCCTTAAATGATCCCTCTCTTTCAGGCTGCATTTCCCTCCATTATTTACTGTGCTTCCCAATAGCTTATCATCCACTGCTGTCTACTCTCCTCTTTGTCCTTAATTTCCTGAGACAGATTTCCACTTAAGAGACTGAGAAACTATTAGATGGAGAGTTTCCACAAACCACGGGAGCATAAGGTCTTCTGCAAAGAGACACATTCACACACTATAGGTTAAGGAAAGAAAGTAGCATTACATCTTCCATGCTGACAAACCCAGTTGCTATCAATGTGGAGAGGGCATAATGGCATTTGAATTGAGGGAATCTACATGCATAACTCTCATTAACACAAATACAATAGAAGCTAAGTGCCTAAATTCCTGTGCAGAGAAAAGAGAAGTGGTTATACTCCTAGTCTAATGTAAAACATGACCTCCTGTATTTGAGTTGGAATTTTCATAACTGTTTAATATTAGTTTGTGAGTTGTTCTTTATCAAAGAATAAAACAGTACTCTATCTCTGTAAAACATTTTAGCAACACTCAGAGAAGCTGATTACCAGATATTTATTTTGGAAATTAGCTAGCTAGCTACATATGTTTTCAAATTAAGCATGTATTGGTGGTATTCTGTTGTAATTGGAGAGCCCACTATATATCTTTATCTTTGCTATATTTAGAATACAGGAAAATAACTCAGCATTTCCTTTCATGGTAATGTTTTGGGGCTAAAAATATTCACTGGTAAAAAAGTGTTCTTCCATCAAAACGATTGCTATTAAATATGTATTTTTTGAAGGTTACATGACATGTCAAGAATTATGGATCCTTTCATTTAAATCAAAAAAATTTATCAAAAGATCCTTATGGATCTTTTCATTTAAATTATAATTACTTCAAATAATTAAAAAAAGCATACATAAGACTTATTCAACTTCTCCAAAGAAAAAATATAAAATCATTATCATCATGCCATTGTAATTTTCACAAATTATCCACCAGTGAAAAAAGAATTACATGTGTTGATGGTTGAACCAAACACTTCCATCTAACTTATGTTTCTTTAAATTGCTGGGGGAGCTTTTTATTTAACTTGCCTGAATGAAGCTGTGTACTTCCAATTTCCTTATAAGCCCATGCTAAGATCTGAGTTATTTTTTTTATTATTACAGAATTTATTTTTAAACAATCTCTATACCCAATATAGGGCTTGAACTCACAACTCTGAGATCAAGAGTTGCATGCTCCACTGACTGACTCAGCCAGTTACCCCAAGACTTGAGAAGTTCTTGATGCACAGTGTGGGAGTTGGTTGAGTTAAAAGCATCATTGATCCGCATCTCTCCACAGTTGCCAGATAATTCCTGTGCTCAACAGCATAAAAAAACTTATTGACTTACTTACTTAGTAAGTAAGTAAGTACTTACTTACTTACTGTAGTCTCTTTTCAATTTTTTCCCATTTGGCTTCGATATTAGGTATCTATTACTGTGTAATGAGCTACCTCCCAAATTTCCCATCCTAAAACAACAAACATGATTTATCTCACAGTTTTTTTTTTTGATAAGATTTTACTTATTTATTCGAGAGAGAGAGAGAGAGAGAGAAAGAGAGAGAGAGAGGCAGAGACACAGGCAAAGGGAGAAGCAGGCTCCATGCAGGGACCCTGACCTGGGACTCGATCCCCGGTCTCCAGGATCACGCTGTGGGCTGAAGGCGGCGCTAAACTGCTGAGCCACCCAGGCTGCCCTATCTCACAGTTTTTATGGGTCGTGATTTTTATGAGAAAAAGAAATCTTTTATGAGAAAAGATCTCATGAAGAGGCATCAAGAGGGTAGCCATCTGCAAATCAAGGAGAGTGAAACCAATCCTGCCAGCACCTTGATCTTGAACTTCTAGCCTCCAGAGTCGTGAAGAAATAAATTTTACTTAAGTCACTCACTCTGACCTATTGAATATGTAGATCATGGTATGTTAGGATTTTTTCCTGCAGGGTAGATGAAGCCATTGAAGATTTTTGAGTACAGCAGAGCCATATGTCTGAAAAGAGGGTGAGATCTCTGGAGGGTGGTAGGTCACCTGTCTTCTTTTATTGTGATTCTTTTTTGTACACTCGACTCTCTGGATAGTTTTATCCAATCCCATGGCTTTAAAGACCATTCAGGCCAAGGACTTCTAAATTTTTATCCCTAGCCCTGACCTCACTTGGAACAGTTTAGCCAACTCCTTAATCTCCATGTGAATGTTTAATGGCCTGTCCCAAAATAAATCTTGATTTTCCTTATTAAATTTGCTCTTCCCTAGCTTTTTCATCCTTGTAAATGATACTAACATTTACCCAACTAGTGGATTTAGCTGAACCTTAGTAGTCATCCTGAGTCATCTAAATCTAATCCAGTAGCCAAATCTGTCTCTCCTCTGTAACACAATTGGAAATTATCTACCTTTCTTCCTCTTCACTACCACTGTCTCTCTTGTGCAGGCCAACAAGAACTCTCCCTTCAACCACTCCAAAATCCTCCTAACTTGTTTCTCTTCTTTTTCTTTAAAGCCAATATATTCTTTGCTTGCTTAAAATTTTCCTACAGCTTTCAACTACATTTAAATAAAATCTAAACTTCATAACCTGGGGTCTACAAACACATAATTGATCTGGATGATCTGGTCCCGGTCTCTTCCAGGCTCAGTCCCATTTCCCTGCAACACTCTGGTTATATTGACCTTCTTTCTATACCTTTAACACGCCATAGAAGGCAGAATAATGGCCCCCAAAGATGGCTACATTCTGACCACCAGAACCTGTGATATGTTTGTTACCTTACATGGCAAAAGGGACTCTATGGCTGTGATTAAAGTAGGGATCCCAAGACGGAGACATTGTTCTGGGTTCTCTGGGTGTGGCCATCATAATTAGAAGGGTCTTTATAAGTGAAAGAGGGCAGAAGAAAGGCTGTGTCAGAATGATTCATCATGAGAAAGACTAGGTGGGTAGTTGCTGACTTTGAAGATGAGGGGAGCCAAAAGCCAAGGAACGCCAGCAGCCCCTAGAACAGGAAAAGGAAATAGACTCTCCTCTTAGAAACCTAGAAAAGAGTGCAGGCCTACTGATATGTTGATTTTAGGCCAGTGAGATCCATTTTTGACTTCAAAGCTCCAGAACTGTGAGATAACACATTTGTATTGTTTCAAACCACTAAGTTGAGGCAATTTGTTACAGCCGCAACAGAAACATAGGTTGTTCACCAAATGTTTCCCCTGCCTTAAAGCGCTCATCTTCCAAATATTAGCATCGTGGACACTTCCCCATCATTTGGGGCCTCTGTTTAAATTACACCGCTTCAGAAAGGCCTTCTCTAACCACTCAGACTAGCCTCCTTGTTACTCTACCATGTGACCTGTTTTATTGTCATCATGGCGCTCATCACTACTTGTTCTTTTTTTTTATCCAATTACTGGATTATAGAAGCAAAGCTGAAACCTTGTCTCTCACTTTCCCCTGTTACTCCAGTATCTGGAATAATGCCTTGCACAAAGGAGCTCAATAAATATTTGCTGAATAAAAGTACCCCTGGTCCTGGCACATAGTAAAAATTCATATACTCTAAGTAAGCACACCATATTCAATGTTACAACCAACGTAAGTAACAAAGTTTAAAAGTAAATATTTGCTACATAAATGCCTAGGATTTCCATAAGCTATAGTTGAAGAATTCAGGAACTATAGCAACTCTGTTTTCATGAGCTCAAACCTTCCTTTTATCTGTATTCTGGACATTTCTCTTTATATGTTTCAGTGGCCTTGCACACAAGATATAAACTAAATTTACAATTTCCCCAAATTTATTTTGTAAAGATTCCCTGGCCGGGTGAATGGCACTGGTATCTATCTGACAGACATTCTGGGACTCATTTCAGCCTGCTTCCCCATTCTCCTAGAGATGACTGGTCATTTGTTTTTTATTCTTTCTGCTTAACAGTTTTTTTGTTTTGTTTTGTTTTGTTTTGTTTTTGTTTTGTTTTTTTGTTTGTTTTTTTTTGCTTAACAGTTTTTATACTAATTGCCCTTCCCAGCTCCATTCACTTAGTCACTTCTTCCTGAACTATTTGTGCAGAGACTGCTTCTAAAGGGATACTTCCAGCAAACTGGACATATCATCACTAGCCAGTCTAAAATCCTTCAGTGACTCCCCACAGTATTAATAAAATCTGAATCCTTGACCATGACACACACAGGATCTGTACCCTGGCTAGTTCTCTCTACCCTTCCCACATCACTCTCCCTTCGCTGACTCATCTAGCTACCCTGGTCTTTGAATGCAATGGTGTCAAGCTCTTCCTCGCTGAGCAATAGCTTTCTCCCACCTGCCTGCTCATCCTTCTGATCTCAGGAGGCCTCCCTCAATCTAGATTATTCACAACATCCTGTTCCTTTCTGATAGCAATTTGTAATTACATGTTTGATTACATCTGTTTCCTCTACTAGATTATAAACTCCTGAGGGCAGGTTTTGTCTTCTTTTGTTCAAAACTGTATGCACAACACTGACACATGCTGGCACATAGTGGAGGCCATTATATATTTGTTCAATAAACAAACCTAATATTCATTGAACAAAGAGCATTTATCATGTGTCTTTTAGAGAAATGTGCTTTCACATGTACATTTTCACTGGGATGATGTCAGGTGAAGTGGCAGGAGTAAAATAGAAATAAAACTAAGGTAAAGCAACAGAGGAAAGGAAAAATGACAGGAAAAATGAATGAAAGAGAAGAGTGATAGAATTATCGAAGAAAGAAAGGGCAGGAAAGGACCTTGTAGTGGGTTGAATGGTGGGCACACCAAAAATAGGTCCACATCAAAGCCCTGGAACCTATGAATGATTCCATTTCTAGCTTTCTAGAGTTGCCAGAACAAAGTACCACAAACTGGGTGGCTTGAAACCACAAAAATTTATTCTTTCACAGTTGAGGCCAAAATTCTGGTATCAAGATGTTAGCAGGGTTGATTCCTTCTGGGGGCTTTGAAGGAAAAATCTGTTTTATGTCTACCTCCCAGCTTCTGGTGGCTGTTTCCAAGGCAGAATCCTTGGCATTCCTCAGCTTGTGGACACATCACTCCAATCTTCTGCTTCCATCTTCATATAACTTTCTCCTCCTTGTGTCTCTTTCGTGTGTTACCATATGTCCTTTTTTTTTAAAAAAAGATTTTATTCATTTATTATGAGAGACACAGGGAGAGAGGGAGAGAGAGGCAGAGATATAGGCAGAGGGAGAAGCAGGCTCCATGCAGGAAACCCGACACGGGACTCGATCCTGGGTCTCTAGGATCAGGCCCTGGGCTGAAGGCAGGTGCCAAACCGCTGAGCCACCCGGGCTGCCCAGCCACATGTCCTTCTAATAAGGACACTGGTCACTGGATTTGGGACCCATCTTAATCCAGTATGACTTCCATTTATTACATCTGCAAGACTCAATTTCAAATACGATCACATTCAGAGATTCCAGGTGCACATAAATATTTGGGGGGACATATTCAACAGAGTTGAGTCACCTAGTTTGGGAAAAGGATATTTGCAGGTGTAATTAAGGATCTTAAAATGAGATCATTCTGGATTATCTGGGTGGGCCCTAAATCCAATGACAAATGTCTTTATAGGAGACACACAGAAGACACGGACAGAAGAGAGGAGCCAATATGAAGACAGATGCAGAGACTGGAGTGATGTGGCTATTAGCGAGACACACAGAGGAGAAGATGATGTGAAGATGAGGGGCAGAGATTGGAGTGATGTGGCCATAAGGCAAGAAAGCCAAATTATGCCAACAACCACCAGAAGCTGGAAGAAGCAGGCAAAGATTCTCTCTCTAGAGTCTCCAGAGGAAATATGGCCTTGCCAGCACCTTGACTTTGGGCTTTTGGTTTACAGAGATACAATAAACCAGATTTGCTAATTTTAAGGCATCTAATTTTAGGTATTTGTTAGGGTAGCCATGGGAAATTAATAGAGGTCTTACAGTAAGGATAGAAATCGCAGCACACTGTATTTCCCTTTAAGTACCAGTGAAACAAAAAACCTTTCCATGAGTTTCCTTGCAAACAGCCATAAAATTAAACTGGCTCAATTCTCTGTAAGTATAATGTTTAATGATTTTTTTTTAAATACAAGAGCATACCTTCAATGACTGAAACATAGGAATCTTTAACCTACTAAGAAATTATTCTAAGAAAATAATTGTGTTGTAAACGATCTTTCATCTCCACTTATCTGGTGACTGCTTGATAATTAACATCAGATTTTATCACATCTCTTGTGCTTTCTTTTCTATTTTCAGCTTAAGTTGTTTAATGTCATGTGTCTTCCTATTAAGTTCTTTTTATCTTGACTTCTTGTCATTCTGCCTAATATATAATTAGATGAGACTCCATACTGTGTGACCTACAACTGGTAGCATAACTGCAAAAACTGCCTTAGTTTTTGGATAGCAAGTCATGTCATCAAGATAAAGCTAAATAAGTAGAGGAAATTACCAAATGAGTCTCTTTCAATCTCTGAATATTCAAATTCAAAATTAGAGTCTGGCATCACTGAGCAATCCTAGAAGTCTCTTCCAAACTTGAGGTTCCATAGTTACCCATTTAAGTCATAGACGCCACACTGCTTCAAAATGTCAGATAGTATTTTATTTGCTCATGTATTTCAGAGCATACCAGAGAGATGTTGAAGCTCCTGCTGGGTCTAGGAGGGAAAAGTCCATTCAGAAATGATCAGTGTCTTCCTCAATTTCTTTCAGAAGTGTTCTATAGTTTTTAGGGTATAGATCCTTTACCTCTTTGGTTAGGTTTATTCCTAGGTATCTTATGCTTTTGGGTGCAATTGTAAATGGGATTGACTCCTTAATTTCTCTTTCTTCAGTCTCATTGTTAGTGTATAGAAATGCCATTGATTTCTGGGCATTGATTTTGTATCCTGCCACGCTACCAAATTGCTGTATGAGTTCTAGCAATCTTAGGGTGGAAGCTTTGAGGAAGACACAAAGAGATGGAAAAATATTCCATGCTCATGGATTGGCAGAATTAATATTGTGAAAATGTCAATGTTACCCAGGGCAATATACACGTTTAATGCAATCCCTATCAAAATACCATGGACTTTCTTCAGAGAGTTAGAACAAATTATTTTAAGATTTGTGTGGAATCAGAAAAGACCCCGAATAGCCAGGGGAATTTTAAAAAAGAAAACCATAGCTGGGGGCATCACAATGCCAGATTTCAGGTTGTACTACAAAGCTGTGGTCATCAAGACAGTGTGGTACTGGCACAAAAACAGACACATAGATCAGTGGAACAGAACAGAGAACCCAGAAGTGGACCTTCAACTTTATGGTCAACTAATATTCGATAAAGGAGGAAAGACTATCCATTGGAAGAAAGACAGTCTCTTCAATAAATGGTGCTGGGAAAATTGGACATCCACATGCAGAAGAATGAAACTAGACCACTCTCTTGCACCATACACAAAGATAAACTCAAAATGGATGAAAGATCTAAATGTGAGACAAGATTCCATCAAAATCCTAGCGGAGAACACAGGCAACACCCTTTTTGAACTCGGCCACAGTAACTTCTTGCAAGATACATCCACGAAGGCAAAAGAAACAAAAGCAAAAATGAACTATTGGGACTTCATCAAGATAAGAAGCTTTTGCACAGCAAAGGATACAGTCAACAAAACTAAAAGACAACCTACAGAATGGGAGAAGATATTTGCAAATGATGTATCAGATAAAGGGCTAGTTTCCAAGATCTATAAAGAACTTCTTAAACTCAACAGCAAAGAAACAAACAATCCAATCATGAAATGGGCAAAAGACATGAACAGAAATCTCACAGAGGAAGACATAGACATGGCCAACATGCATATGAGAAAATGCTCTGCATCACTTGCCATCAGGGAAATACAAATCAAAACCACAATGAGATACCACCTCACACCAGTGAGAATGGGGCAAATTAACAAGGCAGGAAACAACAAATGTTGGACGGATGCGGAGAAAAGGGAACCCTCTTACACTGTTGGTGGGAATGTGAACTGGTGCAGCCACTCTGGGAAACTGTGTGGAGGTTCCTCAAAGAGTTAAAAAATAGATCTGCCCTACGACCCAGCAATTGCACTGCTGGGGATTTAGCCCAAAGATACAGACACAGTGAAACACCAGGGCACCTGCACCCCGATGTTTCTAGCAGCAATGGCCACGATAGCCAAGCTGTGGAAGGAGCCTCGGTGTCCATCGAAAGATGATGGATAAAGAAGCTGTGGTTTATGTATACAATGGAATATTACTCAGCCCTTAGAAATGGCAAATACCCACCATTTGCTTCAACGTGGATGGAACTGGAGGGTATTATGCTGAGTGAAGTAAGTCAATCGGAGAAGGACAAACAGTGTATGGTCTCATTCATTTGGGGAATATAAATAATAGTGAAAGGGAATAAAGAGGAAAGGAGAAAAAATGAGTGGGAAGTATCAGAAAGGGAGACAGAACATAAAGACTCCTAACTCTGGGAAACGAACTAGGGGTGGTGGAAGGGGAGGAGGGCGGGGGGTGGGGGTGAATGGGTGACGGGCACTGAGGGGGGCACTTGACGGGATGAGCACTGGGTGTTATTCTGTATGTTGGCAAATTGAACACCAATAAAAAATAAATTTAGTATTAAAAAAAAAAAAACGATCAGGGTCACTGGTTGCCAGAAAACACCTCAAGGGAGAAACTGGGGGACGCAGAGGATTCAGGAGGGCCGATGAAAGGCGGGAGCTCCCCTCTATTCAGTTCCCCATCATTTCTGCCTTGGGGTCCCCGGCCCCCTTCCCACAGGTGTCCTGTGCTTGGGTGGGCGAGCCCCGAGGGTCACGCGCGAGTGCACTGGCGCATCCTCCAGACTGCCCTGCTCATCCTTAGCCTCGCTGGGAGGGCGCTTGAGCACCCACCACTGCCGCCAAGGAAAACGCGGTCCCCGGTTTCCGGGAGGAGACCGAAACCCCGCAGACCTCCCCGCGCCCTGGGGCCAGCGTGGGCTCGTGGGCTCGTGGGCTCGGGGTTCGGGGCCGGCGTCCCACCCGCGAGGCACCGCGCTGCGCCCGCCCGCCCTCCCGGAGGCACCGGACGCTGGAAGGCACGGGTCCTGCGGACGTGGGCGGCGGCTGGACGCCCAATTTTCAACCCACCCTCGGGGCTAAAACTCCCCGAAAGAAGGAGCCGATCCCCGGCGCGGACCTGGGAGCGCCTCTAACTCCGGGGCTCCCGCCGAGAACCCGGAGACCAACGGCGGCCTCCCCTTCCCCCCGCGCACACGTCAGCGCCGGCGTCGGGGAAGCGTCGTAATGCCCCGAAGAGGCGCGCCAGCGAAAAACACCCTGCACCCGCCGCCGCGGCAGCCAACCGAGACCCCGCCCCCCCCCCCCCCCCCCCCCCCCCCCGGGAGCGCATGCCAGCCTTTCCCGTAAGTTCGTGGCGGAGCAAAAGAAAGTTTCTTCGTGGATGTGCTTCGGGGGCGCGGCAGCGGAGCCTAAAGGTTTGTCGGAGCGGGACCCTCAATAAGGCCGGGTGGCTGTGAAGCCTAACGTCGCTCCAAGCACCAGTCACTCCCAATAAGGTTCCGCAGGTCCCGGCGGTGGCGACCCGGCAGCCCGCTCCCCTCATCTGATCGCCTGCGCCCGCCGACCCGGCCCGAGGGTCCGCTTCAGAGCGTCTGCGCTCGGGAGGCGCGGCCAGAGCGGCCGTGGTGCGGGCGCGTCTACTGTGAGGCGCGTGGTAGTGATGGCGGCGCTCAGCGAGACTTTCCTGTCACTGGATACTACTACTCCCAGCCCTCCTCTAAGCCGCCGGAGCAACCCCCTGGTCTGTAGTTTACAAGTGGCAATTTGACTCGCTCCGCTGCATGTCTGGAGGGACCGTGGAAAGTGTGGAGACGCCCCGGGGATTAAGCGATCGCAGCTTAAAAAGAAAAAAAGCCAAACAAATAAACAAAACCCACCCACCCTAGGAAACATGAGGCTGCTGGAGAGAATGAGGAAAGAATGGTTCATGATTGGAATAGTGCTGGCGATCGCCGGAGCCAAGCTGGAGCCATCCGTGGGGGTGAACGGGGGTAAGTGCTCCACCGCGAGTCCCACTTCACAACTAATTTTCGAGTCTGGGAAAGGAGGGGAAACCCTAATCGGGAAGCGGCGGCTTCCCTCAAGGGCGCGGACCAGCTCGGGGTGTCCTTTGGCATTTCTGCTGATGTTTTAATTTACTAGCCCGAGACTGTAATTAGGAAGGGGGCGAAGGGATTTGAACGCAGGTTCCCTTTTGGGCGAACAGTCCATGCGGATGCTCAGGTTAAGGAGTGAGCTCACCGGGAATGAAACTTACTCCCCTTGCCCGCCGGAGCAGCATCCCGCCCCGGGGGACGCCGGGTTGCCCCGGGTTCCTTATCTCTCTTGGAGCCGCCACCGTGACCAGGTCTATTTCCGGATCCCCCACCCCGCCCCCACGTGTAAGAAAAGGCAGTGGGGGAAGAAACAGAGACACCCCTTCATCCTGCAACTAAGCTCTTGCGGCCCACATGTTGCAGGGTGATGATTTGCTGCAGTTGCCGCCGCTCCAGAAACTCCCAAGCCCACTGACACGTTGCACTTTTTCATTACAGGACACTACTTCCGCGTGCTGCCGGGCCTCGGTTGCTGGTGCTCCGACAGATGCAGCCTGTGTTAGGCTGTGTGTAGTGTGTGTTTTGGCCAGGAAATGTGGGCCGGCTAAAATCATGCTCCGATTTCTGAATAGTGGGAGCTTTGTAATGTGGGGGGAGGCACTGGTGGAGACTGGAAATACCCTTAGGTCTCTATTCTCTCCCTGCCTTTTCACTTAAGACAAACATGTCCCGCTTTTCGTGAACATTAATTGAGTTTCTTCAATTCATTCTCTTTCTGACCTTGTGAGTTTCCACCTCTATTGACAGTTTTAGCAGGTCAGTCCTACAACAGGGACAGCTCGGGATAAAGTTGAGCACACACACAATCTTTTAGGAAGTACTCAGGAGGACACTTGAAGTTGTATGTACCTCACAGTGGTTTCTTCTTCTACCATCTACCTCAGTTCATTCATTTAGAAGTAGCTTCAGGGAATATTTTAAAAAGGAATTATTTGAATAAAGATTGTGAGGATTAAGACTTTTTTTTTTAATGTTTTTTTTCTTCTATATTCAACTTAGTGCAAAATGTGAAGATGTAACTGAGAATAAAGCTGATATTCATCATGGTTGCTCCTTCTGAAAATCTTTGACCTGGCTAACCTGAGAGCTTTTGGAAAACTTGTGAATGCTGGTATTTCAGTTTCTGTCATAAGAGTACCTTCTGTCCCTGAAGCTAGCTGAACCGGCAGAAGTAAAGTTAGAGTGTCTTTGTGGTGATCTGGAACACACACTTCACTAGCTTCAGGAGCACGCTTGGTAGCTTATGGTGTTAGATCTCTTATTTGCTCATTGTTAAAGTGTAATTACAGGTGATATGTTATCTTTAAATCTGCAGGGGCTAGGTTTGGTAAAATACTTTTTTTAAAAATTTTATTTATTTATTTTTAAGATTTATTTATTTATGATAGACATAGAGAGAGAGAGAGAGAGAGAGGCAGAGACAGAGGAAGAGGGAGAAGCAGGCTCCATGCAGGGAGCCCAATGCGGGATTCGATCCCGGGACTCCAGGATCGCGCCCTGGGCCAAAGGCAGGCGCCAAACCGCTGAGCCACCCAGGGATCCCTGGTAAAATACTTTTTACCTTACATTCCCAGGATGCTGTGGGAAGAAGGGTTATTGAATGCTAAATCATTTAACTAGAGCTTCTTCGAAGTGGAATGTGTAAGATGGACTCTGAAATCTTATTTGTTCCTTTCGACTCTGCTTCTTGAAGTTTTGGTGTATTATTGTATCTTAGAAATGTTGCTTCTGATTTTTACCAGTACTTATGCTATTAATCCACAATAATTTATTTCTTTAATTATAAGAGTAGAATGTAAATAGCTGAAAGGGACCTTCAAGTATTTTAAGCCAACATGCCGCTTTTATAGGTGAAGATACTGAGACCTGAGGTCAGGTGACTCATCCTTGGTTTAGTTAGCTAGCTCAAGGAAGAGGCACTGGACACTAGGGCTCTCCTTTTTTTTTCATACTAGTTGCAAAATCCATACAAATTTTCGTACATATAATTTAAAATGAATAACTATTGTAAAGAAGGGCTATGTCCAACCAACACCTTTTTAGCACCTCAATTTTTAACCCAAATGAGCAGAGTAGAATCAGTTAATATTAAATAAGTGTACTCAAGTGATTTGATAACTGTCCGTGTGCAAAATTTACTTGTTCTAAAAAATTAGAACAGACAATTGGGATGTCTTACATAGGCTGTCAGGCTAAGTTCTTGATAATTCTGTTGAGCTTTTAATTGATCTTTCCACCTGTGAAACTTCTTAAATAAAAATAAACCCTTCAAATAGTACCAATTTCACTTCCCAAGTTAAAACAACAAAAATCTAGGAATAAGGAGAGGAATGTTGCTGAAAATATTTCTATTACATTTTGCTTTTTAGAATGGTCAAAAGCACCTCTTTGTACTTGAATTTTTACTTTTTATTTCTTTTTTTGGACTTGTAATTTTTAGTCAAAGGTTCCATTTATGGGCTCTGTTCACTTGGGAATGTGATTTTTAAGGCATTCATACTGACTGAAAATTTTTCAATAGAACAGTTTTCTAGAATTCTTTTAAATAGGAAAAGTTTTGGTAGTCTTAACATTTGTTAAGATTCACTTCATCTTGGGATCCCTGGGTGGCGCAGTGGTTTAGCGCCTGCCTTTGGCCCCGGGCGTGATCCTGGAGACCCAGGATCAAATCCCACGTCAGGCTCCCGGTGCATGGAGCCTGCTTCTCCCTCTGCCTGTGTCTCTGCCTCTCTCTCTCTCACTGTGTGCCTATCATAAATAAATAAAAATTAAAAAAAAATTAAAAAAGATTCACTTCATCTTTACCTGAATCGGTACACAATACTCAATATTTAAGTGATTTAAGTGCGAGAGTTCTGCACTGAAAGTATCATACCTATGATCTGACCTCCCTTAAAAGCCAATAGGTGGGGCACCTGGGTGGCTCAGTGGTTGAGTGTCACCTTTGGTCACCTCAGGTCATGATTTCGGGGTCCTGGGATCAGTTCCTGCATCAGGCTTCCCCCGGGGAAGCCTGCGTTTTCCCCCTGCCTATGTCTCTGCTTCTCTCTCTGTGTCTCTCCTGAATAAATAAATAAAATCTTAAAAATAAATAAATAAATAAATAAATAAATAAATAAATAAATAAAAGCCAATAGGTGACTTATATATCACAGGAAATTTATAGGTAATGGAAACCTGAAAATTACAGAAGTTGAATGACTTTCCAAATGGGAAAAAGTGGACTAGCCTCAATAATTTAATTCTTAGTTTACTGTTCTTTTTACTCCGGTGCATTTCATTTTTAAGTGTTTAGAAGTTGCAAATAAAGAGCCAGGGTAAATGTGAATGCGTGGATTCTGAGATGTTGATAATCTGTTCCAGTTCCAGCACAACCCAGGGAAGCCCTGAGCTATGCACACCTTAGAGTTTAGCAGAGTCTAACACTGTGTTATTCATTCTCGGGAAAAGAAAGGTTTCCTTCTTTGGAAGTACAGAGTAAGATTCTCATTTCTCCCTGCATCTTCATTTAGATTATTGGTATTAGTAAGACATAATCCTAAGAGGAAACTGCTTTGTTTTTCCACTAAAAAACATAAGTAGAAACATGTTAAAGCTTAAGTGTGTGAGCATTAATATCTTAGATTAGGTATAGAAGTGAAATTTACTTGGTGATGACTTCTCATTTTATGAAATGGTAATAGTTCCTTCATTTTTTTTAAGGTTTTATTTATTTATTTGACAGAGAAAGAGGGAGACAGAGAACAAGCAGGGGGAGCAGCAGACAGAGGGAGAGGGAGAGGGAGAAGCAGGCTTCCCACTGAGCAGGGAGCTCGATGCAGGGCTGGAACCCAGGACTCTGGGATCATGATGTAAGCTGAAGGCAGGTGCCCAACCTACTGAGCCACCCAGGCACCTCAGTTCCTTGCATTCTTAAGTATTTCAAATCATTTTCGTTTATCTCTCCCATTAAAAAAGCCAGTTTTTTTCTGGCTAATTTTTCTTCTGGTTTTGCTACACCATTCCATTTTCACTGATAAACTTTTTTTTTTTTTTTTTTGCTTTTGTTTCAAGGAAAACCTAAAACCTTTATTTCTACTTTGAACTTTATAGCCTTCTTAAGATTCAGGTCTTATTTAGATCTATATTGGTGACATGGAGGATATAATCATTATCTTGGAGAGAAGCCAGATCTCATTTGTATACATAGTCTCAACTGTCACCTCTGTGCAAATGTTTACCAAGTGTTTATTCCAGTCCTGTGTGATTTCTAGGTCCCCATTCCCAATTTGGGCAATCTATTAGCATAGCAACTGAAGTTGATCACATCTCAAAGGTGCTTTAGGTTTCTCCAAATCAGAATTAATTCCTTCTTCTCCCCTCAACCCTCTTTTTAAGACTAGGGAGGGGAAGTGGGAGAGGGAGAGAGAGAATCTTAAGCAGGTTCCACACCCAGCTTGGAGCCCAACATGAGACTGAATCTCAGAACCGTGAGATCATGACCTGAGCTGAAATCAAGAGTCGGACACTTAACTGATTGAGCCTCTCATGTGCACCCTCTTCTTCTCTTTTAAAAGTACATTGTAGGAGGCCATGGCATATCCTCACCATGTTCTTTCCATGAATTAAAGTTGTTTAGATGTGCTTCTAATACAAAAGACATTGCAACCTGTCTCTGGGATTTAAAGCATGAAAGCCAGAAATCATTTTACCAATTAGTTTATAGTTTTTCGTGTGTGTGTGTGTGTGTGTGTGTGTGTAGCATGGAAGAGTTAGCTTCTTAAAAAATAAGCCAACTAAGGCAGATGCTTTAGCTGCCCCAAAGAAACATGCACTCTAAGTAAGCCATGTCCTTGTTGTAGAGATACATCTTTGGATGTGTCCCCTGCTCTCCCTTGCGACCACATTGCTAATTTTAACTCACCCCGTATAGAAATGCTGGGGCACTGCTGTGGGCAGAAGCGTAGTTGACAAGAATAAGATCTCATAAAAAGCAAAGGATTGGAGGAAAATAAAAATGTTTTAAAACAAATAAACAAGTTATTTAAAATTCCTGGAAGGCATTTACTTCCAAAACAAGCCAGATTCCTTGACTTTAAAATCTGCCTGATTCAGCTTCCTTAGTTGTACAGGAAACGTTATTTCTTAAGTGTGAGCTACAGAGACAGATTCACTCACAAGTATAAAAAATACACCCCTTTTTAAGTTTTGGAACACTTACACTGCCTTGAAATTCAATGCCTTTTGCACTTGCCTTCTTCCTTTTTCTCCTGTTTCTCAGATCTCAGCAAAATAATTTGTTTAAATGCCAAGTACATACGAGAATTTACTGCTATGTTTGAGGAGATCTTTGTTTCTTTTTGTTCATTGATGTGGTACAAACTCCCAAAATATAGTATTTGCTTAGTAAATATTTGTTGACTAAACAGTGATTTTTCCTGAGCTTGGTGTTACATTATCGAGCAATATCTGTCATTATGGTGGAAGGCTGCAGGGAATGGAGGAGCTATGATTGTGGTCTTGTTGCATAAGTGAGGGTATTAGTTTCCTAGTGCTACCACACCAGATTCACACAAACTGGGTGGCTTAGAACAACAGAAATGTATTTTTTAGAAATTATTCCAGAGGCTGGAATTCTGAAGTCAAGGGCCATGCTCCCACTGAAGGTTTAGGGAAGAATCTTTCCTGGCGTCTGGCTTGTGGTGGTTACTGCCTATCCTTGGTGTTTCTTGGCTTATGGTCATATAGCTCCAGGCTTTACATCTGTTGTCTTCACATGGCCGTCTTGCCTCTGTGTGTAACTCTGTCCAAATTTACCTCTACTTGCAAGAATACTAGTCGTTGGATTAGGGCCCACCATAATCCATGAAGACCTCATTTTGACTTGATTTTATCTGCAAAGAACCAGTTTCCAAATAAGGTCACATTCATAGGTTGTGGATGCACATGAATTTTTGGAGGACACTATTCAACTCAGCATGAGAGGGCTGAATAGAGTGTCGGTTCTGGGGTGATCAGATTTTAACATGTTGACATATGCCAATGTTCTCAACCTCCGTGCTGTTGATGTTTTGGACATGATAATTCTTTGTTGTTGCGCGGGCTGTTGTGCCCTCGAGGTTGTTGAACAGAATTCCTGATCTCTATCTATTAGATGCCAGTAACGTGCCCTACTTTCTGAATTATAACAACCAAAAAGAGTTTCCAAACATTGCCAAATGTCTGTGGGAGGCAAAATTGCTGGCTGCTGGAGAACCACTGGTATATAAGTACAAAATGGTATTTTCTTAGAACTAAATCTTTTAAAAGAATGTTGCTCTTTGGTTAACACATTAGGTGTTCAGGACAATTGTATACTGGCTACAAAAAGAAGTAAATATTCGGGTTGCTGCTATTGTCCTTAGAGCATTAATGCATTGGAGGTGATGCCAGCCTAACTCTAGAAAGGATTTTCCAGAGGGCAAAGATCAGGCCTGTCTGGTTCCCTACAGATAGCCAGGGCCTGGCACAATGTAGTAATAATGGCAAACCTAACCTATTGTTAGCATGCTGTTACTCCATGTGCATTATCTCATTCACATAGTAAGTGCTTAATAAATATTTGTAGAAATAAATGCTCTTAGGCAGAATTGAATGTACTCACGAATACAAGTTTTTATTTCTGGTATCCTAGAAGGAATAAAATAATATTTGCCAAAGAGAAGGGAACTTCTTCTGTTGATTCTCTTCTTTGGTTTGGGAATTTTGATTCTTGTATAAGCACTGATACTGTGGTAGATGGGTTTAGGGCCTAATACCAAAGGATGTTGCCCCCCTGTTCTCCTGTGTGAGAGCAATTTATTTTTTATTCTTCTGGTCTGAGGATACTGCGCTGAACTGGACAGCCATGGTCCTTGCCTTCTAGAAAATCCCCTTTGGAGTTAGACTGCATCACAGCAAATGTTTAACTCTGTCAGAACAGTAGTATATTAGGGCAACCCTAAGATTTGAAGTACTATTTGCCCTCCCACAACGAATTCTTCTTTCATACCAAGTTATCCACTGGAAATTCTTATCTAATGGTAACTTCTTTCTTTCTCTTTAGGACCACTGAAGCCAGAAATAACTGTCTCCTACATTGCTGTTGCGACGATATTCTTTAATAGTGGACTATCATTAAAAACAGAGGTACTGTCACCTATGGGGCATGTGACAAGCAGGGAGAAAAATTTAATTGGTGCTTATTATTTTGAAATTTCAGAATCATTTCAAAAGATGTATGTAACTGGTCTAAAGGCTTCACTCTAACAGAAGACAACTTGAACTTGAGTGAAGGACTATATTTTGAACCTACATATTACAGAAATTTTGTAATTGAACAACACAGCCCCTGAGGGTGTGGTTAGAATAGGTATGTTTTTAATAGAGGAACTGAACTGAATGAAGCATCTACTTTAGGTCTTCCTCAGATTTTGGCAGTGACTATGGTGGTGACTGCTATGGCATATTTAGGTTGATGTTTAGTTGGATTTCCTAATTTTTGTGGATGAAATTTTGTTGTCAGGACTGATGCTGCTCAAGTGATACATGTTGTAATTTTTAACTCATTTGTATTTTTTTAAAGTATATTCTTTGCTGGCATATCTATGAAATATTAACAAATGTTTCAAGAGAAAATTGGGATTTTTCATACTATGTCCCAATTCATTATGTAGACATGTGGATACGGGTGTCACTGAACATGGGATTCTCCTAGAAGTAAAGAAATCAGACATTTTTTAACATCCAAGAGAGGAATGAGTAGAATTTATTATTCTCTTTTGACATATAATAGAAGGGAAAAAAGGGGAAATGTGCCTATTTGTTTTTGAAGAAATTACTTAGGGTTTTTAAAGTTCTTATTCTAAAATGCTATTCTTAAGTTGAGAGGGAAATCTTCCATGCAAGCTTTTTTTTTAAATAGCTTTAAAAGTTAAAATTTTGTTTCAACATCATGTCTTTGCTTTACTTACTTTAAGTATGATTTGAATGAGGACCAAATTTAGTTACCTCCTTTTTTGACCGTCCTAATAGCAACATGGAAAAAATATGGTTTTTCTAAACTTATGTATTCTCTAGTCATCTGGTTGGTATAAATCTTTCTATTGGAACATTTTTTATATAAATGGGATCCCTGTGTAGTATCTGATAAACTTGTCTCAAAAATTCTGAATATCCTCACTACCTGTTCTTCTGAAAATAACTGGCATGGGATGGAATTTCCAAAATATGTTAGATCTCCTTTCTGCAAATTATATTGACATGAGAGGACTATGATCTTAGAGGGCACAGGCTTTTTCTGTCAACATCTTTGTTCAATTGGTTCTCAAATATGGGGCCTAGTGGTACAGAAAAATATTTGATACTCCCATGGTGCTGGACTGTTCTTCCTTGGAGGTCTTCCTGCTGGTGGCTAATGCCCTTTGTGGAGCAGCTGCCTTACCCAAGTCCTCTTCTTGGGACATTGCTCTATGTCCCTTGGTGGCTGCTTAACGGCTACAGCTGTTACTTATGCCATGAGAAATCTGGCAAGAGACTTGATTCTCTAACTCCCAGCTTCTTGCTTAATGTGATTCTGTAATGCAGCCAACTTTGTGGGATGCAGGAGTTTAAGAAGGAAGAATGTCACAGCTATCAGCATTTCTCTAAGGACCAAATTCTTCTGTAAGCACCTAGGAAACCTTCAGAGTCATCCAGCTAATTTGGATCTAACGATGAAATGCCTTAATCCTGTGCTTTATCACGGTATCTAAGTAGCCATCAAAGTCATTTCTTCCATCAATGGCCCTTTTCAAACTATACTACATTAAGTAATTTTCAAGATCCACTTAACTTAAGATGGTCTAGATTGTATCATTGTATAATGTTAAACCATCTTTAGGGCCTGCTAATTTCCTGGGCAAACAAACAGTTTTAGCAATTTTGTTACTTGTTTCCTAGTTAATAATCTTAACATTTATTTCAGCTGGGACAACTTTTTGAACGCTATTAGCATAGTGCATTTTCACACATAGGAGATGGTAAGTTGTTACTGACTTGAGTTTATTTGAGAGCATTTACATTGGTCCCATTCAAGTTTGATTTATACTGAGCATTTCATGTAGTATTACCCATACATTGATATAATGATGTATATTCTAAAATTTGTTTTGCTGATTTAATAAAATCATAAAGAACTGTGTTAACACTTAACACTAAAAAGATTTAATGCTGTCTCCAGTTTTATGACTGTTGATTTCTAGATTTTAAAACATCTGTTGAAATGTTTTCTGAAAATTTGTTGTACCCAAGTCAAATAAGTCACATTTGAAATATATTGTATGTTTAGCTAATTAGGAGCTACAGTTTCAGAGGATTTGTCACTTAGCAGACCCTGGCAGGACTAATCTCAGACGAACCTATGAAATCTTATAATACCTATGAAATGCCTGTGGCTACAAGGCACTGTGTTTGGCACTGGGTTGGAAACAAAGATGAGCAAAATGCTCAGAGCCTGGAAAGGGTCCTGAGTAGGGCAGAGTATACAGGTCTTTGCTTATTTAACTAAACAGATTATTTTTTGAAGCTCTACTGCCTTAGAAGTAAATATAGCAAATTTTAAACTTCAGGTTCTTGCTGCTTGTTTCCAGCTCAGAGCTATAGACTGATTCTCAGAAAGTGAATCAAATAAAGGTCAAATAAGAGTTAGAAGGGAAATTGGTATGTAATGAAAATATTTCTACATCTCAGTCAGAGCCCCCGATTTTAAGCAATTCTTGATACTGTCCGTGATAACTCTGGTATAATCAGTATTTGGAGTATCTCCTTAAGTTTATTTTAATGGAATTTGACCTGTATTACATGTGAATAAATAAAATGTCATGCAGAATCAACTTTTAAGTAATTCATGATGGCATTTATTTGAATAGGTAGCCCTAAATTCTGCATGAGTATGTATAGAATTATGCTATTTTGGATGTTATAGTGTTCACTTGCATTTTTCTTTTCCCTTGTCACCTTATTTTATCTTTATGGTTATATGAAGAAGATTTGGAAAATATAACCCTGGGTTTTTGTGATAGCCTTGAAAATCTTTCTTAGGAATACTCCATGCCTGCTACTTCCCTGTTGTTAAGAGGCCCCTCATGACCCAACATGGTGAGCCTTTGTGATTCATTTTGCTGGAATATTTATTGTTCCATTATTCTGATGCAATGGCAATTGCTTATAATTGTCATTTATTAGATCAGCTAGTATTTTTAAACTACATTTTGGTTTTTATAACTTTTTCTATTACAAAAGTGTTATTCTCCTATTGTAGAAAGATTAGAAAGAATAAAAACAACTAGTATTAACATCTCTATGATTTTTAGTCCCTTTTTTCCTAAACATGTTTTACATATAGAATATTTAAAAAGGAAATATTTTTTAAATTGTATATATGTAAGTATACATACATGTATATGCATACTTGCATATGTCACATATGTCCATACATATATAATCTTTTTTCCCATGTAACATTGTATAATTATAATTTTTATGTAACTTAATATATTAATTTAATTTTTCTTCATGTATATGAAATTTACATTTTGTTTTCTTTTATGAACATAAATCAAAGGGTACAAAAGTATATATGATGAGAAGTCTTCTTTTCTACCCTCTATCAGGTATCTGGAGATAACCAATGTTAATAGTTTCTGTGTATCTTTCCAGAGATAGTCTGTGAAAAATATATGTGCTTTACCCCCTCCTCCCTTTCAAGCTGTGATGTTTTGTACTGCATGCCACCCTGTCTTGTTTTACTCAAAAAACATATCTTGGAGATAGTCTCATATGAACATGTAAAGAACTTGTTTCTTCTCGAATGCTGGAAAGCGTCCTTTTTTTTTTTTTTTTTTTTGAAAGCGTTCCATATTATGAATGTGTCACGATTTATTTTACTAGGTCTCTATTGAGGGACACTTAGGTAATTTTTAAGGTTTTGCTATTATAAAAGTGCTGCAAAGAATAACCTAAAAATTGTCCATTTTCCCACATTTGGGAGAAAATGTGAAGGATTAATTCCTAGAAATAGAATTGCCAAGTCAAATCAGTGTAAGTTGTGACATATTCCAAGTACCTAGGACAGAGTTGGATTCTCATTGTTTGTTGACTGAAGGGATGAATTGCCAGATTGCTGTCCTTAGGCTGTGCCAGTTAATACTCCTATTGGTTGAGTAGGGAAGAGATCTTGTGTTCCCACATGATTGTCAACACAGTTTTAACATGGTTTTTGCTAGCTTGTAACAGTCTTGTCATACTTTAAGTTACTTAATTATTCACCCATTTTTGGACTTTTAACTTGTTTCCTGATTTTACTATAATAGATGATGCTGTCCTGATCAATTCTTTGGGATCCAGGATTGTGAATCGTATTATCGTCTTGATATATATTCCCAAGTCACTTTTCAGAAAAGTTATGCTGCTTCATATTCCTATCTAAAGTATATGCGGTTTCCTTGGTAACTGCATTCTGGCTAATCATTTTGTTACAGTTAAAAATTAAAATATTAATATTTATTTGGTATTTATCAAATACCTCTGAGTATATTTGAGTGGGATTTAGTTTTGAAACTGCTGAGCATTCTTGGAACTGCTGCTTCTCAAGTTTTCTCTGGGTGAAATTTTAAAAATTCTGATACAGTGTAAGGATGGCTCCTTTTATCTTAGATCAGATCCATGGGCCTGGTGTGGCTTCTGGTCTGCCCAGTGCCTCCCATTTGTCTGAAATTAGACTCAGATTGCCAGAATTGCCTTCAGTGTCATTAGAGATGTTTTGTGACCACACTGCTACTGCTGTGTGTCTTCATAGAGGGAGATAAGTAGTGGGAACCAATGAGGCAGATCCTTGAAAGTGGCGATCAGAGTCTTCATTAACCTACTGTCCATTAAACTGATAAACTTTGGCTAATGTCTATGAGGCTGAGGATTTCTTGAATGTCTTACTTGAAGTAGGGGAGACCTTACAGTGCTATCTTTATAACCGGTGAATCTCTGGCATCTTTGTGCTTTAATGACTTCTTGCATATTTTATAAGACTGTACTTTTTCTACTGCTTTCTGAATTTGTCTTATTTCAATGGAGTAACACTGTAACCCAAAGAAATCCAAATGCAAATACTTGTTAGTTTGTATATATTTGAACCCCCCAGATTTAACTCATTATCCTTTTTTATCTGTGAGACATATAACATGTACCTGGTTTGTCATGTTTAATGTGAATTTCTTCCATCTGGGGGCAATAGTGTGGTAAAACGGAGGAAGCAGACATGAGTTTGCTAGCATACCAGAAACTAATTTGATTCTGAGCTTCACTGTATGGTAGCTCTCAACCTCAATTTCCTCCTCAGTAAGATAGGATGATAATATCAAATGGGGCTGTCGTGAGGATTAAATGAGATAACACATAAAGTGACAAGCTCAGAGCATGGCACATAGCCTCTGTTCAGTAAGCATTTGCAAAGAAATCTAGAAAGTTGATTTTGGGGGGAAAAGCCATTTTGAATTGTAGAATATTGTTGGGGAAAACATTTTTAAAAATTATGATTTGTGTGTAGATTGGTAACATCTTGCTAAAGTGAGGCCTTATTGGAGATTAATCATATTTAATTAAAATGTAATGGGTCCTTTAGTAGTTACATACATGTTTGTTCAGTGTCAACAATCCTCAGGTCTATACTAATGTAAAGGTACTTGGCTCAGTCTTGGTCCAGAATTTTACAAATCTGAATTGTTGGGGTATATTGTATACTCAGAAAACAATTAGAATATTTCAGACATTTTGTATAAGAATACCTCTTTTTTTTCCCCCTTAAAGTCCATCTGTTATGTCTATGTTTAGAGATAAAGAACTCTGAAATAACTCCAAATTAAAAATTAATTTATTTGATGTTATTTTAGTAGCCGCCTCTCTCCAGAAAAATAGTTTTCTTACCTTTACTGTTTTGTGTCTTTCATTTTTGCAGGAGCTGACCAGTGCTTTGGTGCATATAAAACTGCACCTTTTCATTCAGATCTTTACACTTGCATTCTTCCCAGCAACAATATGGCTTTTTCTTCAGCTTTTATCAATCACACCCATCAATGAATGGCTTTTAAAAGGGTATGTTTAAATATTTTGAAAGATCCACTTTTAATGAGGCAATTTTATTGTTTCTGTGGCAACTATGTACACAAGAGCTTATATGTGGTATCTTATAAGGAAATAAAACACTTTAAAAATTATTATACTTAAAAAAAATTATGCTTTAAAATGATAGTGTTCATCAAGGAGACGATTCATCAAAGAATTTTCTAACATGATTTTTTTCTTTTTTTCAAAGAGTTTTATTAGTAATTTTTTTTAAATTATAATTTTGGTATTGCTAACATACAGTGTGATTATAGTTTCAGGAGTACAGTATAAAGATTTGACAATTTTGTATATTACTCAGTGCTCATCAACATAAGTGTGCTCTTAATTATAACACAATCTTAATATATACACACCCTCAATTTTAATCTTAACATTCTGGGATGGATAGTCTGCTGGGAATATTAAAAAGCTGTGTTGGGAGAAAGATGGAAGAGAATAGAAGGTGTAAAATATACTGCCAGTTGGGTGTTTTAGCTTGTACATTCTATATTTTACCAAATGTATATAGATAATGGCTGAGTATAATATATGTTATTTTAACGTGTAGGAAAGAAAAAATCTATATAGCAAATAAACATTTACTTTTTTTACTTGTTCTATGTTTGATACAATAGTTGAATTAACAATAGATTTTTATTAGATACTCTTCTTCCATTAAAAATGCCATGTTTATTAAAAGAATTTAATGAATTTTAAAAATTATTTGAAGTGGTTTAAAACTAACCACATTTCAGCAGCATGGTATAATAATCTAATAGTTAAAACATTGAACTTAGAGCCCCGAGATTGCTTTCTGACCCTGTCCCTAACTGGCTGTGCAACTTTGAAGAAGTAATGTAGTAGATTTAAACCTTAATTTCCCTGCCTACAAATAATGAGGATAGTCATACTTTTACTGTCTGCCTGGTAATGGTGTTGAGGATCTCAATCGAGATCACTTATTCATCTATTCAGATCACTTGTTTACTTCCCACTATGTGCCAGGAGTTACTTATAGGTGTTGGAGAAGCAATAGTGAAGAAAAATGGCAAAGTGCCAGTTTTGCTGGTTGAGAAGACTTCAGTGTTATTGGCAATAAACAGGTAGATGACTAAGATAGAGATAAGTGATGGGAAGTAAAACTGTGAGATAGTTGAAAGTGTTTGGGTGGGTGCCAATGATTAATTTAGATGGCAGAGTTCTAGGAATAGAATGTTCTAGGTAAAAGAAAAGAATGTGTAAAGGCTGCAAGGCAGGGACAAGCCTGGTTTTTTAGGGTCAGGAAAATGATGATGATGGCCAGAGCCTGACAGTACAAAGGGAGAATGATATGACTTGGAAAGGTAGGCAGGGGCCAGGTCACACAGAGCCTTGTAGGGTCCATCATAAAAACATTCAGATTTTAGTCTGTGTGCAACAGAAAGCTACCGGAGAGATTTAAGTGAGGGAATGTTGTGGTCTGATCTGTATTTTCAAATTATTGTCCTGGCTATTGCATGGAGAATAGATAGTTGAGGGGATGAGAGAAGGCTAGGAGACCAGCTTGGAGGCTCCGGTGGTAAGGTAGCTGTGCAGGAGAAAGAAGTGGGCATTGGAGGATGTATTGTAAAATTAGAGCTCTCAGGACCTATGGATGGATAGGATGTGGAGAGAGGACAGGAAGGAATCAAGGATGACGTCTGGACTTTGGGTCTGAGCCACGGGGTAATTGGTGGCATTTTCTTAGCTGAGGAGAAACAATAGGACAAGAAGGGGGAAATTAAGACTGCTGGTTTGGGCAAACTGAGTTTGAGAGCATAAGCATAAGATTTTCACCGAAAAACATAAAATACCACAGAACTATGATGACATAATTTTACAGCGGCCATGTATGATGCATATTAATAAGAACCAATAGTTACTGAGTGTTTCCCATGGAAAGGGCACTCAAGGAATAGGAAGATAACTCATTTTTCTTTTTTTTTTTTTCTTTTTTTTTTAATATTTTTTTTTAATTTTTTTTTTTTTTTTTTTATTTATGATAGTCACAGAGAGAGAGAGAGACAGAGACATAGGCAGAGGGAGAAGGAAGCAGGCTCCACGTACCGGGAGCCCGACGTGGGATTCAATCCCGCGTCTCCAGGATCGCGCCCTGGGCCAAAGACAGGCGCTAAACCGCTGCGCCACCCAGGGATCCCGATAACTCATTTTTCTTGTATTCAGGAAACATCCAGGGTAGTTGGATATGTGGGAGATACAAATATAAAATAGTAACCAACCACAGTGGGGCAGCATATGATTTGTTAGAGAAGTAGTGTAATGAGTTAAAGGGTAAGAGGCTCAGCAAAGGCTGTGTATTCCTAAAATACCAAAATAAGGCATTAGTGGGAGACAAAGATAAAAATGTTCCTCACAGCCTTGTTGCAAAAGGTCTGAACTACTGGGCTGAGCTGTTTGGGTTTGCATCTCTAGATGATGGGGAATTCTTAAATATATTAAACAAGAGAACAACATGCTAAAAAATGGCCATTAAGAAGGATTAATCTGATAGCATTGTACTGGGTTTATTATTAGTAGAGTAGGGCTTACAATCTCAGGAAGCTGAGATAGAGTTCTCATCTCAGGATATTAAGCTTAAAGGAGCACACAATTAGCCTAACTAACATAGGGAAAGCTCTTCCTAGTCCGCTTTTTCTCTGTTCCCCTCCCCAGTTTGAGAGTACACAGTATATTAACTTGAGGGAGTTGTAGACTCCTACCTCAGGATCATGTTTAAGTCATTAAAATTAATAAATATTTTGAGCACATCTTTCTTACCTTGCTATGTAAAGGGAAAGAATGGAGGTAGAGCATTCAGTAGGCATTTATAAAAGTCCAAACTTGGGCAAAAAGCACCTGAAGGAGGATGATGGCAACTGTCATGGAAAAGAATGGAAAGTTGGTTGTAATAATACATTGATTTATGAGGAGCAAGTGGAGCCACATGTAACTCTAAAGTTTCAAATTGGATATTGAACAAAAGCCCACCAAAACTATCACATTGACAGAAGTAAGTAAATTCAGAGGTGAAATTGATGTTTTAGAAAATGTTAGATATGTTTAGTTTGAGATGGCAGTTACAGGCAGCTACAAATTTGGGAATGGTAGTTAGGGCTAGAAACGTAATGGCAACAGTACTCATTTTGCTGTTAGTTATTTGCATTTGTGTATTGAATATTTTTGGAGATAGGAATAGGAATATATCCTAACTATAGAACACATCATATGTAATGTGTATTCAATATATAGCTTAGGGATTTTTTTTTTTTTAAGACAGGGAGAACTCTGCTTTTTTGTACCTAGAAGGGAAGGGACCAGAAGAGAGGGAAAGATTGAAAATACCTGAGAGGACTTGTCTCTAGTATTGGGGGTAGGAAAAATAGAAAGTAGAGAGACTAGAATAATAGGTCTAGATAAGCCATTGACCCTGGATTCCAGAATAAAAGTTTAATCCTTGGTAGATGGCTTTGTGAATTTGGACAAGTTACTTAACTTCTCTTTTAACTTCAGTTTTCAGTAAAATGGGATTAATAATAGAAGTTATCTTAAATACTTGTGAGGAAGAAATGAGTAAAGTATCTAGAATAGTATCTACTATAAATGGTAAATGCTTAATAAGTATCAGTGATGATAATAGTGATGATCTTGAGGAAGGCTCAGAGATTAGGAATTGGTAATAGGACAGACAACGTAAGCATCACTTGGGAAAATAGACCTTAAAAGAAGACTTGAATTGCACTGGAAATTCTATTAAAAGTGTTTTTTCATGTTTTCAGTCAAAATGAGTTAAAGCTTTTCTTTTTCTTTTTCTTTTATTTCAGATGTAATGTAAATTTATTGCGTAAAACTTTTGTAGGTGATTCCTACAAATGCAAGTAGAAGTCATCTGGACTCCTGCATTTAAAATTTGTTAAAGTCAGGCACTGTGTCCTCTGTTCCCTATATGAACTTTCTACTTTTAGTCTGGCCAGCTGCTCTCTTATGTCTAGAATGTATGTTCTATCTATGTAGAAAGTATATCCATGGTTTGGATAACAAGTAATGTTTTATATATTAAGTATTTAGATTTACCACTCATAGTTTCATTTGCTTGTTATGCAATGTGTTTTGTGTCCTAAACTCAGAGAATAGACTTCTTGTTATGATCTGGGGAGTGTACACAATTTAATAAAAAATGAATTTAGAATAGGTACTAGAATTTACTACAGTCTGAATCAGAGAAGTATATGATCATGTTATGCCTGTTATTTAATGAAATTATGGCAACATGAACATACATTTTATGAGCTGAAAGTTTGAGAATTGCTGTTTATAATTGAAAAAAACCCTTATAATTGCATTTTCTTTTATTTTCCAGTTTGCAGACAGTAGGTTGCATGCCTCCCCCTGTGTCTTCTGCAGTGATTTTAACCAAGGCAGTTGGTGGAAATGAGGTGAGTCATAGGGCTAACTTTATTTAAACATAAGTAGATGCCTTACTTTTTATTTTATTTTATTTTTAAATTTTATTTAACTTTATGATGAAGAAATCATGTCACAGAAAACTTCTTTCATAACTATAGGTATATTCATTAATTTGGATGATGCTAACATTAATGATGATGAGTGGAAATTAGGATTTCGAAGAGAAGAGCAAGGGAGGTAAATGAAATAGAGATGGTGATTTTTCTACCTCAGTGGGAAATTAGGAGACAGATGACAAGCAATCCAAGGAAAGGTACTTTTCAGTGTTTGGATCACCTGGAGGTGTATGACTTAGCATTTTTCAACCAACGGAACAATCACCAATAAATTGTTCTAAATCATCTCTAAATAGCTTCTGAAGTAGACCATTTCTATCAATAAAGAAACACTCTTCTTTGACCACAGGTGTATATTTAACTTTTTAAGAAATTGCCAAGCTATTTTCCCAAGTGATTGTACCATTTTACATTTCAGATAGCAGTATATGGAGTTCTTATGCTCCATATCTCATCAGCACTTGATATTGTCAGTCTTTTTTTTTTTTTTATTGTCTTTTTTAACTCAGCCATTCTAATATGTATCTAGTGATATCTCATTGTGGTTTTAATTTGATTTATCTTTCCCAGCTACTAATAATGTTGAACATTATTATCTTTTCATGTATTTACTTGCTGTACATGTCTTCTTTCGTGAAATATCAAATCTTTTGGCTTTTTATTTTTTAGCTAGATGGTTTGTTTTATTATTGATCAGTGTTGTGAGTTTTATATATTCTAGATGCAGGTCCTTCATAGATCTATGCTTTGTAAATATTCTCTACCAGTCTGTAGCTTGTCTTCATTTTCTCAACCAATGTCTTTCGAAGAGTAGGATGGTAGTGAAGGTAGTAAAGGTGGTTGGATACTGGATGTAGAGGATATGCTGATGAATTAAATGTGGGATATGAGAGGAACAGAGAGGTCATGAATGACTCCAGGACTTTAGACTGAGTAAGTGAAAGAATGGGGTTGCAGAAGGTTTTTATCAGGAGTGGATGTTGTACTTTGTAAAATGCTTTTTCTGGATCTGTGGAACTGATCATATAGTTTTTATCCTTTCTCTTATTGATGTGACATGTCACATTGATTGCTTTGCAAATATTGAACCACCCTTCTGCCTCAGGAAGATAACCCACTTGATCATGGTATATGGTTTTTAAAAATATATTGTTGGATTCAGTTTGCTAATATTTTGTTGAGGATTTTTACATCTATATTCATGAGAGATATTATCCTGTAGTTCTCCTTTTTGTAGTGTTTTTATGTGGTTTGTGCATCAGGGTAATGCTGGCTTCATAGAGTGAATTTGGAAGTTTTCCTTCCTCTTGTATTTTTGAATAGTTTGAAAAAATGGATATTAACTCTTTAAATGTTTGGTAGAATTTGCCTATGGAGCTGTCTGGTCCTGGACTTTTATTTTTTGAGTTTTTTTTTTTTTTATTACTGATTCAATTTCATTGATCTGTTCAAATTTTCTATTTCTTTCAGCTTCAGTTTGGTAGGTTATATGTTTCTAGGAATTTATTCATTTCTTCTAAGTTGTCCAACTTTTTGGCATATAGGTTTTTAAAAATACTCTGTTATAAATGTATTTCTGTGGTGTTGGTTGTTATTTCTCCTCTTTCATTAGTAACTTTGTTTATTTGGGTACTCCCTCTTTCTTTTTTAGTGAATCTTGCTAGAGATTTAACAATTTTGCTGGTCTTCTCAAAGAACCAATTCTTGGTTTCATTAATCCATTCTATTGTTTTTTTTTAATCGAATGGCATTTAAAGCAAAAATTAGATGAGATTACTTGCGAAGAGGGCATAGTTAGAAAGGACATGAAGTTCAAGGACTGAGCTCTGGGACCCTCCAACATTAAGAGGTCACAGAATGAGGAGTAACCAGCAAAGGCAACAGAGAAGATTAGACAGAAGGAGAAAAAAGAGAGTGTGGTATCCTGGAAGCCAGTGTTGGAAGGAGGAGGGTGTAATCAGCCATGTCAAATTCCTGATATGACTTGTGTAAAATGAATTCTGAGAATTGACCATTGAATTAAGCTACATGGAGGTTATTGGTAACTTCAACCAGAGTGGTTTTGTGGAGTAGGGACAAAAGCTTATTTGGAATGGGCTCAAGGAAGAATAAGAGGAGAGGAGTTAGAGACAGAAAGTATACACAACTGTTTTGAGGTCCTTTGTTACAAAAGGAAAGAGAGAAATGGGGCTATATTTAAAAAGGGATATGAGGTCAAGATTTTTTTAAATGCAGAAATGACAGTATTTTTTTTAAAGATTTATTTATTTATTTTAGATAGAGCATGAGCAGGAGAGGCAGAGAAGGAGTGAGAATCTCAAGCAGACTCCCCCCTGAGTGCTGAGTGGGGCTCAATTTCATGACCCTGAGATCACAACCTGAGCCAAAATCAAGAGTAGAATGCTTAATTCATTGTACCATCTAGATGCCCCCAGAAATGATAGTATGTTTCCATCATAATGGGGATTATATAGTTGAGAGGAAGTTGTTGATTTAAGAGAGTGCTGAAGTAATTTATATGGTCAATAGGAAGAGAATGGTATTGGGTTGCATGAACTTCAGTAGGAGCTTGGATCATTTATTGATGATAACTGGAGAAAAGACAGTGTGTGGATAGAGATCCATGAAAATGGGTAGAAAGGGTATACTTGGGAGTTGTGATGATTTTTTGTTTCTTAGCTCTCTTCTCATTTTCTTTGTACTCTTCTGGTTTGTTTGTTTTTTTAGGTTTTATTTATTTATTCATGAGACAGAGAGAGAGAGAGAGAGAGAGAGAGAGAGAGGCACAGACACAGGCAGAAGCAGGCTCCATGCAGGGAGCCTGACGATCCCCGGTCTCCAGTATCACACCCTGGGCTGAAGGCGGCGCTAAACCTCTGAGCCACCCGGGCTGCCCATGTACTCTTCTGATTTTCACTTTTTTTCTCAGCAGCTGAAAGTGATGTTGGAGTAGGGGGTATTATGTTTGAGATGAGAGGATAAAATTGCAATTACCATCTAGGAGGGTGAATTAACTGGAGAGTATGGTAGCATTGCTGGAAGCACTAAGGAACCAGCTGAAACCTATGGTCATGCATTTAAAATGAAGCCTGGGGATGGCTGGGTGTCTCAGTGGTTGGGCTTCTGCCTTTGGCTCAGGACATGGTCCCAGACCTCAGAATCCAGTCCCACCTTGGGCTTCCTGCATGGTGCCTCCTTCTCCCTCTGTGTCTCTGTCTCTCTCTGTCTCTCTGTTTCTCATGAATAAATAAAATTCAAAAAAAATGAAGCCTGGCATCATGCTTTCTCTTAGCCACATTTAGTTTCTTAGTGTAGAAATGGAATTTACAGAGTTGGATTTAACCAGAGTTTCATTATGCTGGATAGTTCTTTTTAGTTGCCACATAATTAGTGAGCTAGAGGAGTTACAGGAGTCTTAGACTGTCTTTGTCATGATTATCTTTCTACTGCTTTTGAAGACTGAGGAAAGGGTCTTTTTTGGTATAATTAACACTGAGACCAGTGTTAATTGGCTTAAAGTTGTCATTTGTCTCTTTCTCTCTGATGTGACTCCCTTAAGTGCTTTAAAACTAAAAATCCTTTTTGTTCTCAGATGACTTTTGGCAAAAGTTCAAAGTTCACTCATTTTCTTGACATTAACATATAGCATTAGGGATCCCTGGGTGGCGCAGCGGTTTGGCGCCTGCCTTTGGCCCAGGGCGCGATCCTGGAGACCCAGGATCGAATCCCACGTCGGGCTCCCGGTGCATGGAGCCTGCTTCTCCCTCTGCCTATGTCTCTCCCTCTCTCTCTCTCTCTGTGACTATCATAAATAAATTTAAAATATATATATTAAAAAAAAAATATATAGCATTAGAAATTATATTTACATGCTTATTCTCCAGTAGATATTTAAATTATTTGCATTGATGTTGCATGATAATAATGTTGAATTTGTTTTCTAATATCATTGGTTTAGTTTGTTAAATGATTATATTGTGCGACTCTATCATCATTGAGCATTTTTGTAGTCCTGGGGAGTAAGTTACAATTTTCATAGATATTGAAAATTGAGCTTGCAAAGTCCAGTTGGGTTGTCTCTTTTGATATGAAATGAATAGACTTTTAAAATATTTATATCAGATTGTAGAAGAAAGTGATCTTCAAGTAAAGATATTAGATACTTTTAAGTTTAATGTTTTTCTAAAGTAATGTTATAAGGTAACTGAATATAAGCTTTTGCTGAAGTAAATGTGAAGATTCATCTTTTCTATAACATATTGGAAATAATCTAATCTAAGGATGCATTGTAAATTGGTGCAAGTAAAATGAAAAGGCCCAAAAGCAGAGTCCACTGTCAGGTACCATTAGGTAAAGGTTTTGATTCTACTTCTCTGTGATTCTCTGTTCTGCCTTGCATGCAGCAGACCTATACTCTCATGCATTTCAACATGGTAGGAAAACTACCGGGCACATTTCCATGTTGCACTGTCCTTTCAAACTGTTCTCTGCAGTAGTTGTAACATGTAAGAAAACTTTCCTTCTAGATTTCGTGTTATCAAAGTTGTTTACTTTTAGTTTATGCTTTCAAATATTTGTATATACATCTTTAATATAAACACATATGTTTAGTATATGCTCTCATGTATTAAAGGAAATGTGAGATTGTGTAACATATTTGTATTTAATGATTTGGGGGATGTATGCAGGTGTAATAGAGTCACTTGAAATGATTTCATATTTATTTTGCAGAGTTGTTCTATATAACTTAGAAGGAAGTTTTTTCTGTTACTTATACACCTTTCATTTTAATTTTTTTTTCCTAAAACTGTTGGTTACCAAAAGGTTTTGTCATGATTTCAAAGTTATCACATTCCTTAAACTCACAGCTTGTACTTCAGCAAGAAATAGCCTTACTATTCCTAGTTAAAGTTAAAAAACAATTTGTTTTTATAAGTTAGATTATTTTTGTTTCAGTGATTATAAACTGGAGTTTATAATCATTTTTAGCAGCAAAAGAAAGTAAACGTATGTGCATAATAATGCATATATGTTGGAATGCTAGCATATCCTTTAGATATTAAAATGAGATTGTTTAAGGGCATAGCTGACTGACAGTCTTATTTTGTGGCTTTTAAATTTTAAACTACTTCCATTTAAATATTAGAAACATGGCTAGGTTCTTTTTTTGTGATCATTATTTATTCATTCCAGTGTTTTAAATGTACTTTTCAATACCGTGATTATAGGGTGTGTGGTTGACACAGTCTGATTGGTGGTTATATGGTAGTGCGTGTGTGTGTGCATATGTGTGTCTACATGTGAGCACTTGTGTGTGTGTGCACGTGCACATGCAATTTTAGTTCCTTTTTTAAATAACAGAAAAAGTAGTAAGACTTGGTGAACCCTGATTCATTGCCAAATATAAGGAAGTGATAGGTCAACGTGTTTTCTATTTTATTGTAATGTGGGAGACATGAAATAAACACTAATTCTTTGTTTACCACTGTATACATTTGTTTCGTTTACATTTATGTTCCGAATGTAAAGTTCTGTGGTAAAAGATAAGATTCCCCCCCCCCCACACACATACATACATACACACAGCTTTATAGATGTTTAAAACCTTAGGGGACTTGCTAAGGGAATCATTCTGTTTAAATTCATGGAACTTCTGCCTTATAGTAAATACCACAGGGATTATGAAAGAAGTTTCTTCTTCAAGAAACTGGTACATTATTTTTCCAAGTTTGGAGAGAGTTCTGTAGTTTTCATGCTGTTGTTATAGAGATATTTCATTTCTCTGTTACTTATGCTGCTGTTACATGAAAAAAGCTGGAAAGGTAGGGTTTGGAAAAAAATTACACTATCCTTCTTTGCTTCAGTATTTCTTCTTTTGCAAGCTGAGAAAAGGAAGGATTCAGCTAATAGCCAATGACTAAAAATGTGTAGTAAATACTAGGTTTTGGGTTCCTGAGTAAAGATGCAAAACTGTACAACCTTGTAAAATTTTCTGAGTCTGAGCATTAAACCAGTTAAGAGAGAAATATAATTAAGGATTTCTGCCTTCAAATATTTAAAGGAAAAAATAAAAAGAAAAGCATTAAGAATCATAATAAGTAAAAATCAGGGCAAGGTAGGAAGAGTTTCCGGTCAGGTCTGAGAGTATTTTATGCTAAACTCTAATCTGTGTTTAAAGCTAATAAGCCTGGTAGTTTGAACTATGAAAATAAGGTACACTGACCACTGTAGTGTACTGATTACATGCATGTTATTTATGTTGGTTCGTTTATTTTCTGTTTCTCAAAGTGAATCCCATAGATTCTGTGGGTGGGGGGCTGGGGGGTATCCTTATCTCTACCTTAGATCTATTGAGTTAGAATGTATGGTGGATGATCCTCAGCATTCTCCTTTAAAAATTATGAATTATATCTACAAAAGGTGTGTAAAACATATATACAGTTTAAAGCATAATAAACACTGCTGTGTTCACTAGCCTTCTAGCTTTAGAAATATAATACTCAATCAGAAGTTAAGCTCCCACTTTATGTAGACACTGCCTTCTACCACAGGGCATAAAAGGAGAATGAGATCTGCCTTCAGAAGTCTACATTTAGTGTGATATTATACTACTCAAAACCTGTATTTCATGATATAAACCTCACAAAAAGAGGTAAAGCAGAGTAAAATGGCTTTGTATTGGTCCTTTTTTTTTTCTTTTTTCTTATCAAATTGTCGTTTTCCATTTTTGGTGTAGAAAAAACCTAAAATGAACCCCAAGTGAGTTGAGCCTCACTCACCTATGTAGGACAGTCAGAACTTGAGTTTAGGAATCTGGACTGTGTTTGCTTCTTGAAGGCAGTAGGGCTGTTCCTTTGCTGAGTCTAGGGTTAAGATGTTATGCTTCTTTTAATGTAAACGTATTTAGTTAGCATTTTTGTTATATTTTAATTAGCAGGTTGAAGGATTTTAAAACCCTTTGGTAGTCATGTGGAATTCCAAACACATTGAAAGAAAAGTTTTGATTTCAGGTATAGCAGAAAGGTAATTAAGTTAAAAAGTGTGCATGTGTTTAATTTCATCAATGGGGCTATTGCCCAAATCTCTTCAAAGAAAATTTAAGAATGTCTCTTGAGCAAAGAAAATTATTACATGTGGTGAACTCTTTAAGTCATAGACGAAGGTCATGGCAGTCTGAGTGTATTTAAAAAAGGTGTTCTGTCTGCTTGGAAAGCAAATGAAGCACTCATTACTAACTTTAAAATTACAGCTGTGAGAAGATTTTTGCTAGAGGTGAAAGATCAAGATCATCATAGTCCAAATGGAGACAGAAAGTTCAATTTCTGGCTTATCAGTCAGGCATGAAACATTTCAGGGTTATTTTGCATTATCAGTGGGGAGTTGATCTTGCTAATCCAATGCATGAAGATAAGATTCATTGAAACATTTATAAAGGCATTTAGAGTAGATCTGATCAGCAGAGAGCCGACTTGAAGTGAGAAGGAAACCTGACCTGTCAGTCACTGTCTTAGCTTTAGCAATCACTCAGCTTTTCTGTGCCTTGCCTTTCTCTTCTGTTAAATGGGGTCCGTTAGTGCTTTTGCTTGCAATGGAAGTTAAATGGCCTCCTGGAGAAATCTCGTTTCTGAAAAAGGCTATCAGTGTTGAGCCCTTTTGTAAGCTGGGTTATGTGCACTTGTTTCTCTGCAGCCTCCTGTGCTCTCTAGGGTGGTAACCGTTCTTCCTCTCTGGCAGATGGAAGAACAGAACAGCAGCAGCAGTGAGAAATTGCAGGGCCCTACTCTTCTGCTATATGTACCTTTTAACCCTAGTCTCATCTTCTGGGTGGGGTTAGCATTCTTAGAAGCTTTACAAAAAGTTGCCTGTGTTTGTTTTAAAGCTGCTATAAAACTTGTTTGAAACATACCGAGATTGCTCAAGAATTTTGTATGTAACTTAGAATTCTCTCATTTGTCTTTCATTTCTACCATTCTAACCAAGATGGTCCCCTTAATGGTTGGCAGTGATCTGTGTTTACCTGATCTAGTGGCTCATTCTCAGTCCTTATTTTCCTTGATTTAACTGTAGCCTTTGACACCATAGCTACTTGCCTCTTGCTTCCTTTTGCTTCCCTGACACTCTTCTCTCCTAATTCTCTTCCTCCTGTCTCTGATCATTCCTTTTTTTTTCTTGTCTGGCTCCTTTTCCATCCTAATGGGAATGTCTTCCAGGTACCTGATCTTCAAACACTTTGTTTAGCATTGTCAGATTCCCGTTTCTGGGTCTTTTCTATAGCTGAAGTTGTTTGACCACCAACATCACCACCACCGCCCCCCTTTCGGTCTATCTCTGCCTCGGACATAAGGACCAGTCCTGATCATTAACCAATGCCAGCTTAACACACTGTGGTGCAACATCACCAAAGTGCTGTGGCCGTGCTGCTAGGCCATCTGATTTTTAGCAAAGGGTGCATTTGCCAAGGAATCAAAGCAGGTGTTTGATACCTGCTTTTACTTACTTAGTGGTCTGAGTGGTCACACCAGGTAAACCCTGGACCTCTCTAAGCCTTGGTTTCCTCATCCAAATAATCTTTGCATTCTTATTTCATAGGATTGCTTATAGGGATCTCATGAAATCATATGCAGAAGTAATTACAAATTGCTCAGGAACATATTAAACAAGCATCAGCATCATAGCATCATCTTTGTAGAGATTTGTCATTGATGAAATCATCTAGTTATTGCTTTCTCAAGAATTTGATCTTCTTTTTTTATTTTTTTAATAATTATCTTTTATTGGTGTTCAATTTGCCAACATACAGAATAACACCCAGTGCTCATCCCGTCAAGTGCTCCCCTCAGTGCCCATCACCCATTCACCGCCACCACCCCTAGTTCATTTCCCAGAGTTAGGAGTCTTTATGTTTTGTCTCCCTTTCTGATATTTCCTACCCATTTCTTCTCCCCTCCCTTCTATTCCCTTTCACTAATATTTATATTCCCCAAATGAATGAGAACATATAATGTTTGTCCTTCTCCGATTGACTTATTTCACTCATCAGAATTTGATCTTCTGAGTTTACTCATTTACTCACTTCATTCACTCGTTCAAAAATATGTGTTGAGGTCAGCCCGGGTGGCTCAGCAGTTTAGTGCAGCCTTCACCCCAGGGCATGATCCTGGAGACCCCGGATCAAGTCCCAGGTCAGGCTCCCTGCATGGAGCCTGCTTCTCCCTCTGCCTCTGTCTCTGGCTGTCTCTCTCTCTGTGTCTCTCATGAATAAATAAATAAAATCTTTTAAAAAATATATGTGTTGAGTGCTGCTATATATAGTACCTTCATAGAGTTTTCAGTTTAGTAATATAAAGCATAAATAGTAAATTATAATATAAAGTGATAGTGTTTAAATAAATTTATTTTAATAAGCTGGATAATACCAGTTTATTAGTTTATATTATAGTTCTTCAATATTTTTTATATAAATATTTCTTACCATAACCTGAAATATTAGTCAGATATTCAAGATTACCTTCTGGGAATGAAAAGGCATGGGGAAATGTATTAGTAGTAGAAAGGTTGCTTTGGGAATTTAGAACTAGATAAAGGGGATTGAATAGATTTGCAGGATGTTTCCTCTAAACTGTAAAGCCAAAATAAATAAGTAAGTAAGTAAGTAAGTAAATAAATAAATAAAATAAACTGTAAAGCCTGGAAAACTACCCTTGTTCCATTCCAGTCAACAAACTGACCAACCACAAAAACAGTCAGGTTACCATGTCTCCCTTGAATTGTCCTACATTGAAAATTTGTTATATAA
The DNA here is from genome assembly GCF_053574225.1 of Canis aureus. Taxonomy (NCBI): domain Eukaryota; kingdom Metazoa; phylum Chordata; class Mammalia; order Carnivora; family Canidae; genus Canis; species Canis aureus. The sequence continues at coordinate 51,559,232 of NC_135623.1, read as the reverse complement.
TTCTTTTTCAGTATCAGAATGTCTGTATATATTAGGACCCATATAAGATATTTTCAATAATTTTGTTTATTTCAGTTAATTACATTTTAAATATCAAACTTCCTTTTAAGGGAGGTACCCTGGATTCATTAGTGATCTTGAGGAAACACTAGTTTAAACAACATACTTACAGCTTTTTTCTTGGCTAATCTAATTTTTTTAATATTCATATTTGTTGTATCTGATTATAAGGAATTTGACTATTTTTACCTGTATTTTCAAATTCTGGGCATGTACCTTTTTTAGGCTTTGTGGCTTATCTCTGTGCATTGACTACATGCTAGCCACTCATGTATTTGTATATACTTATAAAGTTGTTACTACTGAAAATAGGAGCTTACTCTCAATGATTTGTTGAACTATGGAGTTATGGAAATATCAATAAATTGGATGTGGAAAGACTTAGCTTCTTCTATTGGTCCTATTCCTAACCAGTTCTGTGATCCTTGGTATTCTCTTTTTTAGCTTTTTAATCAATTGTGTGTAGACAGATTATTCACTTACTTTTCTCCAAACTTTTATTTAAATTCCAGTTAGTTAACATAGAGTGTAATATTGGTTTCAGGAGACAGGGTTGTTTTATTGTAAAAAATTATTTATTTATTTTAAGGATTTTTTTTAAAGATTTTATTTATTTATTCATCAGAGAGATTGAGAAAGAGAGAGGGAGAGGCAGAGACACAGGCAGAGGGAGAAGCAGACTCCATGCAGGAAGCCTGACATGGGACTCTATCCTGGGACTCCAGGAACACGCCCTGGGCTGAAGGCAGCGCTAAACTGCAGAGCCACCCAGGCTGCCCAGGATTTTCTTTTTAAGTAATCTCTATACCCAACATGGGGCTGGAATCTACAACCCTGATATCAAGAGTTCCATGCTTCACCGACTGAGCCAGCCAGCTGCCCCAACATGGTTGTTTTAGATGAAAATACTTTGGGAAAAAAAAATAAAAGGACCTATATATTTGATTTATTTATCTTTTAAAATTGAAGTTGACACACAATGTTACATTAGTTTCAGATACACAATATAGTGATTTGATAAGTCTATATGCAGTGCTATGCTCACTGCAACTATAGCTACCATCTGTCATCATACAGCGATTATTACGATACCATTGACTGTATTCCTGTTCTGTGCCTTTCATCCCCATGACTTATTCATTCCATGACTGGAAGCCTATACCTCCCACTCCCCTAAACCCATTTTGCCCATCCTATCACCCTCCCTTCTGGCAACCATTAGTTTGTTGTCTGAATTTATGCTAAGAGATATGGGAGGAGGTAACCTGTTATTTTAAGCTGTTTGCTTCTTGGTGAAATATGACTGACTTTATTGCATTAATTGTAGATCTTTATGCTTTCTCAACTTAACTTTCCCTATGAGATTATATGCTTCATAAAAAAGGATGTATTATACATGTATCTTTTATATGAATGTGTTCAGCATCTATCAGACTAAAGGAATCAAGCTAAATCTTTACTGCATTGCTACAGATTTTGAAAATGATCCTTTTAAGCTTTACTTGCATTATGAAGACATCAGGTTGTGTCTCTGATGTACCTAATGAAAACATCCTGCTTAGTGGAGTAAGATTTTTCAAGCAGATTATTCATGACTAAGAACACTTGGATCCAAACTAATAGTGTGAATATATTGAGTGGGACTGAGCTGCATTCTAATCAAACGACAAGATATTGGCCCTCTAAATAAGTGATTTAATTTTTTTTTTAGATGGAACCCACTGATAGAAATGGAAGAGTTTCCATAGTAACACTATTATGTAATTCACTCTCTCTTCCCCTTTCTTCCCCCACTTTCCATCCACCTTTCTCCTCTTCTTTTATTTATTTTATTTATTCATGAGAGACAGAGAGAGAGAGAGAGAGAGAGAGGCAGAGACACAGGCAGAGGGAGAAGCAGGCTCCACGCAGGGAGCCCAATGTGGGACTTGATCCTGGAATTCCAGGATCACGCTCTGGGCCAAAAGCAGGTGCTAAACCACTGAACCACCCAGGGATCCCCTCTTTCTCCTCTTTCTTCCCTTCCTTTTCCTTTCCTCTCTTCCATTTTGGAAAGAAAATGCCAATCAGTATTCACTAAATTGATTTTGTGAACCACAGTTTGAAAAATACTTTCCTAAATTGTGGTAGAAACCTGCCATCCATATTTCCTCTTGCGTCAGCTCTTCTGATCTTCTGGACAAACTCATTGGCCTTTGGTCTCTCTAAAGGGGGATTCCTGACTGCCTGTCACTTGTAGATGGCTCCTTTGGTGTTGGTCCTTGGACCACCCTGGGAATTTTGTGTTCCTGATCAACTCTTCTGCTGTTTGTTGTCAGCTCAATTGAACAATCTGCTCCTTCAGTACAGACCTCTTCGTCCCCCATATCTACCAGATGAAGTCCTGCTTATCGGTCAAGGCCTAAATCAAATACCATTTCTTTTCTAGAAGCTGTTGCAGATGCCCAGTCAGAATTAATCTTTCCTGCCTTCCATGGTACTTCTTTTGTACCTCTGTCATGACACCTACCCTTTATCAGATATTTTTGCTTGTATTTGGCTCTCCAATCAATTTTTGAATTTTCTATTCAGGAACTGCTTTTCTTTGATCCTTTTAATGCTGTACAAGGGTATCCATACTAACAATGGCAAAGGAGTATTTGGGGAAACTAGAAAGTGATTCCAATTTCATCATAGTCATGTAATGGTCCCAAAAGAGTTGTTCAAAACAATAGTGAAGTCACTTACCTGACAGTAATTTCCATAAGTTTGTGTTCTCAATCTCTCCTTTAGGGATATTTTTATAAACTTACTTTGCCAGAAGAAAGTGGAAAAGACTCGAACAGTATTCTGCCTAGATAAGAAATATTTTCTCATTAATGCAAGTACATTTTAAATTTTGTTAAGAGAACTTATTGTGGGAAGTTTTCAGTTGATGCTCCATAGAGTTGCTTATTTAATGATCTTTCAGACACTAACTCTAAGACAAAGTTCCTGTCTAATTACAATTACATTAATTAAGTTCACACTGTTTTGAAAATCGTACATTTTCTCAGATAGTACCATGATAGTTTAATTCTGAAAAACAGTCTGAGAAATTAACTGTATGAGGTAAAACATATTTATATATTTATGCATAGTCATGTTTTTTTAATACATGATGAGTTAGCCTGTGAAAAACACTTCAATTTTTGTGGCTCCCCTTATCAGGGACAACAGGGAATGAATAATATGCCTTATCAAAATAAGTCACCATAAATACTCATTACATTTGTGCTCTGCCTTTGTTGGCATGCATTTATTCTTTTTGTTCCTCCAAGGTGCGATATTTGCAGTTCCTCAACAGTTTTAATTACCAACTATTCTGCCGTGTGTTTGTACACTTGCCATTAAAAAGGTGGGGTATATAGTCACACTCTCTTATGAAAAATGAGAGCTGGTATTAAAATTAAAAAAGGATCTGCAATGCCCAAGTCGTCTATAATGAGATGTGAATCCTGTTGGTTCAATATCATTTTTTTGCAAATAACCAAAGATAGAATTTTTGTTGGAGGAATTATGTAGTTCTTTTTTAAAATTTTTCATTTTCAGATTGTGTTTGAAATACTTCTGAAGGTTCAAAAGGAGCCCACTTTAAGAAACAGTTGGCCCATGGTTGATAAAGTTTTAGGACTTCAGGCCTAATTCATTATAAGTTGACTATCAGTAGAGAAAGAGGAAAGAAGTTGAGTTAGAAGCTTGTTTGCTAAATAAAAGAGCCTTTCCCTGGTTGGAAGGACCTAACCTCAGATTTTGACAAAGTCCTTTAGCGGTGTGAAGGAATGCTAGCATTTTCCCCAGCACTTCCCTAATTTCTGACCTGGGGGGATGAAGAGGACCCAGCAGGATGGTGGAGTTACCAAGAACTGCAACAATCCAAAAGGCACTGTTAACTTACTTTTGTGGGCAGTTCCTGTGCCCTAAGTGGGTTTAGCTAGCCGCTAACCCATACAGGAAGAGACATCTCCAATGACAGTAAGCTCTTGTCATCAAAATAATAATAGCCAGTGCTTTTTAAAAAAATTTTTTTTAAGATTTTATTTATTTATTAATGAGAGACACAGAGAGACAGAGACACAGGCAGAGGGGGAGAGAGAGAGAGAGAGAGAGAGAGAGAGAGAGAGAGAGAGAGGGAGAAGCAGGCTCCATGCAGGGAGCCTGATGCGGGACTCGATCCTGGGACTCCAGGATCACGCCCTGGGCCAAAGGCAGGTGCCAAACCGCTGAGCCACTCAGGGATCCCCTAGCCAGTGCTTTTTTTTTTTTTTTTTTTTAATAAATTTATTTTTTATTGGTGTTCAATTTGCCAACATATAGAATAACACCCAGTGCTCATCCCGTCAGTGCCCACCTCAGTGCTCGTCACCCAGTCACCCCCACCCCCCCGCCCACCTTCCCTTCCACCACTCCTAGTTTGTTGCCCAGAGTTAGGAGTCTTTCATGTTCTGTCTCCCTTTCTGATATTTCCCACTTATTTTTTTCTCCTTTCCCCTTTATTCCCTTTCACTATTTTTTTTATATTCCCCCAATAAATGAGACCATATAATGTTTGTCCTCCGATTGACTTATTTCACTCAGCATAATACCCTCCAGTTCCATCCACGTCAAAGCAAATGGTGGGTATTTGTTGTTTCTAATGGCTGAGTAATATTCCATTGTATACATAAACCACATCTTCTTTATCCATTCATCTTTCGATGGACACCGAGGCTCCTTCCACAGTTTTAGCCAGTGCTTTTATAGCACATGCTGTGCCATGTGTTCTATGTGCTCTGCCTGTATTAACTCTTTCAATCCTTTTAACAACCTTTTGAGTTAGGTACTATTATTATCCCCATTTTATAGATGAGAAAACTGCCACAAAGAGGTAAGGAACTTGTCCAGCATCACATAGCACAGAAAAAGGAGCTGTGATTGATTGTAAAGCAGGTCCTCTGCTCAGTGCCTGGGTTCCTATCCTTCCCTTTTTGGCCTGTCCCTCAGTTAACATTGGAGCTAGGATAGGTGGCGCTAAAACCTCTCCATGTATACGTGGCTCAGTACTCCATATATGTGAGAAAAATAAAGATTGACTTATGACTGGACCAAAAAAGCCAGTAGTTGTATTAAAAAATGATCCCTACGAAGTTGTGTAGGCACTGGTTTTTCTACCTGACTGCAGGTCTCCCTTCAGGAAGCTTTCCCATCTCTCTGCCAGGGCACCATGGGATTTACCCCATCAAGGCACATGTAGCACAGCAAAGGCCTGTGTATCTCAGTGAAGATTCCATTTGATGGCAAGGAATGTGTATTTCTCATTTACAGTTGTATAGTATCTAGTGCAGTATTTGGCAGATGTCAGGGGCACAGTAAATATATTTGAATTGATGAATATTTTTGAAGGAATTTGTTTAAATCTAGCTCTATCCAGATCTTGATTTAAATAAGTCTTATTAAGGCAGTTATTCATATCTAGCTATACTTTGTCCTATATTAAATAAACTTGTGGAAATATCATAAACTTTTATAGAAAAATCAAGAGACATGATTGGCTGTTTCTTGCCATATATTTTTTTAAGATTTTATTTATTTATTTGAGAGAGAGAAAGAGTGAACATGAACAAGGGAAGGGGCAGAGGGAGAGGGAGAAACAAACTCCCCTCTGAGCAGGAGGTCCGACGCGGAGGCTCCATCTCAGGACCCAGAGATCATGACCTGGGCTGAAGGCAGATGCTTAACTGACTGTCTCTTGCAATATTTTTACTTCGCTCAGTTATTCACACTTTTTCTGCTTTGTGTAAACATCAGCAGCCACAGCCACTTATATGGTGGCAATCTCCAAAATGGCAGGCTTCTAATGCTTGGAAGGAAATAGAACACTTCTAATGCTTGGAAGGAAATAGAAGACTTTCATATGGTTGATCAGGCCTGGAAGGAAATAAAAGATTTCTCTAAGGTTGATCTTGTATCTTCAAACCTGCTAAGTGATGAAAAATATACACAGACATTTTAGTAGCTGAATGGGACCTTGAGTCTGTTTTCTTGCCTTTTTAATTTCAGATAGTCTTTTTTTTTTTTCTTTTTTTTTTTTTTAATTTCAGATAGTCTTAAACTATTTAGTCAAATATCTCATGTAGGGAGAAATGATTTTGACATTAGAAGACATTAGTGGATACTTGATAAATATTTTTGGCACAAATGATGAGGTAAAACATTTTTAAAAAATTTTACTAATTTATTCATGAGAGACATAGAGAGAGATTGGCAGAGACACAGGTAGAGGGAGAAGCAGGTTCCATGCAGAGAGCCTGATGTGGGACTCGATCAAGGATATCCAGGATCACACCCTGGGCTGCAGGCGGCACTAAACTGCTGCGCCACCTGGGCTGCCCAAAACATTATTTTCCTTAAAACAGTGATTTTTTCCTATGGAAGTTTCAGGAGATTGAGAATTAAAATATGTGTAAGAATACTTCTTTAGGTAATCTTCTATAGTGATAAATAGATTTTAAATTACTTTGCATATTTTGTAAAATGCTTTTACCTATATTTTCTCTTTTGAACTTCCTGATAATTATAGATAAGACTAGTATTATATTGCCCTGATTTTCGTAGTTGGTCAAATTAGGATTTAGAGGTGAGGTGACTTGACTAAAGTCACACAGGTGTAAAGTATGTATTCCTTCTCCAGGATGCTTTCATATTATATCCCAAGCAAAAACAACAGAATTCCAGAAATCACAAAAGAAGAAATCACCTTCAAGGGAAGATCTTGTGTTGGCTCTTCATTAAAGATGATGGTTTGAAATTGTTCTGAGAGGTAAAGGAACAATGTACTGTTAACTTAAGACAAATTATTGAACACTTGCAATTTACAGAGCACTGAGCTGATATTTTGGGGGAACAGGGAGGTAGAGTATAAAGAAAATCCAGTGGTAGTGTGCTTTCATAGGGGTTGGTCATGAAATGGGGGAAATTGGCAGAAGCATAAACAGGTGGATTTGAATGAGCAGTTGGGCTCTGTGGTAGGTAAGGAGAGGGTTGGAGAGGTCCCTAGAGCTTGAGCCAGGCCCACAGATTCTGGTTAGAAAAATGGTTCTTGTCTTTTTTTTTTTTTAAAGATTTTTATTTTTTAATTTATTCATGAGAGAGAGAGAGAGAGAGAGAGAGAGGGGCAGAGACACAGGCAGAGGGAGAAGCAGGTTCCATGCAAGGAGCCTGACGTGGGACTCGATCCTGGGTCTCCAGGATCAGGCCCTGGGCTGAAGGTGGCGCTAAACCGCTGAGCCACCTGGGCTGCTCAAGATGGTTCTTGAAGAGATAGGCTTTCAGCTTGTCTCTCAGTGGTTAGGGAATTTTTTCAAAGGCTTTCCAAGTGGGGTTAAGATAAACTGGTTGGAAGATCACGAGAATGGGCCTGATGGAAGGGGTGTTGTTCACCAATCCTGTCCCGGTGGTCTGGCTCATATTTACCTGCCTCTGGGAGCAGGAGTGCAGGCTGGCTGAGGATGCAATTGCATTATGACTGACTGTTTCACTGCACATGTTGCTTCCTCATAGTAAGTTGGTGGGAGAATGATCACTTTCCTGTGCCCCATAGACATAAAATCTGAATAGAAAAACCAAGCACCCGAACACAACCACACTAATGGTGTGGGTGGGTCTGTGGCACAAGTAGGCCAAACCTATATACATCATAGCATTGTAGAGTTAAAAGATCACCACTACCCTCGTCATAGAGTTTTCAAATTCATCTCAGCAATTTCCATTCCCTACCAGATGAGAAAGTGTAACCAAATCTGAGATTTCCTTTCATACCTCAAATACAAGAGGGCTTTTGAATTTGTTTTGGTACCATAGATCCAAATTCTACCACCAGGAAGCCAATCCCACCGAGAACACAGCCACAAATATTGCCCTTTCTAGCTAGTATCTAAAACTGTAAGATACCATGTAGGTATTTTTTCTTTAAATGTTATTTAAATAAAGATAAAAAATTAATTTCAGTGTTAGAAACCATATTAATATATGCCCACTTTCTTCCCTAAATCTATACTATTGATTAAGTTATTTAAAATATTTCCTAGCAATAGATGCACATCGTTTAGTGTTAACTGGTTAAATGATTAACATATGTGAGGATTCTTTGCAAATTACAAAACATTATAGTTATTTTGTTATTATGTTACTGCTATTAGATAATGCTATTGGATGATTGGCTTTTAAAACATATGTTGATTAGAAAGTCTATTTGATACAATTAATTGAGATTATATTGGATTGTATTGGATTGTTCTATTGAATGTTATGTTACTACTGTTGGGGTTAGAAGTTAAATGTAATATTGGTTTAGAAAACCATAGTTTTATCATGATACCTGAGAAAACATTTAGTATTTTCTTTCCTTCTTTCCCTGGTCTTAAAATTGCTTCACTTGTTTCTTTTGCCTCAAAAGGGTAGGAAGAGAGAGAAGAGAATACTATGATAGTCTACTTGATTTTTTTAAAGCTTCATTTTTATTTTTGTTTTTTTAAAACCTGTCTTTATCTTCTGAACTTTTCCCTTTCTCATTCCTGTCCTGTTGCTGTTTATCTTTTCATCATTGTCTCTCCCTCTTTTCTTCTGATGCATTTTAGTTCCTCTACTGACCAGTCTTAACCAAGCTGGACTCATTAGTAGGTCTCTGCATGGTCCCCTGGGGCTTTTGTTATTGTCACTGTCTTCAGCATCATCTCATCATTGTGTGGTCTCTTCCTTGGAGCGTAACTCTATTTCAGTCTAGAGTGAGACATCTCAGGTTTCCAAATCGTGAACCTGGCCTTATAATGACAAAGGCATGTGCTTCTATGGCACTATCCCTTCTTCTAGGAGCTATCAGTGTTGATCTATCTGCTCGGGCAATAAGAGTCTCTAAAGGTCTTCTAGGACAGGGGGATTACCTTCCACACTAGCTCTGTGTATAGCAGGTATTTGTAGGGTCCATGGGACTCCATGAGGCATCTGCCCTCAGCAGCAAGATGTTAGGAAGCTTCCTTTGGAACGTATGACTAATGTGTGACTCTGTTTTGCAGTGATCACAAGACCCATCCTAAAGCCTGCTGCTGTCATGTATCCTCAGGCCTTCCTCCTAGACAGCTACCTACTTTTTAAAGTCTTGCTTATTGCAGAAGTCAAGGAGATAGATGGCCAACTGAGAGGAACTTGAGCTATAACTGTAACTCTCTAAAATCAATCTCCAGTCACCGTCAAATCATCATCTATTTAAACTCCCTCTTGTATGATTCTGTAGAAATAATTCTACATTTGGTCTGGGTGTTAGGGTCTAATAGGAAATTGGTTTAGTTGTCCTAATTTTCACTCTTTTGCTTCTTTTCTGACATCTCCCCTACTCCCCTGTAGTGGCAAAGGATAGAGGTGGGATGATGGAAAATCATTGACTATTTCTGCATTGACTCAATCTAAGCCAACACAGAATATTCTATAATCATTGTCCATACCTAAGTTATATTCTGTTTCTGCATTGACTCAGTCTAAGCCAACCCAGAATATTAGCTCATTGGAAGAATCTGCCCCATTCATTTATTTAGTAAGCACTCAATTCGTACTTAAGGAAATTCACTGTGTTGCAAGGAAAGGAAATGATTCTGTCTGTTGAATTGGATATTATTTTCTCAAATTGACCTAGTTTTATTTTGCCTATTTATTTTAAAATAGACTCCACCCCAAATGTGGGACTCAAACTCATGACCCCAAATTAAGAGTCACATGTTCTACCTACTGAGCCAGCCAGGTGCCCCAATTGACCCAATTTTAAATTTCTTACTTTCATCATGGTGATTTTTTAACAACTCCTATGCTTTGGTATAAAATTATACTAATTAATACCAATCATAGTAATATTTTACCCTTTAAAGAAACCCATTTATTTACCAACAATAGTAGTTGTATTTAATTGGATATTCTGGTTAATATATGTATCAGACACCTCTGATCATTTTCTAATATCTTTTCTCCCTTCATCTTTTCAATAGAATCCCATCGTTCATCTGGGCACACTGTCATCCAGCTAAAAACTGTATTTACTAGAATTTCTGGTGTTCTGAAAGCCATATAACTAAATTCTGGGCAGTGAAATATAAATGGAAGTATTGCATATCACATTCAAGATGTCTTCTTAAAAGTGGGTTGTGCAGCCTTCATTTTCCTTCCTCCCTCTGCTTCCTGGAATGTTGATTTGATGGCTAGAGCTTGAAAGCAGTTTTAGATTGAGAGAGCCTGCTAATCATAGTGGAGCAGCAAGAATAGGATTCTGGGTCCTTTGAACTGTGGGGATGCCAAACCGTGGTTTGCCTACCTCCAGACTTCTTTTACATGAAAGAGAAAAGCATACCTCTCCTGTATAAGCATTGTTATTCAGAGTAGTTTTTTGTATGCAACTAAACTTGATTACAATTAATGTAAAATTATATGGGTATAATTTTGAAATAACAGGATATAATTAAGTATACTTAATACTGGAACTAAACTGAATATAATTCAAAATGATATGATATTTAGAAGCCACTTGAAGACCTGGTCCATTATAACTTAGTAGTGTGCAGTATTATAAAAAAATACCTCATTGATTGTCTTGAATTTTCTACCTTTATTGATTCTTTGGAAATGTAGATTAACATTGAGTAATAGTTTTGTTATCTAGCAAATTTCTTAATACTAAGTACAAAACTCTGGACATTTAGGGGAATTTTCTGGAATCCTTTTTGCTAATGTGTTCCAAGACTGATTTTGTGCTTTTTTCTGTTGTTGTTTCTTGAATGACGATAAGAATATATACATTAAGGTGTGATTGGCAATGCTTCTCATAAAATTTATGCATCTTTGGTCAAGGACAGATATTTAAAATAAAAGAGCTCTGATTTTTCATTATCTTTGAGTTTTCATATTATTTTGTATCTAATGTAATTTTTAAAATCGTGGTGAATATACCTAACATAAAATTAACCATTTTAATCATTTTTAAGGATATAATTTATTGGCATTAAATACATTTAAACTTACATTGTTGTGTAAGCATCCCCACTGTCCATCTCCAGAACTTTTTCATCTTCCCAAAATAAAAATCCATACTCATTAAATAATAACTCTCCATTCCTCCCTCTCCCTAGCCTGTGGCAACCAACTCTCTGATTTTCTGTATCCGTGAATGTAACTACTCTAGAAACCTCATTTAAGTGGAATTACACAGTATTTATCTTTTTGTGACTTACATATTCCATACTAATATAAGTCTTTTGCTTTACTTGGGGAATTATTTAATTGTAAATGAATTATTATTGCTTAAGATTGTCTTTTTTACATTCATCTTCTGAAAAATTTCATCTGTAATTATAATGGATGTTAACAGAGTAGATGGTGTTATGATAGGGTATTGAAATAATTAATTTATGAAATACAGCCTGACGTAGAAGTTACTATATAGTTTGGTGCTTTTAGTATTATAAAGGCAATTTAAATACAAAACAAGGACTTTATTTTAACAGTTATGACCTATGAGATGAATGTGTTAGGTGTTTTAGCTAATCTGGTGAGTTTCTGGTCATTCTGTATAAGAATATAAATGTCATATTGTGTACCATTTGATTTCATGTATTAACTGAATATATTATAAATAGATAAAATGCAATTTTAGGATAAAACATTAAAGTTCACAGATTAAGCAGTTGTCCCATTTGGCTTATATTCTATTTATGTAACACATGGTAAATTAATGTTTTTTTCTCAGAATGTATAGATTTTTAGAATTGAACAATAATACCTAATAAGGAGTTAAGATGTTGATGATGACTATTTGTTGTTTTGGGGGAAACTATTGATGATCTGTGTTGCTTCAAAATTAACATTTGTCAAAATAATAATAATAATAATATTTATCCTTGACTTAAGTTTTTTTTTTTTTTTTTAAACTTCTTGCTCCCTCTTGGTTTCTCCCCTGAAGCACTTTACAGAAGTACACTTCAATAAAACCTTTCTGGTAGATAGTTAAGATTCTTTCCAAAACTCCCAATTAAAAGAAGAAATATTATAGGGAGTTGGCCTAATTTGTATTTGTATTTGCAAATCTTAGACATTATCCCACAATTTCGGTGTAACCCTTCATCTGACAATTAAAATCTTTGTTTTATCAGTCATCACCCAACCCTAACAGATGGGTGAAGAATTAATCTATTTTGTATTTTTCCCCACAACTTTCTCCTACACATTGTTTGATTCAATGATTCACTTTCAGTGAATTCTTAAAGATAGTTGATGGGCCTTATAAGAGATATAATATTTATATCCTATTAAAATTACACCATAGTAAAACCACATAACAGAAGAGCTTCTAAGACCCCTGTAGAAATTTGAAGACAATTTTGATACTCTCGTCCACTCGAAAAAAAATCTGCTAATACCGTAATGTTTTTTCCCTTGCCAGGACCCTCCTTGCCTGGTGTCATTTCTTGAGCTCTCCTGGGAGGAGATTAGTCTAAAACAACAAAGTAGCCAGATGTCTGGTTCTGAGAGAGTCCCAGAGGCCAGGCTACGGTAGGCAACAGAAACCGCGTGGGGCTGAAGATCAAAGATACCTGAGAATTACTTATGGGCACATAATATGTGTCATTCCCATTATTAGCAGTCTGAGAAAATTTGTTTCTCTAATTAACCCTTTTGTTGGAATAACCTTAAATTTTAGTGAATATATTTCTTTTTTGTTATGTTTTCTTTTGTGTGGTTTTGAGATGTGTACATAACAAAAAAGAGAAATGAAAAGGAACCCATGTGCTTGATTAAAATCTCTAAGCACTGTTATTATCCAAAATAGATGTGCTATCCATTGTATAATCATTTATCATTTAAAAAGTGGGCATTAGGATTCTAAGTCAAAATTACAAATTAATAGTCAGGAACTACATGGCTTAATGTATGAAGAGCTGTTCTTAAAAACCCCAATCCTTACTTTAAAAGTACAATTACTTCAACTTTTAACAGCTTTAGAGTAGAGATTTTTAGATCACAGCTTCCTGGTCTTAAAATGAATTCAGAATAAATCCCAGTGGTGGGAAATCTGTACCTTATTAATAGTTGACCTCTTTCTTCTCACACTAGTATTATAATGAAATACTAATTAAAAATTCTTGCTATCCTTTACCTGTTTGCTTTATACATACAATTTTACATTATTTAGACAGAGATAGATTTAGAAAATGTGAATACATTTGCTGTTTTGAGTTTTTTAATCCTAAAGCCTCGAAAAGCTTTTAGCTGAATTTATTCCAAGGGATAGGTAAAAATCTAATTATAACTTTTGATATGTTAGCCTCTAGATGAGAGTATCAAAAAAGAGAACAAAAGATTTTGGGTGGCCTTGCCACTTGTTTTTGTTTCTGTTTAATATCATCATGTAACAACAAAATTGTGTAAAAGCCTTATTCCTGCTTTCCTTGAGATATAATCATAAACCATTGTTATCAAGAGCCAGCTTTAGCGCTTTTAAGTGCTACAACACATTCTTTAACATCTAGTAATATAAACTTGGCATAACAGCTGTAAAAATGTCTTTAAACCTAATTGGAGATATGTGTTAGCAATATAGTACAGAGATTTCATATTCTTTGTGTAGTGGTCAAGGCTTCTTTTAACTCCTTGAGGAAAATGAAGCTCCTAGGAGCAGTTTGTAAGGATTAATTGATTTATCTCTTTGCTTCTAGATTTAAGTATTGAAGCAAGAATAAAATTGGCTTCTTATACAGAGAACCAGAGAGGCAACTGTATTTTTTTTTAAGAGCTGAATTTGTGTTACTTCAGTGACAAAGGGTGATCAGTGTTTTTTGTACTTTACACCTGTGTTTCTTTTACTGGCTGCCCCATTGTCAACAATACTGTTTACTATCACCCAAGAGTGGTTATCTGTTTTCCTATTTTGAGTGCGGGTTGAGTCAGTTATGACCACTGTACCATAAATATTTCTAAGTTATGGCTTACTTTAGACAAGTTATTCATAGACACTTCCCAGTATCACAGTGTCCCAGTAGACACTTGTATCTAGTGTCTTCCCAGTATCACAGTGTCCCAGTAGACACTTCCCAGTATCTAGACACTTCCCAGTATCACAGTGTCCCAGTAGACACTTCCCAGTATCACAAAGTTATTGTCACTTCCTTGGAGTTGGTTATATAGCAGGATTTGATCTGAAGGAATGAGAGTCATAGTTCCAGGACTAGGGTCCAATGGTAGAAGGAACATTCCATTCTGTCGTGGTTCAGGGGGCAGTTCTTATTTCTGCCTTTCAAGGAGTTTCTTGCTTCCTCCGCTTTCCCCCTAACACCCAAAATATACATGTTTGTGTCTATACATACATTTAGCAGAGGGATTTGCAAAGGAGAAGACTCCTATTATTATTATTTTTTAATCTTTCTGAAGTTGCCAGTGTTGCTGGTGACTAACCTGTTAATGTATTCACCTTGAGTTGCCTCATTGGCTATTGGTGCTCTCCCTCCACCTTTCTCCCTCTCCTCTCATTTACCTTATGAACCATTACTGTAAGTATCATCTCTTGAGGCACCTCTCCCACCACCTTGTGTATGGAGAAGTGGTTAATTATGCTTTAAGAAAATAAGCATTATCAAATTTAAGGAGGTGAAGAGTGTTAGTTTTCTAGTTCCTGCTTTATTTATTTCATCTATCTTCCTTATTCATAGGTTTCTTTTCATATTACCTCCTCCTCTACCCTGTCATGTTTTGTTTCTCTATTTTTCACCTTTCGGTTCTTAATTCTATTTCAGCATTCTGTCTGTAGCTTTCCAGGATGGGTTCTAATCTGAAATAAGAGTTAAGTTGTAAGAATAGGCAATTAAGCTCTCTTTTTTTTTAATTTTTTTAAAGATTTTATTCATTTATTCATGAGAGAGAGAGAGAGAGAGAGAGAGGCAAAGACACAGGCAGAGGGAGAAGCAGGCTCCACACAGGGAGCCCTATGTGGGACTCGATCCCAGGTCTCCAGGATCACGCCCCGGGCTGAAGGCGGTGCCAAACCGCTGAGCCACCCAGGCTGACCTTAAGCTCTCTTTTAAAAATTCTTTTTAATAACTTAATGTGTAATGATTTAATACTTGAGTGGGTATTGTGGTAATAATCTATAAGCTTTTTGTGATAGAATTATGTGCTAAATAAAAATGCTTGTGGCATAAATCAAGTTGACTTTGTTAGACTGTGATGATTCAATATGCATTTTAATTTCTCTTAATTTTAAAAGCTTTGAGGTTAAGTGTAAAGTCTTAAACATTTCTTTTTAATCTATGATGGTGTGAAAGATCTTAAGAGCTACTTATTTATGTATCTTTTTTACTTGTTTCCTAAATTTATGTTCGTCTAAAATAACATTTGTTCTTACCTGAGTTTTGGAGGAATAGCCTTCAGAACATCTGTCACTGCTTAAAATGGTGGTCTTTGGCTCAAAGTTGCTGGAGAGTCTGAGACTGCAAAGTGATAGGATTGGATCTTAGCAGTTGGGCGAGTCCTTTCCCCAGTGGCAAATGAAGGGTAGCACACTACTCAAGAAGGCACTTCTGGAGGAAAAGTTATATTTTGAGTACAAAAATGATTAGTTCTTGAATCCTTGTGACTTCTTACTCTGTTGCTAAAACAAAGAACAGCATTTTAACAGAAGGAATAGAAGATTAAGTATTGTCATGGATTATATCTAGTATGAGCAGTTGACAAATTTTTTTTTTTTAAGATTTTATTTATTCATTCATGAGAGACACACACAGAGAGAGGCAGAGACACAGGCAGAGGGAGAAGCAGGCTCCATGCAGGGAGCCCCACGTGGGACTCATCCCAGGTCTCCAGGGTCACACCCTGGGCTGAAGGTGGTGCTAAACCGCTGAGCCACCCGGGCTGCCCGACAAAAAATGTTTTAAGTGGAGTATTTTTCCTTTTTCAAGTAACATTTACATGATTAAATATGGAATGAAACGACAGCTGATAGATACCTCAGAATATGTTTGGGAAGCTGGGTTTCCTGAAGATATGAGGCTTAGTTATTTTAGCCTGGGGATTTTGCCTGGGGAAAAATGTATGTGCCTCAACAGCTGAAGGGCTATTCAGGAAGAAACAAAGTAAAATGGCATCTATTTTAACACGTAATTTTGATATTTCATACTTAATCTTATCTTTGGCAGAAATGTCAAAATATACTAGCTGCAAACCACCTCTGAAGTCATATCTACACTACCAAATTGAACTGAGTAGGTAAAGTCCTCAAGAATCAAATAGTTTTCCATGGGGAGAAGAGGGTCCTTTCTAGGTAATTCTCTGGAGGGAATGCTCTATGGAATCAAAATGAAGATATGGTATATTTCAAACAGAGGAACATACAGCCTAAAAAAACTGCTATGGGGAGGGCAGGAAGCAGTTTGTAAAATTGGTTTATCATACACATAACTATGCATTATTTTGTGTCATTTTCTACCTCCGTGTATTTCCACCTAAATTTAAAATAACACTTTCCTCCATTTGTGTTTAGTTTTTATTTGTTTTAACTTTAACCGCATCTCAAATTGAACTGCTCATGCTAGAAATGACACTGCAGTTCGCTCCATTATTTCCTTCTCTGCCATCCCTCAGAGGTTAAATTATTCTTGCTGTACAAGTTACTATTTGAGTTAAAATCAAGTTCTTACTAATGGAATAGCTAGATTTCTATTTTATATAAATGCTTTTATTTTATTTACCCTCGAGTGGAAGCCTACCCCTTGAAGGAATTAAAATGGTGAAGCCTAGACCACCATTTATCCTGTCACTACATGGCTGTTGTTTATTGTTTTTTAATCAAAAATCAAGTTTCTTTATTTAATGACTTGGAAGATACATTACATTTTGTCAAAGTGTAAGAATTTATGAAGAATAAAGAGCCTCTGGAATCCCCAAAAGATCAAGAAGGGGATGTGTATAATTTTGCTGTTTAACACATATATAAGCATTAATATTTATTATTGGATTTAGTATTTTGTATTTTCACTTCCATCAACATATATTATAGTATATTATTTAGAGACCATTAAACAGCTCAGGATTTACTCACAGAAAAGAAAATTTTAGGTTTTTTTGGTTTTTTTTTTTTTTTTTTTTTGCTCTTTTATTTGAATTTTCCCCGGGTTGTTTGATAAAGAGCAAACAAATTTGTTCAAGATGAGGGCATTTACCTTGAATATAACCCTGTCTGGTATATGGAAGTAATCCAAAGAACTGACAAGTTGCTGAATGGTCACCATCATCTGTTAACATAATGCACAGACTGTTAATGCGAAGGTAACAGAGGTAACCTTGACAGTGAAAATCAGTGCCATATGCAGATATGGCCCTTGATATTTAATTTTTACTTAATTATTAGAGTGCACATAAAGCATATCAGGTTGGTTGGCTTAAGTAATAGTGTTAGTTTCCTAACATTTAAAATTCATAGAACTGTTAGATAAATGCACTTTTGTTTGACTGGAGGATTCATTTTTTATTAAAATAGCCATTAAAAAACAAAAAGCCAAAATACAACATTTCTAGAAACTCATTTTTTTCAAAGAACGCTTGATCAGTAGGAAGTATTTCCCTAGCTAAATTGGTAGCCTCACGCTCTTTTAAAAAGCATTATTTGGAATACTTTAAAAAAGTACTTTTTCCCCATACATGTCAGATTGTGCCTTTTCTTTGCAACCTTTGTAAGGGGAAATTTTATCAAAGAACAAGACCACTGTATTTAATTCAGTGAAGTGAATTATACTTTCAAACATCTATTTATGATGTTTTAAAGATGATCTTGTCATGTATACATATCTTTTTAGTGGAATATACCCCTTGGCTTTTCCTTATTTGATAGGCGTTATGGCTTGGAAAGAAAACCACACTTAGAGTAAATCAAAGACTCCAGGAACTGAGCAGCATTAAAATAAATCACGCATTTCATATATGCAAACAGTAAAAAGCATACAAATGGGCCTGCTTTTTTTTTTAAGTTTTCAATGATAATTTAAGATTAAGAAATAATTTTGCCATGTCTTTTGTGATTCTCTACTCTTTTGGCCGATTGTAGTGATCCATACACTTTCCTTATGAAGGGGGTCAGTGCATCAGTGTACACAAAGTCTTATGCTTTGTGGGAACCTTAGAATATGCGTGGATTGAAATATAAAAAAACCTACGTTTCAAGAAAACATTGGTATTGGATTTTCCTCCCACCTTTGTCCCCTTAAGGAAATAGTGATGACAGCCATTCAGATCTTCCCCACACCTCTGTTGTATAGATGGAAAAAACACTTTAGACAACCGATGACCAAGCAGTTAGCTTTACCAACCTGAGCTTTGGTATTTGAAATTTGGTTTTCAGTCTCATTTCCTGCCTACTGCAGCAATATGGCCTTTAGACAACTAGACTTTCAAAAGTTAAAAGGCAATAAGTCAATCCCCTGGAAACGATGCAGAAACGTAGATTCAAATCGTAAATAAGGAAATGCATTGAGTACATTAAACAGACATAGAAAAATGGATTTCTGTCTTTTGTAGTAAGGTAATTGGGCACCACTGCTTGGCAGGAGCTGGTGCTATTGAGCTGGCTGTAGCTGCCACAGGTTGATAGGCAGGTGAGCCGGCAGCTTCCACCAGGATCTGCACGGGAGGCCTACCTAATATGCTGTCTGCCCTAAGGGCCTATGGGAACACAGTTGGATTATTATGTTAATGCATGAGCCTGCTGCCCTCTTCCTATCCCAGCTGGGTTCCCTGTTGTTAGGAACTGCTTTGCACTGACAGTGGAGTAATATGCTTCATGATTGAAAGGGCAAAGGGGCTTGGAGGGAAAAAAAAAAAAAGAATAGGCCTGTACAGATATGTAAATGAGGGAAGGAAATCCGTAGGAAGATTGCACTCTATAGAGAGAAAGTTTATTAGAAAGTTCTTTTTCTCTCATAGCACTCTGTAAAACCACTCATTTCCTAATTAATTTCTGGGCTTGCTTTTCCTTCCTAACACTGCTATAGAGAACATGGCAATGTTTTCTAAAACAGGCACTTAGGTTGATTTATTTTCAACTGAGATGCTCTATTGGTATCCAGGTGGAGTGCTCACAGTAGTGCATTTTTTTGCACCTTCTTTACTAATACTCATCCTTCACTTATTCCACTGTATTTTATAGGAAAGTTTTTTGTTTTTGTTTTATTTCTTTTTTTTAGGCGCTAAAAGATTTATATTTTGTGTTGATGTCACTTTTAGTTTCCTTTATTTTTGATACAGCTTTGGAAAACTGCAAAAATCCATCTTTGGGAGTGGGTGGAGGTGGGTGGGGTAGGAGGTATTTTCTTGGGTTTATGAGTTAGGTATGAGTGGTGGTTCAAATTGCAGTAGCATTTTGTTTTCAGCTGAAGTTTTTTGTTTGTTTTATTCAGCTGTTTTTAATGTTGACACCATATCATAGTGAAAAGAGTGTTGGCTTTCATGTCCACATGTCTGTACAAATTCTGGCTCTACTAATAGTTATCTAATTTTGGATAAATTACTTTACCTCTCATCTACCTCAGCTGTAAAATGGGTGTAATACGAATTTCAAATGAGAAGATAATGAATAGAAATCATTTTGTCTAACAGAGTAGTCATAAATGCTCACCATAATAATGATATTTAATTGCTTTTATAACAATTATAATTTTCAACTATCAGACCATTATTTTAATATGTATGGCTGTATACTTTCAATGGATTGAAGATTTTGTCTTTTCCTCTAGATTTTTTTTTTTTACCAACCCTCAACAAATGAGAATGACTTTAGCTTCAACCAGATTTGAGACAAAAATATTCAGATAGACATTATTTAAACTAAAGGGTTAATGTTAGCATATGTTCTTAAACAATTAGTTTTATAATAAGCCATATTTCAAATGCTTAAAAAATTGAATGGAAAAGAAAATCTAGTTGGCCAATATTCTAGACAGCTTCTGGAAATACTTTTAGTGGATGCCAAATTTGGAAAATTTATTTGTATGTTACACGTACAAATATTCCTGTATATGTAACTGTGTCTAACATGTTTGTTTATTTAAACTAATTAAAAGGGACAGTGTATAGTTGGGAATTATTTTAATATATCTCTTGTTTGTGTTTTTTTACTTAATTATGTTAAGATAATGTGTGCACAGTACCTGGCACATTGAGAAATTGAGAAATGATGGTCATTGTTAATTAGTGTCAATGAGTGTTTCATATCCACAGCCCAGCCTGCATTAAATAATGCTTTGCAGATTTAAAAGGAAGAACTTCAAGAGTTTCTTAAGGTTAGCAAATATATAAAGTTTGGTATAGGATAGGATTCATAGGCTAGTAAGATGGTTACCATATATATACCAAAAGAATTCACATGATTTAAAAATGACCCACTAATCATTTTAATACTCCATTGAAAGCTTTGTGTTAAAGTGTGAGGTAGATACCATGTGCTATATTAGAAAAGAGACTCCCTTCTGAAAAGCAATTGTGCATTTAACCTTACATATACAGAATATAGGAAGAAGGAACCAATTCTGTCTAAGCAATTCTTTGTAGTTACAGCAAAATTCTTTTATAACATGTTTTCATATTACCTATTTAGTTGGTTACCTATATGGAGTGTTGGGGGGGTATGTAGATATGTGTGTATATTTATATATATGCCTGAATATATATGTGAACACATGAATATATACATATTTCTGTATATCTATAGCTATATATAATGTGTGCATTATATAAAATCTCAGAATCTGATGTACACCTAGAAATATATCAAGAGAAGCTCTAGTCAACTACATTCTTTAATAATGGGATTTTAAATAATGCATTAAGTTTGAGCAATAGTTGTTAAATTGTTGAGGCTTTCAAGAAAGGGCATTAGAGGAAGCAATAAGACCATGAGATAGGTAGAGAATAGTCAAAGGAGTATGCTTTTTTTTTTTTTTTTAATTTCCTTTTTAATCAACCAACAGTGCAGGCTGCTTCACTGCCTGTTGTCAGAATACAGTTATACATCTGGCCCTAATACAGGCATTGCACAGTGAAAGAAGTCCATCACAGAGTAAATAATAAACTCTGTTTTAAACGAAGTCTACTTTGAAGAAAATCTGTGTAGTCCATTCAGCTTAAATAAACGTTTGTCCAATGCTAGGTTTCCTTTAAAATAGCTGTGGATTTGATACATCCAATAGTCCCTTTAGGTTAAGTATTACTAAGGACAAAAGTCACATTTTATATCCAAAAAAAAAAAAAAAAAAAAAGAAAGAAAAAAACCCAACCCAGTTCTTTAAACACAGTAGGAATTCCTCAAATGCTCATTGACTGAATAATTGGGTCCACGTAATAATGTAATCTAATAGCATAATCAGATTTAAGTCTGTAGATCCCAGGGTACCTTGTTTTCTCTTGCCTTTACTTAGTACTGCTCTCAAAAAAAGCTGTCTTTTGGCAGCTTTGTGAAGCTGACTGACTTTCCTTCTCCCACCTCTCTGACACCAGTGATAACTTATGCCTCTCCTGACCACCTTCCCACCTCCACGAACCCATCACACCTCTTTATACCCTCCCCACACTGTTACTCTGAAAGGCCAGAGTTGGAAAAATGATGACTGGGTTGAGATGTGCTTTATGGAAAAGAAGCAAATGTTTTGCCAGAAGGGTAGTTGGTTTCTGTCCTGCTGAAAGCCATTGGCCTCTCTAGTGACTATGTTGTTGCTCTAGTTGTGTTCCCCATTCACCCTTTGCTTTTCAGGAAATTTTATGCACACCCTGAATGATTCTTTTATTCCAAACACCATCCTAAACTAGAATTGTTAGGACCCACTCCTCTGTTCTCCCCTCGCACCCCATAAGACTTCTTTCACCTTCTTTCAAGTTTTTTTTCCTCAAAGATGGTAAAAAAAAAATTTTCTTTGTTGACTTTTTTCTTGGGTCTTACAAATCCCTAAATATCAACAAAGAATTTTATGTAACGGGTTATGATTCTAAGATTACCATTGAGTTATATTATTAAAAAAGTGCATTTTTAAAAAGGTTTGCTTTACATCCCCAGATCCATCCTTCGTCTTCTTCTCACCTTAAAATGATTATTTGGCTCTATTTTTCCAAATTTACCAGAAATTTTATCTCTATTTCTGGATCCCTAATTTGGCAAGGCATTGATTAATGGTTCTCACCACCTAGTACTATAATATTGATGACAATACAGTTAATGATAGCTAATATTTATTATGTACTTACTATGCTAATGATTTATATAGTCTCATTTAATTCTCACAAATTCTTACAAGTAGATACTAATTTTACAGCCATTTTTGAGACAAGGAAGCAGGCTTTTTTTTTTTTTTAATTTTACTTACTTATTCATGAGAGACACACACAGAGAGAGAGAGAGAGAGAGGCAGAGCCTTAGGCAGAGGAAGAAGCAGGCTCCCTGCAGGGAGCCTGATGCGGGACTCATGTCAGGACCCCAGGATCACGACCTGAGAGCCAAAGGCAGACGCTCAACCGCTGAGCCACCCAGGCATCCTGGAAGCAGCCTTAATATGGTTAAAGTTGTGGAGCTGGATTCAGAACTACGTAAGCTAAATGTAGCGCCCTCTAGTGCCTACATATCTTACGGCTGTTTTAGGTGGTAAACCACACTGAAATACAGCCTTCCTTTCCCAAACACCTCCCTCCAATCTTTGGGTTGTGTTCCTATCTATCCTTGTGTAAGAGGTTGTGTCTCATTAGACATACTGCTGTCACATAGATCAAGGAGGATGGATCATGGATAAATAAGAGAAAAACCATGCTAACAAGTTTTTTTTTTTTTTTTAATGCTGTTTTTCAAGGCTGAGTGGGTAGGCAGCTTTGTAACTTGGTATTATCTCGTATTGACAGTCTCAAAGGAAAAAGTAAGAGCCAGCATAACTAGTCCTTCTTTTACTAGTAAAATTTGATATGAGAATGGTGTGAATAGTGAATAGTTATCAAGAAGCTGACATATTAAGGGCATGAAAGGCAGAACTGGAATTTGCATTAGTTTCCTTAAAAATAAGTTCTTGGAACTAACAGTCTAGTATGTGCACAGACCTTGAAGATCCAATAATAAAGTTACTTGCAGTTATAAAATACAGTTGACCTTTATACTATGATGTGGGTGTTAATGGCACTGATGTCCTTATAGTCAAAAACCTCTGTAAAACTTTTTCCTAATAGCCTATTGTTGAATGGAAGCCTTAATGATAACACAAATAGTTGATTCACACATATTTTGTGTGTTACACATATTATATACTGTATTCTTACAATACCCAACTTTCTCTTAATTTTTTTTTGTTATTTCTAGGCTATGCAGTTCATCTGTGCATTTTTCGAATTGTTGCAAATCTCCAAAAAATTTTCCCTTATATTTATGGAAAAAAATCCATCTATAAGTGGAATCATGCAGTTTCAAAACCATGTTGTTCAAGGATCAACTGAAAATAAGTCGTAGGGATGTAACGTACAGCATGGTGACTATAGGTGTTGTTGTTGTTGTTTTTTTTTTGCATGGTGACTATAGTCAGTAATAAATATATTACCTATTTGAAAGTTTTTGGGAGAGAACATCTTAAAAGTTCTCATCACAAGAAAAGACGTTTGTGTAACTTCATATGTTGACAGATGGTAATTAGACAATGTGGTGGTTATTTTGCCATGTATACAAATATTGAATCAATATGTTGTATACCTGAAACTAATATAGTATTATATATCAATTATGCTTCAATTTTAAAAAAAGGAAAGTCACCAGAAGGAAATAGGACATAAATTAATAAACCAGATCTTTTCTTCATGATAAAGCCTGTCATGACTACCAGACACTGAGTGGAAAGACAGTGAGGTAAACCTGGCTTTCAACAAGCCTATGGATTTGCAGAAAGAGCTCTGAGAGCAACAAGAATGAAACTTCTTGAAACATTCTATTCAAGCTTGCACCAGAGATGAAGGTATCTTCTTGGGCTACTGAAATCCCAGCAGCCTGTCTGAGAGGATTATAGTAGTTAAATGGACAATTGAAGACAGCTGCTTTTTCCTAGGCTTTCCTCTTGAGCCTCACATTTTTTACCATCCTTTTACAAGAGCATGGGTTTAAGAGTTCTGATTTTACCCCTGTTCATTTCCTTATTTCTCTCAACCACTTACCTTCCTGAGGCTTATTTTTCATATCTGTAAAATGGAGTAACACTTACCTCATGGGGTTATTTTAAGAATTAAGTGAAATAACACCTGCTGTCTCATATAGAAGATGCTTAATAAATGTCACTTTTTTCTTCTGCTTGTGAAGTGATATTTTGACAGAAAAATAAAGTAAAAGAAGTTAAATCACTTTATTAGTAATTCCTAAGTCAGAAAAAGAGTTTTTATCTCTTGCTCTTGTAGAATTGTATGCATCGTCTCACATTTAAGACCCTGTGAAGGGGTGCCTGGATGGCTTAGGTAGTTATGAATCTGCCTTCGGCTCAGGTCCTGATCTCAGGGTTCTGGGATTGAGCCCCATGACAGCTCCCCACTCAGCAGGGAATCTGCTTCTCCCTCTCCCTCTGCCTGATGCTCCCCCTGCTTGTGTTTTTTCTCTTTCTCTCTCTCTCTCCCTCCCTCTCTTCCTCTGTCAAATAAATACATAAAATATAAAAAGAAAAAAAAACCCTTTGAATTACTAATCTTGAGGAAAAAATGAAATTCAGTTTAGTTAATAATACTTCTTGGAAGGCAGTTTTTAAACTGTGATGAAGCTAGGTTAAATGGGAGCCAAGTGGGGCCATTTCCAAGGGTTTTGGAGGTGAAGCAATTTGTTTTTGTACTTGTATCACTGCTTTTACTCTTTTTAATCTCATTTCTAGTCCCTTAGGTTCCATAATAAAGTCTTCAGTACTATACATTTTTATTAAACATCTTTTTGGACCCCAATTTGCATTTCAGATAATATAACAAAATGTATGTGTTTCAAATATTCACTGCATAATTGTGATTAGAACATGTAATCCCTCAAAAGATGTTAATTGCAATTTAAATTCACGCTGAATTTAATTAAGTGAGTTGGGGATTAGAAAGTAGATGTAAGGAGTAGTTAAGGGAATACAGTTTTAAAAAGCATCCCTATTTTTTCTAAAAAAAATGTAAACCTCTTTCAACTTTAAAATTAGAAAGATGAGGGAAATACAGAGGAGAAGAGGAGGAAGCAGGTTAAAGGATAGATTAGAAAAATCTTAAAACTATGCTCACAATTGAGATCCAGAATTTAAGCTAATTGTGGTTAAAGAAGGAGGGATGGTTTGAATATCCTTCTCATTTATATTCTTAAAGAGTTTTCCAGTAGACATTAACTCACTTGGTGTCTGATAAAGACTTCAGTTGAACAGGAATCTTTAAGAACTGCAGAAAATGATTAGAAAGGAGATAGCAACAGAGGTTTTTCAATCCAGCTGTTTTGTTGTACATCAATCTTCCATACAATGTGCTGACAAAGGAATTTTACATATAATTATGTAATAGGCACTTTGTGTATAGACAATTCAGATTTAAGTAGCGCCTTTCTATGATAACCTCACTATATTAATGGAAATAACAGGTAGTGTTGGAAAAAAACAAATGCCTTATTTTTTCCTAATTTATAAAGAATATAAAACTTGAGATTTATAGTCTTAAAAATGTATAGGCAGTCATATCTCTCAGTGATTGAGAGCATGCGGTGTTTAAACTAATTATTTGATATTGAATCCGAAAACAGTTTTCAAAAGGCTAGTACTGGAATAACATTGTACTTCATTTTATTTTATTATATTATTATTTTTAAAGATTTTATTTATTTGAGAAAGAGAGAGAGAGCACATGAATGGGAGCAGGGGCACAGGGAGATAAGCAGACTCCTCACTGAGTAGGGAGCCTGATGTGGGGCTCTATCCCAGGACCCTGAGATCATGACCTGAGGCCGAGATCAGAGTCAGGTAGATGCTCAACCAGATGAGCCACCCAGGTGCCCTGTGCTTCATTTTATTTTTAAATTTTTCTAGGAACACAGTTTAAATCAAGAATCCCCCCACCCTTTTTTAAGATTTTATTTATTTATTTGAAAGAGAGAGAGAGAACACAAACAGAGGGGAGAGGGAGAAGCAGGCTCCCCACTGAGCTCGACTGGGGCTTGATCTCAGGACCCTGGGATCATGACCTGAGCTGGGGGCAGACGCTGAACCCATTGAGTCACCACCCAGGCGCCCCTCAAGAATCCCTTTTAATGTGACCTAAACATAGTTTTAAGTGCAAGGATATTATTTTTATTTTTCAGTAATTTCTTTATTTTTACATGTGTCTAGAAGTGGAAAAATTACTTCATTAACTTGTTTTGAATGAGTCCTACCATGAATGAGATGCACAAAACAGTGCATATGCATGTGTGTGTTAGTTACACATACTAGCTACCTGATATTTTATTGGACTCAGAGGCATAACTTTTTAAGAAACAAATTTCAAAGTCTTTTAAAATGTTCTCTTAATAAGAAATGTTTGAAGTGAAAATTCAGATGGAAAGCTCGGTCTTTGTTTCCTAAGAAGTGAGTGTCCTAAAGAAAAAAATCATGAATCTGGCTATCCATCTGGAACAGAGTTTTTCACTTTATCTATGCTATGGCAAGGAGTAGCACAGGAAATACATTTTTTTTAAGTGAGTATAACAAACACTTTTTAAAAGGAAATAAAAGCTCTGTTTTTACCTATGACACTGCAGCTTCAAGTATGTAAATCCTTATCCATTTTTACTTACAACCTAAAATCATTCCACATAAATGTCTTCATTTATTTGTAATTTAAATTCCCTAAAATGACTACTTTGATAATGGCTGTTATGGGTGCTTTTTCTAATAACATAAAATTACTGTTATTCTCAACAAAGTGACTTTTTTTTCTTTTGGGTTAGGTTCACATTATCACATAAACATAATTTTTGACTAAGAGCTTATCAAGGAAAAGGCTTACCATTCATTTGCTGTGGCATCTCCTAGTAACATACAATATTACAAAATGGCTAGGAAACGTTATCTTCTTGTATTGTTTACAATTTTTTTAGTATCTTATTTTTTTTTATTATAAAGGTAGTATGTGTTCCTAGTGATCTAGAAAATGTAGTTAAATAAAACTAATACCATAATCCCCCTAGTCAGATAATGATATTAATATTTTATGTATATCTCCCAGATATTTTTTGTACATATGTTTAATAAAATGAGATCATATAATGCATACTGTTTTGTAATCCTATTTACCCACTTAGCAATTCGTGATCATTTCTCCATAGCGCTCTAAAACACTGTTTCTAAGGACTATTAACTATTCTCATGTGTGGATATGCAGCGTTTTGTTTCAGTCCTTGATAATTTTGGCTATTAAAAAAATAATGTTATAATGAAGATCCTTTTAACTAAATTTTTTCTCGGATCTGTATTATTTTCTTAGATAATTTTTTTTAATGGAATTGCTGGGTCATGGTGTGTGTTTGGACATTTGTAAGGCTTTGCTGCTTACTGCAACACTTCCTGCAAGATTATAAGAGATGCAGAGGCATCTTTTCCCTGAACTCTCATCTATCACACAAATTACTACTTTTCAAAATCTTTGCTCATTTGATAGTTTCCTCCTTTACACTACTTTGGTTTTCTCAGTGTGCAAGTCACTCCATGCTGTAAAGATGGAGAGTCCACGTAACATTTTATAGAAATGTGTATTTAATACATATTTTTATTTCATCCTTCTCCTCACTGCCCAATTTCTTTGCTCATATTTTAGAGTAAAATACTGATGACAACATTTAAAAAGTTGCTCTGTTTCTTTAATTTACTTCAACCAAAAGACATACACATTGTAGTCGCTGGAAGTGTTGTTTAACTAGACCCCTAACCGTGTTATAAATGGTGCCTGTGGAAGGATCTGGGGACAAGACCTTTAAACTTTTTTTTTTTAATCACATCTTAAGATCTGTGAGAATCTGAACTTATATAAGAATGTTTGGGCTGCTGTTATTACAGTGAAACCTTCTGAGAGTATCTTCTCAGGTAATTTTTTTAGAGAAAGTCACTTACAGATATAAAACGTTTGACCAGAAGAAAGCCTTAGGTTGTCAGAGTTACTTATACACCATTGTTCAGCTGGGCCTCTTTATTAAATCATGTCTTGGCAGTCCATTAGTTGTGGTGCTACAGCTATTGCATGGCCCACTAAGCTAATATACCTTCAATCACTAACAGAAGGATAACCTTAATAAAAATTTGAAGTCGATTTAGTGCTCCACTGCTTGCTGACTAGTGTTTTACATTTTAGTGTGTCTATACAATTTCCATTCCATGTATTTTTGATATTCATATATATCTTATCTACATAATATATTGGAATCAAATAAAGATTAACGGCCTAGAGAAGGAAGAGCATTTGGAAGTTCTTGTAATCCTGTCTCGCCACTGCGGGAAACTGTGTGATCTTGAGCAAGTCACATCCTACATTGGGCTTGTGTCCAACCATTTTATGTTTTAACTTCAACTCTGCCATTGTAGGAAAAAAGAATTGCTCTGTTCTGCCCTCCATAAAAACTTGAGTAACTAGAATCATAAAAGAGCAGGTCCACGTTATTCAGTGGTAAATGATACAAGAGAAAGCTCATTTAAAATCAATTTGCTGGGATCCCTGGGTGGCGCAGCGGTTTGGCGCCTGCCTTTGGCCCAGGGCGTGATCCTGGAGACCCGGGATCGAATCCCACGTCAGGCTCCTGGTGCATGGAGCCTGCTTCTCCCTCTGCCTGTGTCTCTGCCTCTCTCTCTCTCTCTCTCTGTGACTATCACAAATAAATAAAAATTAAAAAATAAAATAAAATAAAATAAAATCAATTTGCTTTGAAAGAATTAACATTTACTAGTAATTACTGAAAAATATGTTTAGCTTTTATTTTGAAAAAATGAAACTAAATGATGAAAACAAATGTATGATTCATTTAACAAAATTTGGGTTATATTATAATTCTGTACTGATTCTTGGCATATTGTTTTAGAAGGTAGGGATCAAGATAATTTTCTCGAAAAATGTTAAGATGACATGATGTCACATCTTTTCATCCTGTTTATTTTGCTACACAATCATAAAGATACAAATTTGCAAAAAAAAAAGTGGAGGTTTTGTAAATTTTTCCAATGCTCTCATTTCAAGAAATAGTCTAATTACCCTCCTTTTAAGCACCGGTCCTGTCATTTATTTTTTTCTTACTTGTCATTAACTTTGTGCTTAATTTCACCGACTTAATGAAATCCTGCATCTTCTGTAAGACTCACAATTATATTTAGCAACCTATTTATGTTCTATTTGTGATGTATTGTCAGGTTTAAAATACCGTGCAATCAGTGAGAGTCAACCAACCAAAGCAGAGATAGATATTATTGTGAGGTAGTTAGAGTGTGAGTGTGGGAAGAGAAAATATCTTCTGTGGTAACCCTTTTAGAAATGGTAAGTTCATTAGGGAACCTTTTCCTGCTGTTTGTTTCCATGTACAATCTAAATTCTTCAGGGATTTGGAATGAATACCAGTGTAATGAAGGCTTGCTGGGCCTTACTTTATAAGGTCCTTTGTATGGTTGTAGGATACCTAGAGGTTTTATATCTCATTTAATACTCAGAAAATTTTGTGAATTGGATATTGTTATTCCATATAAAATGAAGACACTGAGATTTTTAAAAATATTTTTAAATTTATTTATTTATTTAACCATTTATTTGACTGAGAAAGAGTATAAACAGGCAGAGGGAGAGGGAGAAGCAGACTCCCCACTGGGCAGGGAACCTGATGCGGGGCTCAATCCCAGTACCCTGGGATCATGACCTGAGCCAAAGGTAGACACTCATCCAGCTGAGCCACACAGGTGCCCCTGAGGTTTTTTTTTTTTTAAAGATTTATTTATTTATTCATGATAGACATAGAGAGAGAGAGAGAGTGAGAGAGAGAGAGAGGCTCAGAGACACAGGCAGAGGGAGAAGCAGGCTCCATGCCGGGAGCCCGACATGGGACTCGATCCCAGGACTCCAGGATGGCGCCCTGGGCCAAAGGCAGGCGCCAAACCGCTGAGCCACCCAGGGATCCCCAATGATTTTAAATTAAAATGTTTTCTTTAATATGAAATCTTTATCATCTTTAAATAAGTATGAAAGAAGAGTGTCTTTTTTGAATGTCAGATCAACCCATAGTCTTTAAGTATCCCCATTACGTTATTGTTGAAAATAATGATTTAAAAGACATTTTTACAAATTACAAGCAGAGCTCTGAAGCTTCAGCTTTCATAGGTAATAAGTAGTAACAGTAACTCAGTGGTTTTAATTATATTTCTATTAGGTAAAGGCATACTACTAATATTTATTTATTGAAATTTTCTGTATAAACCTTAAAACCAAGTAATGGAAAAGTTAAACATAATGTCATATAGTTATATTTTTCATTTTTTGTTTACTTTTTAAATTTTTAAAGGTTTTAAAAGTCAGGTTGATGGATGTATAATTCACAGACAGTAAAATTCACCCTTTTAAAGTATATAGTATGATTCATTTTGGAATATATGTAAAGTCAAAACATTGGCATCATGCCAAAAAATTATTTTATGCCTCTTTTTCCTTCTCCTATCTTCAGTCTCTGATAACCAGTGATCTGAATTCTGTCTGTATAGTTTTGTCTTCTTGAGGATATTATATTATTGGACTCATATAGTATGTAGTTTTTTGTATCTGGCTGCATTTATTTAGCATAATGCTTTTGAGATGCACCCATATTGTTACATATACCAATACTTCATTACTTTTTATTGCTGAGTAGTATTCTATTGCACGGATGTATCATAATGTGTAAATCCATTCACCATTTGATGGACATTTGGATAGTTTCCAGTTTGAGGCTGTTATAAATAAAGCTGCTCTTAACATTTCAGTACACATTCTTGTATGAACATACAAGATTCATACAAGATGAATATCCAAGAGTGCGATGGCTGGATCACTTGTAAGTATAGGTGGAATGTTAAAAGAAACTGCTAATTTTTTTTCCCCCAGTGGTTGTATCATTTTGGATCCATCCAAGCAATATATGAGAGTTCTATTTGGTCCATATCCTCACTAGCACTGAACTATCAGTTTTTTTTATTATTATTTTTTAAAAATTTTAGCTCTTCTAGTAGATATATAGTGGTATCTTATTATTTTAATTTACATTTCTCTAATAACTAATGATGTTGAGTATCTTTTCATGCATTGATTTGCTATGCATAGCTCTTCTTTAGTGAAATGTCTGTTCACATCTTTTAGCCTGTTTTTTATTGTATTGTCTTATTTAGTTGTAAGAATTTTTTAAAAATATATTTGCAAAACATATATCTGAAAAAGATATATGTATGTAACATAGTTTTTCAATTTGTGGCTTGCTTTTTCATTTTCTTAACAATGTCTTTGAAGGAAAGAAGTTTTAAATTGTAATGAAGACCAATTTATCATTTTTAAATTTTAAAGTTACAATTTTTGTATCCTATCTGATAAATGCTGTCCTCAACCAAAGTCATGAAGATTTTCTTCATATTCTCTTCTAATAGTTTTATAGATTTAGCTCTTATATGTAGCTCTATGATCTATTCCAACTTATGTTTTATGTATGGTGTGAGGTAAGAATTAAAGTTCTGCTTTGTTTTGTTTTAGAGATGTCAGTACCACTTTTACCAAAAAGATTATTTTCTCCCCATTAAATTACTGTGCACCCTTGTCAAAAATCAATGTATCATAACTATATGGATCTGTTTCTGGACTATTTTCTTTCATTGATTTATACATCTGTCATTAGGCTAGTACCACACTGTTAATTAGTGTAGCTTTATATTAAGTGTTGAAATCAAGTAATATGTTAACAGTATTCTCATCCTTTAAATATCTGAAGGATGAAGGATCTCAAGATGTCACTTCTTTCCTGATATTGGTCATTTCTATCTTTTCTTTTCCTCCTAGAGCAGAAATGGACACACTATGGCTTGCAGGCTAAGTCAGTCTTGCTGCATGTATAGTAAGTGAATTAAGAATGGTTTGTATATATATATGTATATATATATATATTTTTTTTTTTTTGAGAGAGAGAGAGAGAGCGTGCACACATGCAAGCAGGGAGGGGCAGAGAGAGAGAGAGAGAGAGCGTGCACACATGCAAGCAGGGAGGGGCAGAGAGAGAGAGATAGAATCTTAAGCAGACTCCACACCCAGTGCAGAACCTTCTCTCAGGACCCTGAGATCTTGACCTGAGTGGAAATTAAGAGTTGGATGCCTCACTGACTGAGCCACCTAAGTGTCCCTCTACATTTTTTTATCAGGTAGAAAAAAATAACAAAAAGAGTAAAATTTCATGAAACATGAAAATTAAATGAAAATAAAAATTTAGTGTCCATGCATAAAATTTTATTGGGACACAACCACATTCATTCACTTATGTATTATCTATGGCTGCTTTTGTTCTATAATAGTAGAGTTAAGGATTTGTGATCATATGGGCTACAATGCCTAAAATATTTATTATGTTGCTCTAGTATAGTAAAAATATATATCTAATCTTTGTCCTAGTTTCTTGGCACAGAGTTTCAAAAACCCTTGAAATTTCCTGAGTGATTATAGAGTGTTTTGTTATGCTAATTAGATGACTCTTGATGGGCTCCTAGATAAATTTAGGATATGGGCTGGTCACCAGAAAGATCAATCATGTGACTTGAGTGCTGGAACAGCCACTCCACCTCCAGGGAAGGAGAGGGAGCTGGACATGGAGTTCAATCACTTGGTTAATGATTTAATCAATTATGCCTATAATGAAACCCCAATTAAAAACTATGGACACTGAAGCTCACTGATGCTTCCTGGTTGGTGAACATATTCATCTACTGGGAGAGTGATGCACCCTGACTCCACGGGGATAGAGCACAGAAGTTCCCAGACCTCCCTCTTTGTGTATTGCTCATAATCAAAGTGTAATCTTAACTATAGCTTTCAGTGAGGTCAGGTCAGTGAGCTGTTTTATTGAATTATTGAACCCAAAAGGGTCTTGGGAACTCCTAAATTTATAGCCTGTTGGTTAGGAGTGCTGGTGGCCTGGGGATTCCTAGAGTACAGCTGCCCTCTGAAGTGATGGCAGTCTTGTGGAGGACTGAGCTTTGAACTTGTGGGGTCTATGCTGTGCTAACTCCAGGGTTAGCATCAGAATTCTATTGCAGAATATTCAGTTGGTTTAGACTAGTTGGGTTGAAATAGAACAGTAGCCCTTTACAGAGAAGGCTTTCCAATTCCTTTTCTAAGGCTTTATCATCAGTTTTACTGATTTTTTTCCCAAAGAACCAGCTTTTGATTTCATTGATCTCTGTTGCCTTTATCATTTTTTATTTCATTCATTTCTGCTCATATTTTTACTTAATTTCTTTCCTGTACTTATTTTGTGTTTAATTTGTCCTTCTTTTTCTCATCTTTTTCCTTTTTTTTTTAGAGTAGGCTCCTACTTAAAATTGGGACTTGAACTCATGACCCTGAGATCAAGACCTGGACTGAGATCGAGAGTCAGATACTCAATCTACTGATTCAGCTAGGTGCCCTTCTCATTCTTATACTTTGGGAATTATGCCATCCCTTCCTATCTTGGTGTTCAGTGACATCATGTTTGCAGCTTGAAATTAGCCATGGTGGGGAGTATTTACAGCTCAAAAATCAGCGAATGTTATAAACTGATGTTCCTCCCCTCATCCTGAGAGCCAGTTATTAAACATTTACCAGCATACTACTTGTAACAGCAATAACACAGCTCTTTTTGAATCTTCTCAGGAGACCTAACATAAAAAGATGATCTCAAATGAAAAGTTAATTCAGAAAAAGAAAGGACTTGATAGTGAGAAAATTTTTAAAATCTAGAATTTTAAAAGAGATTATGCAATCTTTGATCTTGAAGATATGAAGAATAGGATAGGGGGGTTCATTTTGTTACTGATTTCAGTGTAATCCTTTTTGAGGAAAAGTGCCTTGATTAGATGATCTGCAAAAGTCCATTTCCGTTCTGTGAATCTATGGTAAGTTATTTCCCAGAAGATGGTAGGAAAGCTGTTTTATTGCTAATGAAAAGCTGATGAGAGAGTTATTGCTGAGGGATTGATCCATTGTCCTCTTAAGAAGCTCTGAGATTCCCAGACCTAATGGATGGAAAAGAGCAGAAATAACAGAGGTAGGTAGCTAGGGTCTAAAATTTGTAAGAAACACTAGATGATTTGACATAGGTTGTCACTTATGTTTTGTGGATGCCCTTCTAAAAAAAGTGGTAAGGGAATTCTTAGCCAGTTTCTCTCTTGGTGTGCTGAGAGCTTAGTTCATGGATTGGCATTAAGGAGAGCTTCCATTAATTGATCAGAAAAGTGCTCGTTGTCTATCACTAGGAGGTATTGAAAAAGTCCACTTTAAAGGAAATTTTAGTAGTTAATTTCTGTGCTTCCATAACTCTGATCCCATTGATTTTATTGTGTTATAGCCATTATGATGTCTAGCCTCATACTATGAGCAGATACTCTGGCATTCATTTTTGTACTCTCAGTGCTTAGTGTAAGAAGCTAATAAACTTCTGTTGAATAAATAAATAATTAAAGGAGCACTTATTTTATTCCTTCTTGACAGGACATAAAAAATCCAAAAGATAAGAACAATTAAACTTCAGGTCATTGAGAATTTGGCATTTTTAAAAAAGATACAATGTTAAGTAGTGTGGAATATTTCGAGTAGGTTTTATTCAGCTTCATCTTAGAAATTCACAAGTGCTTAATAAGGTATTAATAAATGATATGTATTTTCAATTTAATAGTTGATAATCTGAATTACAACCACAGTCTGTTCCTGAGTATTCAGTGTTAACAAGTAAGTCGAGGTAGTTTTTTTCTTGGTATTATCTTCAATTTCTTTCAATTTTTAGTCAGACATTGAGCCCCTCATAATGTGCACAGCATTAAGATTTCCCTAAAGATAAAAGAATGTTTGTTGTACTTAATATATTATTTATTGTGTGTATTTTTCTAAAACATATATAATCAGTGCAAAAACCTTGAAAATCAAGGAAAAAATCACAAAGAAAAAAAATTGATAACCGTTACCCCAACATAACCACTATTGGTGTTTTAGTTTATGCCCTTTTATATTACATATTTATAAATATCTGTTAAGAATAACATATAAAATAGACAGTGTGGGTATAATAGAGAGGGTACAAGGAACATCTGTGGATGAGTTCTATTCTGGCTTTGCCACTAGCCAATATGACCTTGGGAAAGATGCTTTTATCTCTCTAGAGTTCTATTTCTTCACATATAAAGGGATTGTCATAGTATCTAAGGGCCCTTACCAGTTGAAAATTCTGATTTCATTGAAATTGAACACCTTTGAAGACTGAGATTTCAGGAGGATGAAATTGCAAGTGTTCTACTAAGTCTATATTCATCTCAGTTACGAGGAAGGTTTAAAAAATCTTGAATTAGTATAAATATTTCCTGTTAAGATCAGTAGGTTTTGTCAGTATGAAACAGTTATACTTAAAGTGTAACATATTTCTCTTGGAGCAAGAATCACGATCTCAACTGATGAAGTTACTTGAGCTAATAATTGTTTTTAGGAAATGTTAAAGTAATCCTCGTTAGCCTTTAACTATGTTACAAGAAATGAGAAATTCAGGATCACCACTATTTTAAGTATGTGCTATTTTATCAAAAAAGCATACCAAGAAGAAAATCAAAGCCATGTTACTTGATTCTTTTTACACCTCAAGAAAATTGATTTTGTCTTCCCTCCTCCATGCCATGCGTATGGTGAAAATGGTAGGTTGCTATGCAAGAGCTATTGGATATTACGCAGCAAAGCTTTAAAAGTGTTAAAAGGTGTCTGTTTTGTCTTAGAAGGATCAGTTTTCATATTAAACAATTTTTGTTGGACAGTTAAGGTGTCCTTTTACCATTTTGTAGATGGATTTTTTTGTATGCATTTTAACGGTTATTTAAGAGTCCCCATGTGCTTAGAAAGGAATCTGAATATATGTGCCTTTTTTTAAAAGCCTCAGCACAATGTGGGTTATTCCATCAATACCATCAAATGACTGGGAGCTGTAGTCGGAACAATATGTAAAAATACAGCTTGTGAAAGATTTCCTTTATTAACTGTCATCATCCGCAGAATATATGTTCAAATAAACGTTGTGTAATAACTAAATTTGAGATTAATAGGCCCCTTAAGAAACAGCGAAGTCATTCAGAATAGTCAGTGAAAAATAGGCTGTAAGACTGTAACATGCACATATTGTCCTGCTTACATGCTCTCTCTGGTGTCATTCCCATTTATCACTGTCGACGGGCTCTGTTCTCATTAAAACACTCTTGCACAAAAGCAACTTAATTTTCTTAAGAGGAGAGGACACCTGATTCAATTTAGCACCCAGAAACGGTAACTTGAATATATTTTTTCCTTGCCTGAATTGAGATGAATAGTTACAAACAAGAATAGCCACCCCCCATTCACCTCAAGATTAAGGATATTAAATAATTTTTTCCACTGGTAGCAAGAAATGAACCTGTAGAAGCAGGCAAGAAATGTAGCTGACTCTGAGAAAAGCAGCTGGATGTATTTACTAGCACCTTGCATCTATATGAACTTATGTTCATTCCTGTAATGTTTTTAAACAAAGAGTTAAAGTGGTCCTTAAAATGGTGCATTTAAAGGTTCATGTTCTAAAAGTAATCTTTCTTTAAATTGGGGAATGCCTTGTAGTAGTTCTGTAGTCTTCATCTGTACTTGTTTGTTGACAAAAAAAATATTCAGCAATGATTGTAAAATAATGTTCTACTTTTTTGTCACTGCTGCTTAAAAAGTGCAATTAACATAAATAATAGAATAAAATGAAGAGTGCCCCTTTAATGTTGAACATGGTGTATAAACTCACATTTTAACTGATGTCCCATGTATTTACTTTTCTGTGGTATGGTTCAATAGTATTTAAATATTTAATATAGAAATATATAACTCATATTTTACTTGTTAGTAGATTTATACAGTGAAAATAGTGGTAATTAGGTAGTATTAAAATGCTTTAGCAAGTAAGGTGCTTCTCAAGAAGCCAATTATATAATTGGCCTTTAAAGAAAATGGAATAAACTTTTCTAAAATCCTTTTTTTTTTTTTTTTTGGCATTTCCATAGCATATAGCAACTTGGAAAATACCAGTAAGTCAAAAGAAAATATTTTATGTTTCTGTATTTAATAGAAGACCAAGGATTGGAATTCAATCTTTGATGTCTGTGTTTTTTCAAACTGAACCTATGCTTTGAAAGGAAATAAATATTAAATGAAAATTTAAATTTTGGTAAAAATTTAAATAAAAATTGAAAATTGAAAACTATTATATTCTCCTTGTGAATCAGAGGCTGGAGTGACATAAATTTAAATAGTTGAAGAACTTTTCCAGGGTAAGAATGCAGCTTTGATTCACTACTAATAGTCAATTTTCTTTTCCTTTTTTTTTTTTTTTCAATAATGTCTTATGCTATCTGCAATGGGAACAAGAGATTATGCTAAATAAAACTTATGCCTACTCAAACATATCTTAAAGAAGCATTTTTTTATTTATCTAACCTGCCTGATTAGCCCTTTCTTATTTTCTGCCTCATTTCGGAACATGATTGTATCAGGCTTCAAGTAATAGAAAAATCAGACTAAAAGTAGCTTAAACAAGCAGAGACTTATTTTCTCATATACCAAGATGCCTGGAGGTGGGGGTTGCTGGCATTTGTTCTGTGGTTCAATGATATTAGAGTGGCTATCTCTGTACTGCTACCGGCCTTTCTCTTCTGGATGCCAATAGCTTTCACTGCTGTAGGCAGGAGGAACGGAAGAAGGGCAGTGCCAGAAACTCACCTCCCTAACCCTCACCATCAAGCATATATCAATTTATATCTCAGGGGCCAGAAGTCTGTTGCATGGCAATACTAGCTTTTCCTTTTTCATTTGTACTTTTTGTGTCTTATTTTAAAAATTGTCTCCTTTTTTTGAAGGCCTAAAAATAGTCTCATTTGTTTCTAGAAGTTTTCAAGTGTTACTTTCCAACTCTAGGCGTTGAATTCAAACTAGGATGTTCTTTTTAAAAATGATTTATTTATTTATCTTGAGAGAGAGAAGAGGGTGAGAGCACAGGGTGGGGAGGGGCAGAGGCAGAGGGAGAGAGAGAATTTCAAGTGGACTTCCTGCTGAGCACCGAACCTGATGCAGGGCTGAATCCCAGAACCCTGAGATCATGACCTAAGCTGAAATAAAGAGTTGGACGCTTAACCAACTGAGCTACCCAGGTGCCCCACTAGTATTTCTTTTTTACTGTATTATGAAATACTCAGTTTCTTCTTCTTTCCTAACTGCTTCATAACAGTGCTGTTGTTATATACAGCTTTCTCACATTTGTAATTTTCTATTGTAAACTTCTGTTCAGTAGAGGTTGTTTTATCTGGAAATCCACTGTGTTCTGGATTGTTGAAGGGACCCTAAAGTGAAGTTTTGCATTTGCTTCTTTCAGGACCTCAGGAATTCTCTTGGTCTTTGGTTCTTTTCGTCTTTTGTTTTCTTGATTTAGTCGTTAGTTCAGGATTCTGAATCACAGAGGTAGTGTCAGTTCAGACCTGTGCCCACCCTTGATGTAACTGGCTTTATGTTACTTTCTTGATTTTGTAAGTTGAGTTTTCTAGGGTTCTGCTCTGCTTGCTGCTGATGACTCGCTTCCGTGGCACAGGGCATGAGTCTGTTGTCCAGGAGCGTGTAGCACCATCTCACCTGCTTTACCATCCTGCCTTTGCTCTGTGTCTAGGACCTGGCTTTTCTTGTTTTCTTTTAGCCCAATTTTACAATTAAAATATTGTTTTGTTACTGTAATCTCTTTATTGAGTGGTGTGAATTTAATGATTATGTACATGAAATGCCATCCTACATAACTCCATTTCCCCATCTCTCCTCTCTCCTTTGACAGCATCATTGGTTTTTCTAGTCACCTTTAGTTGCAAAAATTGTAAATTATGTAGTAAATAGGATTGATTTTTTGTATTTAATTTAATTTAGGGCAATCTAGTGTAAAACTCCAGATTCCCTTCTTTCCCAATTTAGGCCTAATCTGTGTTTTAAAATTTTTATTTTAAAGATTTATTTGTTTGAGAGAAGAGGTCTGGGGTTGGAGGGGCAGAGGACAAGAGAGAGAGAGAATCTTAAGCAGACTCCACGCCCAGTGCAAAGCCTGACTCGGTGCTCAGTCTCATGCATCTGAGATCACAACCTGAGCCGAAACCAGGAGTCAAACACTTCACAGACTATACCACCCAGGCGCCCCTAACCTGATTTTAAAACATTGAACACTATACTTTTTCCCTTAATGAATGTACATATATATGATAAAATAGGCAGGACCAGTGGGGAAGAGGGCATGGTCTGTTTCACTTTTTTTTTAACCTCCTTTTTTTTTTTTTTTTTTTTTTAACCTTCTCACCTTCCGTACTTCTGGCCTTTTTAGAGTCAGGGTGAATTTAGAACTAGTGCATTACAGGGTTAGGGAGTCTTACCATACTGGTGCTGATGAAATCCAGCCCTCAGTGCCTTGGGTCATGGCAGACACCCACGAACTATGTCTTTTTGCTGGACAGGTTAAGGGAGGGAGTTCTTCAGAGTATATACTTCCAGCCCCTGCCCCTAAGCATATTCCCCTCAGCCTCTTATTGCTGGACCCTTCACCCTGGAAGTCTGTTTCTTTGGTTCCCTCAAGATGAATTAAGTATGATGGCATTCCGCTGAGGCATGTACCCAGCCCAAGTGGTATTGACAGGGCCTCGCCCCATCACAGAACTGAAGTATGCTTTGCCCAGCTGGTTACTGTCTCTCTTCCTACTGCTGTGGTCTGTTCTAGGCAGCCTCCCCACCTTTGCTGTTTCCAGTCCTCAAGCAAGTGCTATTTCTGGTTCATTACACAGTCTTCTTATCCCCGCCCCCTCCCTAGTTCTAGGGAATATACCATGATGTACTGTGATGTTTCAGAGAAGTCTCACAGAGTGCACTCTGCTCCTTTGCAGCCTAGTGAGTGCTCTCTCCCCTCAGTAAGCATCTGGCACAGGGCAGCAGTGCCATTCTTGCTTCCTTGCAATTTCTCCTATGTCCATTGTTGGTTCTTTTGTCTATATTGGCCCTATCCTCAACTTGACAGGGGTGGTGAGAGGAGGTCAGGTTTCTCCTCTAAGGGACGAGGAAAAGTCCAAAGACCTTCTACTCCTGGAAATGTCCTTTTATCAATACTTTCTAGAATTTCCCGTCTTTTCTTCTATAGCCTGCATGTGAAATGGTCTCTGGCCTAGTTTTTCATGTTTTTTTTTTTTTTTTTTTGTCATTACTGTATGGGTATATCTGGTATACCAGATTCTGGTATTCTTATCTTTAGGAATGATGGGGGACTTGCCACATACTCTCCTCGGTTTGGAGCATTATTGGGAATTCTGAGATAACCATAAATGTCCCACTTTAATATTAGGGTAGGCGTTTCTGATTTTGTTGAGTGGGGAAGCAACAGGGGACACTGGAAGTTTCATAAATTAATTTGCAGTAGATCATTAATACCCAATGTGAATAATGGATTTCATTTCTTCATTTAGTGGGCTTATGACAATGGAAGGAAAAAGAAGGGTTTTGGATCAGCATTATGAATATTTTAGATTTAGTGTCTAAGAGGAGACTTAAGTGGGACTCAACAATGTTCATATATTTGAAGTGCAGTCATTTCATAAAAGGACTACATATTTGTGTCACTCCAGGACATAACACAGGGCTTGGCTGTAACAAAAGATAAAGGTTTCAGGTAGAACTTCATGACATTTAAAGGCATTTGACAATGGTAGAGTTTGCATTTATGAATTAGAAAACTTTCTGTCCCCATTGTTTTCAGGTGTTTTTTTTTTTAATTTATCTTTTTGTTTCAAATAACTTAAAGTAGGTTATAAAGAATTTTTTTTTAAGATTTTATTTATTAATGAGAGACACACACACAGAGATGCAGAGACACAGGCAGAGACAGAAGCAGGCTCCATGCAGGGAGCCCGATGTGGGACTTGATCCCGGGTCTCCAGGATCAAGCCCTGGGCTGAAGGCGGCGCTAAACCGCTGAGCCACCCGGGCTGCCCGGTTATAAAGAAATTAATTTGTTCTCGAACTTATTCAATTTTCCAAAATAATTTACTAACGACATGGCGTACAACAGATAACAAAATATTAACAAAATACTATATATTGGGCAAAATTGGGCAGATACTAAAAGCACTATATTATCTAAAAGTGTGTAATAGAAAGAAAGTCAATCTACTTAGTATTAAAAAAAACTCAGTAATGAACTTTTTTTCAGTTAGCCTTGATCTGATTATCCATCAAATGTGATTACACCAAGGTATATACTTACAGATGGAATTCATGAGTTAATAATAAAAACATTACCATACAGGGCATTTAGTTAGCTTTAGCATTCATTCATTTCTGTTTGATTCAGTAATATTTATTGAGGTCCTACTACAAGCCAGGTGCTGTTCTAGGCACTGAGGACATGATCTTGTACAAGTTAGGCAAAATTCTTATTGTAGGAGCATTATAGACAGAGAGTAATTAAATTATTTCTAGCAAAAACAATATTAACAAATGAAATGCTGTATTTAAAAATCAGTAGACTAAAAAAAATCAATAGACTCTTTCAGGTATGGCTTCTAGAAGGCAAGAGAGAGGAAACATATCCTAAGAAAGTCTGATTGTATAATCTGAAGGGTTCCACCTTCAGAGCAAATTATCCGGGTGGCTCATATTTGATCTCAGTTCATTCTCTATAGCCATGTTTGTTTTCTACAAAAATAATGGTGGATTTTTGTTTTATTTTCAAAATCAAATATTTATATGCTGTAGAAACTCATGAAAGAGGCCCTCTGTTCATCCTGTAGCTTCTTATGCCCCCAGCACCATGCAGTGTGCTCTAGAGGGTGCTCAACCTCCATCTTGTCCAGGCAACCAACAAGGGAGATCACAAATGTGCAAAGTAGAGGTTAAAATCTTAATTTTGTTTTAAAATAAAATGTTTATTACATTTTTGACACAAAGGAATTGAAAATGCAAATAATAAAAGGCTCAACATCTCCCTGCCCAGATAACCTTTGTTGAAATGTAAAAAAGGAATAGGTTAAAAACAAAAGCTGAGTAAGACAGAACAAAATGAAAAATAAAATGACCCCTCACCTAATCCCTTTCAACAAATATAACCATTTTAGGAGTTTTTTTTTTTTTTTTTGTGATCCCTTTCAGAAAAGAGGTTTTTTTTAATACCTACATGTGTATACATACGCGTGTATGTACCTATTTACATAATAGGAATGTGATATTGTGATTTATAATAAGAAATATATATTTGATCTTTGTCCCAGTTTCTGGCACTGAGCTCGCGTGGAACTTCCTAAGTGAAGTTCATATAAAAATTAGTCTTTTCTTATGTTAATTAGGTGACTTTTGGAAAGCCCCTAGCTCACTTAGGGATCAACTGGAGATTAAAGGGCTAGAATTTTTGGTCCAGCTCCCAATACCTCTGGGGAGGAGAAAAGGCCCGAGATACTGTTCAATCACCAATGGCCAATGATTTAATCAATCATACCTGTTTAATGGAGCCTCTGTAAAACCCCGAAAGGACAGTTTGGGAGAGCTTCTTGGTTGGTGACCACGTGGAACTGCTGAGAGTGTGTCACGCTTGGAGAGAGCCTGGGAAGCCCAGTGCCCTTTCTCTATACCTTGCCCTGTGCATCTCTTCCGTCTGTTCCTGTAGAGCCTTTTCATAATAGAGTGGTAATTGAGTGAATAAAACTTGTTTCCTCAGTTCTGTGAGCTGCTCTAGGAAACTAATCAAACTCAAGGACAGGGTTGTGGGAACCTCTGATTTATAGTCAGACTGTTGGAAGCACAGGTGATGACAACATGATCTTTGTGATTGACATTGGAAGTGGGCACAGTCTTGTGGGACTGAGCCCTTGAGCTATGGGATCTGACACTAGTTTCAGGTGGACAGGGTCAGAATTGAGTTGAATTGTAGGACATCCAGCTCATGTTGGAGAATTGCTTGGTGGTGTGGGGAAAAACATGTTGAAGGAATTACACACAGTTTCAAAATTTGCTTTTTCACTTTAAATATCTTAGCTGACTTTCATATGGGTATATGCAGATCATCTTTTTAATGGCTTCAGAGTATTCCTTGGTAATTCTAGATTTTGTTAACTAACTCTATTGCTACGTAGCAGTAGTAAACTTTAAAACATTATTTATTTAAGCATATTTATGTAACTGTATGTAACTGTATCATAATAGGGAGGCTATGGGAAGTAAAACAAGAGGTTGTGAAAGAGGTGTTTATATTGAGTTGAGACTAAAGTCTTAATCTGTCATTGCTGTCGTTTGGCTGTGGAGCCAGGTGTCAGATTCAGTCTTCTGCCAATCCTTGGATTCTGTCAAACAAATAGAATAACTTAGTAGGAGAAGACGACTTTGGACATTCCTGGGAATCTTATTTATTTCAGTGATTCGATTAATACACATGGAGGTACTTAGGAGGAGCTTCATCAGATTCCTTCCTCAGAAGACTTTAATTTCTAGTGGGGCAAGGAGGCACATTATCTGAGTAGTGTGAAAAGAGCCATGCCCAAGCAGGCATGGGGACACTCAATCCACCTAGAAGTGTAGATGTATGTGTGTGGGAGGAGGTGATTGAAAGCTTCTTGGAGGGAGTTGCTAAAATAAGTAGGAATTACCTAGGTAGAGGAAGGGAGAAAGACAGAGATAATAAATAGCATAATGAATTTAAGGAATTGCAAGTAGTTGAGTGTTGTCAGAATATAAAATTGGAGGCAAGAAATAAGATGGACAGAGACCTGTTCACGGAGGGCCTTGTATATGGTGCTGAGGAGCCGGAAATGCCTCCTTAAGTCTAAAGACATGCATGCCTCTTATGTATCAATTAAATACTCTCTAAATATTTATCAACGCTCTTTGGAACTCTGGAAAACCTAATTCCCTTATATGCTGCAAGAGTAGAATTAAGTCAACTTTTAGCTCAATTATTTGTTACTGTTGAGCCCAAGACCCTTGGTTCAGTGTCTGATTTCACATGATTCTTCAGATTACCCAGCACCTTCATCAGCCATTTCATGAATGATTGCCAGAGCTCAGTGCTTGGGAGCACCGAGTGGTAGGATAGACGAGTGAGTTCAAACTCGTCAGCCCTGGCAGAAGAACAACTAAGAGGCTGGCCTGCAGCATCTTGGGTGCCTGAGATGGTCTGTCCCTGTCATCACCATCATTTTATAAAATGCCAATCCACATAAAATTCATTGTTTGTGTTTCAATTAAAAAATGAGAACTG
Organism: Canis aureus; assembly: GCF_053574225.1. NCBI lineage: Eukaryota > Metazoa > Chordata > Mammalia > Carnivora > Canidae > Canis > Canis aureus. Next base: position 51,514,588 of record NC_135623.1, on the reverse strand, counting down.
GTTGGAGTGGGAGAATGGTGATTTGATCTGATGAGTAGTAGCTGACTTGTTTTGCTTTGACTTCTGAGTCTTTTTTATTTCTAATGATCCATGTTTTTTTGTTTTTGCTTTTGTTTGTTTTTAAATACTAGCCCAAACCATTAGTTACCTTGAATAAGGCTGGTGAAAGGCACTGGAAAGCAACACATTTGGAAGAGAGGAACTCAAAGAGGAATGCCTCACTCCTTTACTTAGAGGAGATCAATCCATTTTAAGGGCAAAATAGAGTCTAGAAATAAACAGTGTTTGTGGGGAAGTTGCATTTTTAATTTTTTGTAGGAAGGAAGGCAGTATTCCCAGTTGATCTTATTACAACTCATTTATTTTTATAGTTTTACTATTTTTCTCCACACATTATGGAATTCCAGGAAAATGGGTTAAATATGTTGCTATAGTTTACAATTGTCATTTGTAATGTTTTATTTAGCCAAATCTTTTTTTTTTTTTTTCTCCTCTACTCCCTGTACAACACAGAACACCATATGCCATTGTCACTGTCAGGAAGCAAAGGTTTCCCTGGTCTGTGCCTGTGCCTATGTTTATGCCACAGAGGAGCTGTGGTCCAGTGCCATCTTTTATTGATAGGGCCAGCAAAGGAGAAATCTAATGAAATTATCAAAGCTTTGAATTAATTATGAACTTGAATAGGAGAGCTAAGCTCTCTGGAGCCAGGGATCTCATTACCCATGCACTCTCATTGCATCCTCTTCTGGAGCAGAAGGCATTTTCAGCTATAGCTCTTAGCCTGGCTTTGGACTTTATTCAAACTTGCTAAACTGACATCCTTTTCTTACTACGACGTGGCTGCTAATGTCCATGATGATTAATTTAATTCTGCTCTGGATCTACAGAAGATGTCAATAGGTTTTCTTTACCCCTCCTTTTGCTTTTTATTATTTTTTTCTTTCCCTCTCCTTTTGTCCCCACCAAATTGGATGTTATACAAGTTTTTATCCTTTTTGGGTAATATGAGAAGCTTTCAGGATTCAGTTGTAGCTTCATGGAATATAGTGATTCATTTAAAGTTAAGAACTATATTGTATCTACTATGTATTCCCTGGATATTTAGGTAAGCACAAAGTCAAATATTTCTTCTTTGAATTTTGAACACCAATTGTTCCACCAAGTGGAAGTTTTTCTTGCTTGTTTCTACTTTAGAATTAATGGTATAACAGTAACTTCCACCCTCTTAGCAGCATTGTTTGTATTCTAGTATGTGTTGTATGGGAACAACAGATCTCACTTTGTAAATGTAGCTCATAAAGCTCCCTGATGCAGAGTACTTAATATTTGCTTTACAATTCTGGTTTCTCTTTACATGGTAATATGAAAAAAAATTTTTTTGATAAATAAATCAACCTCTTTTTTAAGTCTAATAGCAAAATCAATAACAACAAGATTTTGATTTACTATTGGTGATGATTCTTTGGTACTGTCATATAGGTTCATATAGGTTCTGCTTGCTTTTGAGACCCATTATTTATGAATTCATAAGCTGCAGCTCATCTATCTTAGTAAAGTACAGGCCACTGGCAATTTTTGTAAGCAGTGACTAACTTTGCTTTATAGAGTCAATGTTTTAAGGTTTTGAGTAGTGGGGGATGGGAGAATGATAATCTTTGCTTTTCCTTTTTCTATTTACTTTCAGTGAGTGTTTTCCCCCATTTATTTTCTTTATAGGCAGCTGCAATATTTAATTCAGCCTTTGGAAGTTTTTTGGTAAGTAAACATGGTTTAACTTGTCTATTATAACTTTTGTTGTGATGTTGTCTGTATGAAAGATTTAGTGAAAATTGGACTTCTTTTACCATTTAGTTAAGTGTAAAAGTTCTTGAATCTTTTTATATGCCATTAAGCATACCCTGAAAAATTATTTGATAAATAAAGGAAATGTTCTTTTACAATATAATTTGGAGGTTTGGGGTTTAATATACCATTTAATGGATTTAAGGAATCAATTAAAACACTGTGTGTCTCCTTATAGAAGTTATGTCAATATATTGATCATTTAATGAGGTCTTTTAGATTATTATTATTTTGTATCATGGGACTAGGGATTTTGAAAAGGAAACATGACCCAGCTGGTCAGAAAGGGAATGCTAATTTACTTGTTGACATGTCATTTATTTTGTACACTTCACTGTCAAAGAAGCTACTGTCATGGATACTTCTGAGAAATCTTTGTAAAAAAAATTTGAAATGAGAAAATAATTGAGTAATTTGCAAGAAAATGCAATATTGTTTTGACATGTGAGCTGTAAATTGTATAGAGGTTAAAAAATAGTCCAGTGTTCATAAGTAGAGCCAGTATGATTATTATGACAATACTATTTTAGCATTTTCAATCATTGTTTTTTAGATAATGATGTAACAAAGATTTGGTTTGTGTGATGAAAGAATGAGAAAGAAACTGAGTTTTCCATTAGTTGAATATTTTTATTTATAGCCTCCCTAAAACTTTGCGAAATTCATGAAAACAAATTAGAATATTTTATTTTTAGGTACATAATTCAGTGACAGATATGAAGTACAGTGATAATTGAGAATAAAATCAGTGGGGTATAAAATAATTCATGAATCTAGGCAAAATATTAATTACTGCTCTTTAAAATATTCTTTATGTCACTTATGATTGTATGTATTTGAATGTAGCTGAAGCTTTTAAGTGTATTGTTTGCATAGTGTTAATTCTGTGAGTGCTACACAGCTTTTAAGGTCCCAGTGTCATAGAGCCTTTAATGATGTAGTTTCTACAAAATATATGCTTAGGGTATGTCTTATTTTTAAAGAAGTAGTAATGTGATTCCCAATGCTGTATTATTATTATTGGGTTTTAGAAGAGAGCTAATAGTGTCTATTTAATGAAAATTAGCTCTTGAGCTACTTATTTCAGACTCAGTAATATTTTGTGAAATTGTTTTTTCATCTAAGTATTATTTTCTGTATATTGTCACAATTGACAAAATAATATCTGTAAAATATGATCTTATTGGAAGCCAGTTTTTTTTTCCTCTATGGTTTGGAATCTTATATGTCTACTATCAAAACAAGGTTTGTAAGCTAGATCTCTTACTCTTTAAAATGTCTACGGTAATTGAGAAAATACATTTGAGGCAGTTGAGTAACTAAAGCAAAATGTACTGTCCTTTAGTTGGAAGATAAGCTCCCTAAGTATAGTTTGAGTTTTGCACTGATTGTATCAACGATGAACAACCATATCAGAATATTTTTCTCCTAGGCCCGTTTCTTGGTAAGATCCTGGGAGGTAAAACTTGTTCTGGGGACTCCTTGGAATATTTTTTATGCTCTTTTCTTCTGAGAAGCATTCTCACTCCTTAGTCTCCTGCTCTGTTTCCTCTTTTCATCTTTTTTCTTACCTTAACTCAAGTAATCAAAAGTGTTTATTGATCTCCTACCACACTAATATGTGGAAGATGCAAGGAATAGGATGTGGGTCCCACTGTGCTATGGAGATGACACAGAATAAGAAATACAATGTAAAAAGTTAACAAGTTACACAAAAGATGTTACTAGATGATGTATGATTGTGTGTATGTATGATGGCACAGGTGATAGGCACTCAATTCAAAAGTCAGACAAGCAATTTCACTGAGCCAGGCCTTAAAGTATGGTAAGACTTAGCTAGTAGAGAAGAGAGGAGAGGAACTGGCAGAGAGGCACAAGTGTCTTTTCCCATTTTTCCTACCTATTCTCTTCCTTCCTTTTTCTTTCCCAAAGTTGGAAATTACTGGAAAGGGTTTGAGAATGAAAATGATGACTGGAAATGTTTTGTTCTAGTGTTATAAGAAATAATAATTCTCTTTCCTCCCCAACCCTCCCCTTCATCGTTCCAACAAACCTTATGGACTATGTTTGAGTCTGGGCTCAACCAGCCAGAATTTGGTTCAGATTATTGAACAGAAAAATAATACTTGTGGCATATACAGGATAAAGGTTTATTTTTCCATTAACTAAAACCTGGAAGGAGACTACCATGTGTTGTATGGTGGCTTCATGGTCTCACTGTGGACAGATATGCCTATCTTTGTCTTCCATCCTCCACAGCATGCACTTTCCTTCCTTAAGCTTGCCTCAGTGTCCAAGACAGCTGCTGGAGCTCTAGCCCAAAAGATACCTGGATGTAAAGTCTTTACCTTGCGAAGACACAGAGGAGTGCTCCTAAAATCTAAGTTTGCTTTCTTTAAACAACATTCCTGGAATTCCAACAGTATACTTGCAGTAATATCATATTGCATAGCTTATTCAAATGATCATACCTAGCCAATGGAGAGATGTGGATATGCAGCAATTTGCTAAGAGCTAAAAATTGGGGTTTCCATTACTAAGAAAGAAGACAATGAATATTAAAAGACAACTGACACTTTCTGCCTATAAGCAGTGTACAGCAATTGCCAAGAATTCAAAAAAAGAGATTAATCTCAGTTGAATGATATGAGAAGGGTTAAGGGAGAAGCTGGTGTTTGAGTTGGGCTTGGGAAAAGGACTTATTTTAGAGGAAGGAAATTCCAAATCATAACCTTTATGTTTTATTTTGTTATTCTTTTCTTTTCTACTTAATTTACTTTTAAAAAAATTATTGTTTTAATTTTAATTCCAGTATAGTTAACATACAGTGTTACATTATTTTCAGGTATACAATATAGTGATTCAGCATCTCCATACATCCCCCGGTGCTCATCATGACAAACTCTCTCTCCTTTTTCTCTTTGCTCATTTGTTTTCTCTCTTCAATTACACATATTAGTGAAATCATATGGTACTTGTCTTTCTCTGACAGACTTATTCCACTTAGGATAATATTCTCTAGGTCCATCCAAATCATTGCAAATGGCAAGATTTCATTCTTTTTTATGGCTGAATAATATTCCACTGTACATATATACTACCTTTTCTTTATCCTTTCATCTGTCAATGGACATTTGGGCTGATTCCATAATTTGGCTATTATAAATAATGCTTTTACAAACATAGGGGTGCACATATCCCTCTGAGTTCATGTTTTTGTATTCTTAGGGTACTCAGTACCCTAATCACAGTAGTGTGATTACTGGATCATAGGGTAGTTCTATTTTTAATTTTTTGAGGGACTGCTGTACTGTTTTCCATAGTGGCTATGCCAGCTTACATTCCCACCAATAGTGCAGGAGTGTTCCTTTTTGTCCATATCCTTGCCAACCCTTGTTTCTTATTTTGTTATTCTTAAAGGGTGGTACTTGTTAGAGAATTTTGGAATTTTCTTTATGAATGGAAATTATTAACTTGTTCTTAAAATTTAGGATTAGGGGTAGTAATATGGTTTCTGGAAACAGACTGGCTTGATTTAAATCCTTGCTTGATTGAATTACTAGTCTAATTACATGACCTTCCCTGTATATAAAATGGTGTAGATAGTACTGAAACTACACAGTTGTGGTGAGAATTAAATGGGATAATCTGTATAAAATACTTGTATGATCTAAGTTTTGTCCAAGCTCTGCCATGATTTTTTTTTGTTCAGGGACATCCATAAACTGAAGAATTGGTTACCACTGACTAATGATTCTCTGATTATTCTCTGGTTATAAGTGACCGTTTCTTTTGTATTTACATAGTGGAATTTGAAAAAATCTGAAGTAAATACCTTCAGATTACATCAAAACTTTGAATGAAAGGCTTTTATTAGAAGAATTTTTGAAGAAAGAACTCTGAGAGCATTTTTGTTGATTTTTAGACATCTGGGTATACCAAATAAAATACTGTACATATTTATAGCTAGTTTAATAATGTCCCAGGTCTAATTAAAACACAGTGTTTTTAACAACTAATTGTTACAGAGAACTGCGTTGTTGCTTTTTTTTTTATGTAGCTAGGCTGGTAATAACCAATGATAGATGAATTCAATTTACATAAATTTCAGACCAAGAGAATATTTTAAAATCATGCCACAGAGGATTGCTTTAAGTTAAGAAGTTAATGTCATTATCTCCTCCTCTCATTTAAATTGTTCTGTTTACAATAATTGTGAGCATAATAAGTGTTTTAAGATTTCCCACTTGATGAGATTTTAATAAAATTTGATAGTCACCACTCTGAATAACTAAAATCTTATCTATAAAAAATTTTTACTATGTAAAACCAGGCATTTCAAGTTCAACCATCTCATGTATTGCTTCCTCATCAAAAGAAAGATCTTTTAAAAAATAGATACTGGCAACTTTTAAAACAATTCCAACTGAAAAATCTTCTCTTTAATGTAAAAAGGTTTAACTGTGCTGAAAAAAATTTTGATCACATGTTTTGTTAGACTTTTGGCATTTTTGGTTTGGAGGCTGAATTCAGTGTTTCCATGTCTTCAAGAATTACAGGTTAAAGTTTAAAAGGAAAAGGTAGAACTTTTTCTTTTTAGGTTCCTCAGCCTACTTTATGATTTTTAGTAACTCTTCCGGGAGTCTGGTAATTCCTGAGGAAACCCTGGTGAGTAATAAAATTGATGCTGCCAAAATGAGCTTCTGATAACTGTGTCACACCTTATAGCAATTCACAAATGTAAGGATTTCTGAAACATTACCAAAGAGATACAAAAAGTGAAATCATCTTTGTGAATGCATAACACCAAGTCTAAGAAAGATCTGTAAGAGTTACTGTTTACTTTCTAAATCTCTTCACTTAAAGTATCAAAAAATGGGCTTCTTTTATGTAATTCTTTTAAAATAGTCATTACTGCATTACTGGAACCAGCAGAAGCTATTCTAAGATGGATAAGGGTTAAAAGGAACTCCTTGCCTCAGCTGAAGAACTAGCCCAGAACATAGTTTTCTTCCCTTACCCTATTGTTGCTCTGTCTTCCCTCTTTGCTTTGGCTGTTCCACCATTACTACCAAGCTTTGTAGTAAGATTTGGATAGTTACTGATACTGTTATAGTTGCTAAAAGAAAAGAAATTCCAAACGCAAATGCCATGTTTTAATAACCTAGGATGTATGTTTACCACCCTGTTTTATTCTTCCTTTCTTGTACAAAAATGTACTGAGCCATACTTGGCATGGTCAGAAAGGAAGCACATTTACTTTGTTATCCATTGATTGCTGTGCAGCACTGCTTTTTAAAAATCAGCAAGAATTTCAAACATTAATGAAGAGGGTGAAGGGTTGTAACCAAAGAAGACTCAATTGTTACCTTAGTTTTCTCTCACCTAAATTTAGCATGTCAATTTTTAATTTGATTTATATTTTTGGAATACTCATTTTATGTAACACTGAAAACTATGCTGATGTTTTTTCTTAGTTTGCTTAAAATCTTGATCAACCCAAATTACTCAGTTGAGATCTTGGTTTTCCCCCAAAAGTTCATGACTCATTTATAGAACAGGTTTTTATTTTCATTGAGCTTACGTGCCAAAACAAACAGCTGCAGTTCTAAGCAGTTTTCATTACAACGTTATAGGATGTTATTTCAAGTTCATCCTTTATTGCTAAGGACTCGATAAAACCAGGATTTAAGATAACCTGTTTGGGGCTTTAAAATATCTCATGAACTATGTTCAGACAATGGAAAACTGGTTTCTCCCTTTATAAAATGGCACCCATCATCATGCTATGTATTTCATTGAATCATCTTTTTGGGCAAATGAATATCATAAAAGTTGGATTGTTGAGAACAGACTACTTATTGTTTTAAAAAAAATGCAATTGGTTCAGTTAACAGTATGGCACAAAATAGAAAAATAGGATATAAAATTAACACACATATACTTAGAGTCCATTAGAGTCAAGGCCCTTATCTAGATACTGAAGCAAATACACAAAACATAAGTACAATAAAAGATTTAAGAAAGCAGAAAGACAAGAACTGCCTTCAAGGCAGTGTCCTCCAAATTTCAGGCACTTTTATGACTTTTGCCATGGTGACATATTATTTGTATTATTGTTAAAAAGTTTTAAGGATTTTATTTTTTTAAGGTAATCTTTACACTTACATGAGGTACTAACCCACGACCCTAATATCTATAGTCATATGCCCCACCCACTGAGCCAGCTTGGCACATCTGAAACTCACTTGTAAAATTTAACTTTATTTCAAAGTGAAACTTGACATCAACGCATAAACAGTCTTGTTATGAGTAGAAGGTAACCGAAATGAAATCAAATGACAAAAAGCTATTATTAATTTGTAACTAAACTCTGTTGCCAACATAAGTCCAAAGCCTGCCCTCTTTTTGATAAAAAGTAAAATTAGTGCTGGTACCAAACCAAGAACAATCATGCAATCTAAAAGATTGAAAATATTTTTGAAAAGAGAGCAAGTTTTATCATGAATTTTCTGCTCATGTGTCCTTTAAGTCATCTTGCTTTGACTTCCACTTTGGGCAACACTGTTCTCTCAGGTCATTTCTCAATCATTTCATCACAGACTTGAATTAAAACCACTGGGGGAGGTCAAATGAAGAAATCCCCAGAATCAGGGACTCTAGCAACCTGAACATGTTATTGTTTCTTTCATCAGAGTTATTTTCCACATGACATTTGCCCAGAAAAGCAGCATGCATGTGTGTCGGTCATGTTTGTAGAGGTAAAAATATGCTGTAATGCTTGAGTAAGGAAACCCTGTGATAGCTATATTTGGGTTTGTTTCTAAAACAAACTCTTACTTGACTTGAAGAGCATTCAGTGTGAATAAAAATGGTCTTTGTTACTTAATAAAAATGTATAGAATCCTTACCTACTCCATTTTAGCTATGTCTGTGTTGTCTGACAGGACTTGTGTAGCAAGTAAATACATTAGTCACAGTGACCATTTTTCTTGCAAATTTGTGACATAGATTTAATTATAGGAATGACCAGCAACTTACAAATCTAATTTTGGTAGAGGCTGAGGCAACTTTTTTTTTATTTTAATAATGATGGATTTTTTTAAAGCAATGATTTCATTACTATTTAAAGAAATCTACTGGTGTAGAACTAGCCAATTGACTGAAGTTATTTTATTACCCTTTAAGAAATGCCATGTACTTTCATTTCTATTTTTATTAATTTTTAAAATATCACTGGAAAATACTTGCTCCTATACACATTTAGATAAAAATAAATAATTATAAATGGGGAGGTAGGATACTTATAAGAGCCTCCTACAAAACATTATCCTGGTGGTTAGTTAAAATGACTAAATTTCCTTAATTCAAATTCAGCCTACTACAGGATTGCTTAGTTTATGGCACTTAGTAGGAGACACCCACTAACTAGTAATTGATGATAATGTGGTAGATAGTTCTCATTTCTCCATACTAAAAGTTTACTATGATTAATCTATTTATTAAGCTAATATTTGGGAGATCTGGGAATAATAATGCAGTGAGCCAAGCAAGGTTTGTGTCTTCAGCTGCCTTACAGATTCTCAGGGTAAGAACATCAAATCCCATGGCAGGCAGGGGAGAGGAGGAAATAATTTTCCATTATTAAAATACGTCATTGACTCAGACCCCATTGCCATTCCAAAATAAATCTGGACATACGGAAAGAAGCAGGACGGCATCTGAGCTTGCATAAACCATATCAACTTCTAGATTCTACCAACCAAAAAGAATCTTTTTATTTTAATTACTGGTTTTTATGATAAAGCAATGCTAGACATCTGAATTCCACTGAGGAATCAGGTTTTTTAATAAACATTTAGCACTTCTCAAAACCAATAATCTGTGTTATTGGAAATGGCAGATTGTAATTTGAAATAAAAAAAATCAAACATCAGGGTTTTTTTTTTTTAGCTCTAACTCACCTCACATCATTGTTTGACCTTATATCAATTTTATTTAATGAAACATTTATGGCCTTCCTACTATGTGCTAGGCTCTGGGCAAGGTTCTAGAAATCAAGAAGAAGAAAAAAAAGGAATATATGAGGCATCAAGGAGTATAAAAATTCCTGGATTTCCATGGCATTTGTCCCAGTATGATTCCCCAAACTGATTCCTTAGTCACCAACTGATTATTTGAACTCAACAAAGTTTGAAGACCACTTATTTTAACTGTAGAACTCCAAGTAAAGTAGTAGATTGTCATCTCCAGTTATCACAAAACAAACAAAAGCCATTCCATTTTTATTACAACTTTAAGGAAAACTAGATTTTAGGTTTGTGGGTCCGCCAACTTAGCTGTTTTAAAAAGCAATTTGTCGTGGATGGAACTGGAGGGTATTATGCTGAGTGAAGTAAGTCAGTCGGAGAAGGACAAACATTATATGTTCTCATTCATTTGGGGAATATAAATAATAGTGAAAGGGAATATAAGGGAAGGGGGAAGAAATGTGTGGGAAATATCAGAAAGGGAGACAGAACGTAAAGACTGCTAACTCTGGGAAACGAACTAGGGGTGGTAGAAGGGGAGGAGGGCGGGGGGTGGGAGTGAATGGGTGACGGGCACTGGGTGTTATTCTGTATGTTAGTAAATTGAACACCAATAAAAAAAAAAATAAAATAAAATAAATAAATAAATAAATAAATAAATAAATAAATAAATAAGCAATTTGTCAGAGACCAGATTCAGTTTCTAAGTATATCAAAAGCTGACTTACAAAAGTTACTTACAAAAGTATCTTAACCAAATATAACTTATTCTGTGGGAACACTGTGTTAAAAATTAACTTTAAAAAACTATTATAGTAGTATATGTTTATTATAGAACTTTTGAAAAATCAAGATAGAATCATCTAGATATAACTAGTCATAGCATTTTGGTGTATGTCCTTTGTATTTTTTACATATAGTTAGCAAAAGTGGTATTGCATCATATAGACGATTTTATTTTCTGAATTACCCTTTAACAACATATATAAGCACTTCCTCATTTTCTGATTTCTACCTTGACAACTTGATTTTGCTTTATATAATAAATAATATACTGTATAATATTCTTTTGAATGAGGTATTGATATTTATTTAGTTATTTCTCCATTGGTAGATATATGGGTTGTTTATATTCTTTTACATTATTAAAAAAGATTTCACATTTTTGGACATAGATATTTGTGGTTCTCCCTTTTAATTTATCCTTTTTATGAAAAATCTCTAAAAGAGCAATAACTGAGTAAAATACTATGAACTTTTACAAGATTGTTGATGCTGTTAAATTGCTATCCAGAAATATTGAAGAAAATTATCATCCTAACATATGTAGGTTCAGAAATATTCATTTTCCTTTATCTTCACCAACTCTGGTTATTATTTTTTTAAGTTTTAGCAAACTGATATTTTAATCCTGATTATAATTTTTTGAGAAGTTGATCTTTTATTATCTATTAATTGGCTATTTGAGATTCGTCTATTGTTGATTATTTGTTCATATCCTTTGCTCACTTTTCTAATTGGGATGCTTATTTTGGTTTCAAAGTGGTCTTTATATATTGAGGATATGAATACTCTATTACATATATTGAATTTATTTGTGTGTGTGGGTGAGAAGAGATGATTTTTGATCGACAGAAGTTTAAAATTTTTTTAAGTCAGATTTATTGAGATACAATTTTTATACAGAAAAATTGACCCATTTTAGATGTACAGTTGTGAGTTTTGACAAAATATATACAATCATGTAACGACCTCCTCACTCAAGACAAGGAATATTACCATTTCCTCCAAAAACTCTTTCTTTGTAGTCAGTCCCCTTCCCCAACGTTAGCCGTTGGCAATCACTGGATTTTTTTCTTATCCTTTTCTTATGCCTTTTCTAGAAGGTCATGTGAATGGAATCATACAGTGTGTAACCTTTTGAGTCTGGCTTCTTTCACTTAGTATATGCTTTTGTGATTCATCTTTTTTGTTCTATGTATCTATCAGTAGCTCACTCTTTTTTATTGCTAAATAGTATTACATTATGAATTGACTGGTTGATGAACTTCATATTGTTTCCTGTGTTTGGCAATTATAAATAAAACTGCTCTAAGTATTTGTGTACAGATTTTGTGTAGATGTATGTTTTCATTTCTCCTGGGGAAAATACCTACATGTAGAATTGCTGAGTTATATGGTAAGTATGTGTTTAATATTGTACAAAACCACCACACCGTTATCCAGAGTCATTGTACCATTTCACATTCCTACTAGGAATGTGTGAGGAATTCAGTGCTCCACAGCCTGGCCAGCCCAAGGTATTAGCAATACTTTTTATTTTTGTAGTCTAACAGATATACCAGGTATATCTAGTATGTTAAAAAGCAAAGCCCATTATGTGAGTTCTGTAAATACAAATAAGTTTGAAAGCACTTGACCTGATTATGGTGTCATTAAACAAAGAAGTTAATTTATGTCTTCACTGTCCTTCCTGGGTTTGTTTGTTTATTTTTTCATGTAATTCCAGTTTTGTGGTTTTACTTTAATATCTACATAGTGACATATATGCTTGTCCCTGAAAATGATTAGATCAGTGTTCATGACTCTTAAATTAAATTTTTCTCTATCTTAGGATATTATACGTGACATTAATACAGTTATTTAAGATAAAATTATTTGTTTGAAGTGTGAATGGATATGTACATAGAAGAATAAAAATTACAGAAAGCTAGGGATCCCTGAGTGGCTCAGCGGTTTAGCGCCTGCCTTTGGCCCAGGGCGCGATCCTGGCATCCTCAGAATTGAGTCCCACGTCAGGCTCCCTGCATGGAGCCTGCTTTTCCCTCCTCCTGTGTCTCTGCCTCTCTCTCTCTCTCTCTCTCTCTCTCTGTCTATCATAAATAAATAAATAAATCTTAAAAAATTATAGAAAGTTCATTTTGATGTTTATCAATTAATCTGCAGATAGTCACACAAATTGACAGTAAAATGCTTCTATTTGGAAGATTATAGAATAAGGTGATAGCTTTCTAAATAGAGGACTTTTCAACAATAAGTTTATAATTTTAAAAATCTGATCAATTTGACTTTAACTTTTATAATTAAACAGGCTCTACTGATCGGGGGAAGAAGTCTTAGGATGTGAACATGGTGCACACTAACATCAAAGCATCACAGATGAACATTGATTCATGTTTTACATGTTCACTGATGGTTATACCATGAGTTCACAGTGTATACGTTTTCTTTCTCTTTTGACAGGACAATATACTTATTTGCTACTTCTGGGTAGCTTTTTCCGTGAGGTTTTTAATAAGTAGAGTAATTATATTAAAAATGTCCACCATGTGTATAATTTATAGCAATGTTTGGTCTAGTGGTCATTACTTATGGTTTCATTTTTTGTCTATCAGATAATTCTCTTGTAAGTAGTTATTTTCTAAAATGTTCCTAGGTTTCTACTTGAAAGCTAATGCTGTTCTTTTTATTTTTCATTTAGGAGAAGTAATGTTTATTAACATTTTTGGACTTTTGGTAATTTCCAAAAGCCAACGTGATACATTCTATCTCTTTTCTTACTGCTATCCTGTACATTGTTGTGAGGTTAACTTCGCATACTACTTTTATATGTCACTCCTATACCCCAATGCCTTTGGTGGCTTCTTACTTGCTCACCACCTTGCTGGCTGTTCAGCCATTCTCCCAGAGGGATGAGGATCCCCCCCTCTCTGGTACCCTACTTTCGTTCCTGTGTTCCCTGTTGAGTTGCTCTTCTCCCTCTCCTCTCACCTCTTTGCTTACACTATTCTCATCCTTTTCATATCATGTCCATCTCTTGAAAGACTGCCTGCCCCTTGAAGACTGCTTCCATCTTTTATTGATAGTGGCTACTTAGCTCTTAGAAAGACTTTCCATCAAGATTATAACTGGTTAGTATAATTAGCTTAAAATAGTGACCTCACCCACCTCTGGCAGTTTTTATCATCCTCTTCTTTTAATTTTTTTTCTAAAATACGTATCTTCTAATGTATTACATATTTATTTATTGTGTTTACTGTCTCCCTTTATTTAAATGAAAGCCTCCATAAAGGTATGTATTGGTTTTGGTTGTTTTGGTTGATTTGGTTCACTACTGTATCGACATCACCTGAGTACCTGGCACGTGATAAGCACTCCAAAAATATTTGTTAAATGAATAAATAGAAATCATTCAATGAATGTTATTTTATCTTTCTTCTTATATCTAAGATTGTAAAATGTTTTGTATATGATATACAATTAAATGTATGTTAGTTGTTACAATTAAATTTTTAATTAGTTTGACAAAAATTCCAGTATCACTTTAATTGATTATCTCTCAAATTTTTATTACTGTTAAAATGATTTTAAATTGTAAGCTTTTAGTTTCAATAAAACTTATGCTACAGCCAAAATTTTATTGCTTTATAGTCACCATGTTGATTTAGAATGGGAGTGAAAACTCATTATTATAAGTTATATCTAAGTAATAATGAGTAATTTATAAGACTTCCTTCTTATAATAACTCTCTGTGAGTAGATTATGGCAGATTATCCCTATGTAATAGATTACCAAACTATATGCTTTTATCATTGAAATATGTCAGAAAGTTTTCCATAAAAAATACTACAAGTGTGATTACTACATATATAGAGTGGGAAATTTATAAATGAGGATATAATAAATGATTGCCATTATATGGCATTGTAGAGAATTGTTGCAGTTAAGGAAAAGTATTTTATCATTAAAGTTTATTTTTAACAGTTTGTGAAATATATAATATAATTAAATTGACAAAAGAAGGCTGAGTTATTAAACAATGATGAAAAATTGTACAGTATCCTAGAGGAGAGACAAAAATATAAGTCTGAAAAATAGAAGAACCAAATCAATGGTATGTAAAAACAAATCCATATCTGACAGTCATTTAAAGTACTTAGAAAATAGAAATGACCAAAAAAGAAAAAGAAAGAAAAGAAGAAAGCCAAGGTAATAATGAGGAAGCAGATAACTTGAACTTGGCAACATGATATGACAGCTATGAAAGCTAATGCAGTTCCTTCTTTAGAAGCGTCATGTTACAGCCTTCTGCATTTGAGTTTGGTAGCTTCATAATTCAGAATATTGCTTTGGAAAAAAAAGAATATTGCTTTGACTTTGGTCTTATTATCTTGTCAGGGGTTAAAATTTGTTAAGTGAGATATAGAAAATAGAGATGTGACTTGGCCTAGAGGAGGTTTGGAGAGTGATATATCTCTATATAATGGAGAAAGAAGAGACAGGATTTTAAGATACTCCAAGGAGGGATGTATAGTAAACCAGACATGATTTTTTAGTGGGAAAGTTGGTCCCATTTCCCTATGATAACCTAAAAAATACACTCATGCCATCTGCTATTTGTAATAGCAGCCCAATAAGCCATTCAGAATTCCTAATCAGTAACTACTGAGGTATATAGATTTGGAACAGAACAGCTTTTCAGTCTTTCTAGTAACTAAAATTAGCAAGAAGAAAGGTTATTTCTTGTTTACAAAAAAAAAAGGGTAGATTGACATGTTAGCTTTTTTCTTTGCTTATTTCTACTTCTAAAGAAGACAATGAGTAGAGATGATGAAAAACATGAAAGAAATATAAAGCCTTTTTCCTTTTGTCCTTTAGTTCATGGGGGCTTTTTCTCTCAAAATGCTTGAGTCCTGATTCTGTATCATTAAATGTCTCTATAGAATTTTGGGTTCATAGCTCATGTAGTTTCAAGCCAAACAGTTGTTTAAGTCAGAAGATTAAATTTCTAGCTCTAAATAAAACTGAATAAAAACTCCCATTGGTGTAGACAAGTGGTTGAAAATAAAAGGCTAAAGTGTGTAACAGTGGAAACTCCCTACATTTGGAAGAATACTTCCTCTTGTATCAGAATACTATTGTTCTTTTTTGTATGAATTTTTGGATATATTTGAAAAGTAACATTGAGATGTCCCAAAGGAGCAATCTCAACAAATAACCCTTAATCTTGAAGCAAATCTTCCATTGTGTCTGGTTTTTTTTTCAAATTCTAAAAAAAAAAAAAAAATTCTATCAACCTGGTGCCATAATTACTATGGGTTTTCTAGTGACAAAATTATCATAAACTAATGAAACTCTCAAATAGCATTGTGCATCTCTGATAGTTTTTTTTTTTTTATTGGTGTTCAATTTACTAACATACAGAATAACACCCAGTGCCCGTCACCCATTCCCTCCCACCCCCCGCCCTCCTCCCCTTCTACCACCCCTAGTTCGTTTCCCAGAGTTAGTAGTCTTTACGTTCTGTCTCCCTTTCTGATATTTCCCACACATTTCTTCTCCCTTCCCTTATTTTCCCTTTCACTATTATTTATATTCCCCAAATGAATGGGAACATATAATGTTTGTCCTTCTCCGACTGACTTACTTCACTCAGCATAATACCCTCCAGTTCCATCCACGTTGAAGCAAATGGTGGGTATTTGTCATTTCTAATAGCTGAGTAATATTCCATTGTATACATAAACCACATCTTCTTTATCCATTCATCTTTCGTTGGACACCGAGGCTCCTTCCACAGTTTGGCTATCGTGGCCATTGCTGCTATAAACATCGGGGTGCAGGTGTCCCGGCGTTTCATTGCATCTGTATCTTTGGGGTAAATCCCCAACAGTGCAATTGCTGGGTCGTAGGGCAGGTCTATTTTTAACTGTTTGAGGAACCTCCACACAGTTTTCCAGAGTGGCTGCACCAGTTCACAGTCCCACCAACAGTGTAAGAGGGTTCCCTTTTCTCCGCATCCTCTCCAACATTTGTGGTTTCCTGCCTTGTTAATTTTCCCCATTCTCACTGGTGTGAGGTGGTATCTCATTGTAGTTTTCATTTGTATTTCCCTGATGGCAAGTGATGCAGAGCATTTTCTCATATGCATGTTGGCCATGTCTATGTCTTCCTCTGTGAGATTTCTCTTCATGTCTTTTGCCCATTTCATGATTGGATTGTTTGTTTCTTTGGTGTTGAGTTTAATAAGTTCTTTATAGATCTTGGAAACTAGCCCTTTATCTGATATGTCATTTGCAAATATCTTCTCCCATTCTGTAGGTTGTCTTTGAGTTTTGTTGACTGTATCCTTTGCTGTGCAAAAGCTTCTTATCTTGATGAAGTCCCAGTAGTTCATTTTTGCTTTTGTTTCTTTTGCCTTCGTGGATGTATCTTGCAAGAAGTTACTATGGCCGAGTTCAAAAAGGGTGTTGCCTGTGTTCTCCTCTAGGATTTTGATGGAATCTTGTCTCACATTTAGATCTTTCATCCATTTTGAGTTTATCTTTGTGTATGGTGAAAGAGAGTGGTCTAGTTTCATTCTTCTGCATGTGGATGTCCAATTTTCCCAGCACCATTTATTGAAAAGACTGTCTTTCTTCCAATGGATAGTCTTTCCTCCTTTATCGAATATTAGTTGCCCATAAAGTTCAGGGTCCACTTCTGGATTCTCTATTCTGTTCCACTGATCTGATAGTTTTTGTAGATGTTGCTGGCCTTCATTTTTATATGGGAATTGTAAGTAGTGAGTCACCTAAAACATATATTTTGATATGTTTTTAAGAAGACAAACAAATTAGAAAGGGAAGTTTTTCTCCTTCAAGAAAAGGACTGCCACATAGTTCTTAAATACGTTTTTCTTTCTCTGCTGGAAATCACTCTTGATATCTCCAAGATCTGAGATCTCTTTTCTTGGCTTCAATCCTTCCTTGGCACGATGTCACCCCTAAAAGAATCAGTAATATTACTGATTTTTTTCTTTGACTATTTTAATCATCCATTTTTTTAAGACATTGAGTTTTTCATTGCCAGGGATGTAGGTGGCATATACTTTGTAAATTTACAGTGGTCCTGTTTCAGAAACTGATTCTATGCTTCCATCTCACAGGGATGAACTCACATTGATCATATTCACAGAAAACAATTTATGGAGCAATCAGTTAAGAGTGGAAAAAATTGTTATGAGAAACTCATAGACAGTTGGGTTGATGCCTTCTGTCTTCATGGCTAAATCCACATGAGAAGATATTTTAATGAGAAGTTCATTTGGTAGGGGACATCTGGGTGGCTCAGTGGTTGAGTGTCTGCCTTCAGCCAGGTCATGGTCCTGGGGTTCTGGGATCAAGTCCCACATTAGGCTCCCTGCA
This sequence comes from Canis aureus, assembly GCF_053574225.1. Taxonomy (NCBI): domain Eukaryota; kingdom Metazoa; phylum Chordata; class Mammalia; order Carnivora; family Canidae; genus Canis; species Canis aureus. Next base: position 51,496,526 of record NC_135623.1, on the reverse strand, counting down.
AGGAGCCTGCTTCTCCCTCTGGCTATGTCTCTGCCTCTCTGTCTCTCATGAATAAATAAATAAAATATAGTTTTAAAAAGTTCATTTGGTAGGAATGGAATTAGAGGAAAGAGAGGTAGGGAAATAAATTCTGTTTGATTCTATCAGGCAGTTGTTAAGTATATGGATCTGGCTCTGCAACATGGGTATGTTGCTCTTGGAAACAGACAGGTTCACCATTTGGACCAGGGATCTTCTTTCCTAAATGGTATTTAGATATGTGTTCTTAAGAGTTACTTTTGGGTATTTTCTCAGTGGTTGCATCGCTGACTGGTTTGCCCTTTAATTGATCACCATACCTTAAAGTGAAATCTTGCTGACATTGAAGCCATTTTAATGTTTTAAAGTGACTTTACATGTCTTCGTTGCAAAGGCATTTCCTTTATTGCCAAGTTCAGAGATAGGGAAGACACATTAATATTTTCATTTTGTATTACCTAGATAGCTGGACTGACCAACATGGTAGCCACAAGCCACATGTGGCTGTTTAAAATTAAATTAATTAAAATAAAATAAAATAAAACATTTCATTCCTCAGTCACACTAATCACGTTTCACGTATTCAGTAGCTATCTGTGACTGCTGGTTGCTGTATTGAACAGTACAGAATGTTGAACCTTTTTTTTTCATTGGAGAAAGTTCTGTTGAGCAATACTGGAGAGAGATGTTTAACTGGCAAAGTATTTTCCAGTTATTTTTTTTAATATAATATGGGATCAAATATTTTCATATGTCTTCACTGTGATATATTTATTTTAAGTAATAGCCCAACTTACGATTCTAATCCTCTCCAGTCATATATACATACATGATCAGCTGGTCAGGGATTTTGTTTTTAAAATACTAGTTGTTTAATTAGCACTTATGCATTTTACTTATAACATTTTACTTACAACAAGGTTCTCTTATAATGGTAGACTTCTTGCTTTTTCCAACACTGTGGAAATTATTATTAATAAATTAATAATATTCCTTCAGAAATGCTGACATTGCCAGGAAAATAAATGCAACCTTATATGTATAAAAGCTGTCCTTCAGAAAATAGTATACTGTTATACTAGAAGTGCCTGAAAGTCCATTCGTTTTCAGTCTGAATAGGATTTTAACTTGTGTGCTTTACTCTGCATTTAACAACTGTTCTCATGGGACTATTATAAATTTTTTTATCTGCTTTAACATCTGTCACATTTGAAAGATTATTTTCAATAAGACAAGTCTTTCTTACATGGTAGTTTAACTAGGTCAGTGATTTTCTAATATTTGAATTTCATTGATCAGTAAAATTTCAGAAGAAATTTTGGGGAGCGCCTAATGATTTTAGTTTTGCATTTTACTAAATAAGAACTACCACTTCTTATTGTCATCATTTTATGAAAGAGTGGACATTTAAACATGAAACCCAAAAGGGTGGGTTTTATCTTTCATTTATCATTCATTTATCATTTCATTTATCAACCTGATGATAGTTATATTACATTCTTCTTCTTTTGCCCCATTTATTCCTTTAAAGTTTTGACTAGTCTCAAGCCAAAACTTCACTGTGGAAATTATCAATCTTTGTTGGTTTTCTTCTTCATTGATCTTTTTTATTTTTTACCACCTCTGTTTGGCATTTTGAATTATAATTTTGATTTTTCAAAGACTGTTGCTATTGAAGGAAATTCTATAATATTATTAGACCATGTGATACATGATAGAGATATATCAAAAGTTATTTAACAGTTTTAACCGTGCCATCTGTTAGCCAAATACTCATTTGTCTAATTCATATTCTGAGTTGTTTGTCCGAGTTATACTCCATAAGAGCTCAGAAGAAATAGGTATCTATCTCTTCCAGAAGGAAGATGAAAACAAAGGAATCAAGGCAAAATGACTTAAGTAGGCCTGAGAATCAGTTTCAAAGAAAAGACTCTTCGAGGAATATGGATAATATACCTTACTTGTTAAGAGCTTGGAATTTTAGGGAAAAAATGTAGTTTGGAAAAATAATGTTTTTAAGGTAACATTAAATATATATTTGGTATATATATTATTAATGTCTAATAACTACTTGTAGACTTTTTATGTGTTTGGTGGACTCGTGAAAAAACTTCTAGTGTTTTTATATACACTCATATATATATTTATTCATCCATATTCTTATACACAATTGTTCCTATATTAGGAAAGGTTATTTTTTACTGAGTACTTTAAAGATAGTGGGTTCAATGTAGCTACTGGGAGGAGTACAAAGATCCCCAGGCACAGCTTCTCCTCTCCTAGATCATAGCTAAGGTACTGGGAATAGGGAGTATCTCCCACAAGGGATGGTATCAGAAGTGTTGCAGAATAAATAGAATTTGGGGTCTTTATTCCGACTAGGACAAAGGAGGTCTTACTATTACTGATTCTTTATTCAAATATCTATCTAGTAGGGTTAGTCTTTGATGACTTATAATGTTAGTGTCTTGTAGACAGAATCTGGTATAATCCAAAATGGACAAGTAATACATAGAAGAAGGCCTAGTCTAATATTTGTCATAGCTGAATTTCTGTAGGGAAGGTGTATATGACCTGAAGAGCCTGCCAATTAAATTATAAGATTTTTTTTAGTTACACTTTTATGCATGATTAATTTATAGTAATGTTCTTTTTAAGTAAATATAAAAGATGTGTGTGGTATGTGTAGTCTTTCTATATAGAATATTAATCTATGCTTTTGTTGAAAAAGAATTTTTCTTTTAAAAAACTTAAATAAGTAAAGACTTCATTTACTTTAATCAATATTATTGATATCTTAGCAGAGCCCTATTAAATTTGGCTTATGGTTTGGTCTCAGTTATGTTCTACAAAATATAAGAATTAAAGAAAATAGACTGTGTAAATTAAAGAAAAAACATGTTATACATATAACATACAAAATATGTATTAATTGTGTGTTATCAGTAAGACTTCTGGTCTATAATAGACTATTAGTGTATTTTTTAAATATAATATATTAGCAATAGTAGACTGTTAGTAGACTATTAGTAAAGTTTTTGAGGAGTCAAAGTTATAACTCAGATTTGCAACTGCAAGGGAGATTGATGCCTTTATTTTTTTTTTAAAGATTTTATTTATTTATTCATGAGAGACAGAGAGAGAGGCAGAGATAGGCAGAGGGTGAAGTAGGCTCCATACAGGGAACCCGATGTGGGACTCGATCCTGGGACTCCAGGATCACACGCTAAGCCAAAGGCAGATGCTCAACCAGTGAGCCACCCAGGCATCCCGGATTGATGCCTTTAGCCCTCACATTTTGGTTCGAGTGCCAACTGTATTATGCATGATTGGGAGGCACTTAAACCATACAGCAGAAATTTTCCTTTTTGTTCCTTTTGTTTCCATTTGCATAGCTATACCTTTTGTATACCTCTTTTTTTCCCTAGAGATTTTTTGTATCTGTTTTTGGAGGTAAATTAGGTCTTGGTCTATTGTTAGTTTGATTTAGTATTCCAAACTCTTTTTCAATACCAAAAGCTGTTTATTAAGGACATGCCATATACACATCCTTGAATTCAGTTGACGTACATTCAGTGGGAGATGAAGATTATAAGACACAATTTCTTTTTCAAGAGATGTAGTGTAATTGAAGAAATGAAATATGCCTAAGTTAAACACTTAGAGAAAAACAAGATAAAGTATAATCAAGTGCTTAAATGTGTGGTATCATCAGTTAAGAAAAGGAGAACAAGGCAAGGTAAAATCATCAGGAAAGGACTCTTGGAAGATGTGAAATGTAAGATCTTGAAAATCAAGAACAGCCCAAGTGTAGTAGATCAACCTGAAAGTGGATATAGTCCAACAAAGACAGGGACCATACCTGTTATGCTTATTGTTACCTTTCTCTGTATATAGGTACAATGGCAGTGCCTGGTACATACAGTCAGTATATAATGAGTAAATGCGTGAATGGGCAGTTGCAGGCAAGAGACAGTGAAAGGAAAGATGTTTACTGGAGTAAGCCAGTTCTCGTTGACTGGTGGAAATTATGTGAGACTGCATTATGAAAAGCCTTGAATGAGAGGCTAAGCTTGAGATTGCGAGGCATTTCTGAGGAGTTTTCAAGAAGTGTATCATGCCAGAAGTGTTGTCTTAGGAAAAATGTCCTGATAGCAATGAGTTTCTTGCTGAGATTGTACATGAAAGACTGGGAAATAGGCTCTTCTGAGTCTAGACAAACAATGATGAATGCCCTGGCTACTGCCTATCAAATGTTTTACAAAGAAAGAACCACAGGCACAAAAGAAAAAGGAATAGCTTTCCTAGTCATTTATTCAATTATTTAGAAAGCTAACATTGACCTTGTGCCTACTGTATGGGAGGCCCTGTACAGAAAGTCTTACTATCAGGCTTTGAACCAGGGATACTTGCCTACCAGTGCTATAAAAAAGATTTAATAAGATTGAGTCTCTGAGATGCTCAACAGAGTGTCTAGCATATTAACAAGACATCATAAGTGGTTGCTGCTAATATGAGTTTATTTTAGAAATGATGCCAAAAGGGGTGCCCCAGGTTGGGCTCTGTGCTCAGTGTGGAATCTGCTCCAGGTTCTCTCTCTCTCTCTCTCTCTCTCTCTCTTTCTCTTTCTCTCTTTCCCTCTTCCCCATTCCCCAGCTTGTATGTATGTACACTCTAAATAAATAAATAAACAAAATTGTAAAAAAAAAAAAATTATGCCAAGACCCTCTCCAACCCTACTGCCAAAAACCCTCTCTATAAAATCTACTCCCTAGATATAATATTTTCCTAAACCCCTGGTTCCTTAAAAACAACATTTTTTTCCTCTTAGAGGCTTTGAAACTTCTAGAAAGCAGATCAAATGTTAGTGAACCTTACATACCCATCTCTCAGCTTAAACAGTTAACTCACTCCAGTCTTGTTTCGTCTGTACTCCATCCACTTTGGTATTATTTTGAAGCAAACCCTAGCCATCTTTATATTTTCACAGGAATCTCATAGGTAAGGGCTTTTGTTTTTAAAATATAGCTATAGGGAAGCCCGGGTGGCTCAGTGGTTTGGCACCTGCCTTCGGCCTGGGGCGTGATCCTAGAGTCCCAGGATCAAGTCCCACATCGGGCTCCCTGCATGGAGCCTGCTTCTCCCTCTGCCTGTGTCTCTGCCTCTCTCTGTGTGTGTCTCTCATGAATGAATAAAGAAAATCTTAAAAATATATATATATAACTATAATGTCATTTTCGTCCTTAGAGACTTTTACTGGCCAAGTGTATCATGAAAGAGTCTGGGATATCTTCATGTAGAAGAACCAGGAAATGCAAGGAACATAAACAGACTGGAGACGCAAAGGTTTTAGGATTAATAACTGTGGTGTAATGAACAAAACCAGGAAGTTTAAGCAAAAGAGTAATTTTGAGTGAGATGATTAACTTTGATTCAATAGGTATTAGTTACATGGTGGTACAGGGACATCCAGTGGCAGATACCCAGGGATGGACATGTTTGCTATCTGTTCTTCCTTCATGAATGAAAGACACATGGATCTTTTTTTTTTTTTTTTTTTTTTTTTTTAAGACACATGGATCTTAAACCAATATAGATCCTTTTAGGTTCACCATTAATATCCATCTTTCCTTCCTTCCTTCCTTCCTTCCTTCCTTCCTTCCTTCCTTCCTTCCCCCTTCCCTCTCTCCCTCCCTTCTCCTCCTCCTCCTCCTCCTCCTCCTCCTCCTCCTCATTCTTCTTTTTTAACTTCTGATCTCATCCTTTCTGTGTCCCACCCTCCAACTCTCTACTGCTACTCCATTCCATTCCTATTCACTTCTGGGCGTAGTAGGGAACCTTACTTTCTATTAATTATATTTGTTTGAGTTCCTTCTGTTAAAATGTTTATTTTCTTCTTAAAAATAATTTTGGTCTTTCTGACTGTACTTAGAGTAAATGATAATTAGGTGATGAATGAATATTCATTAGAATGGATGATAGCTTCAATTTTGACTTTATATAATTTCAGCTGAGGATATTTTTCAAAGTAAAACTGTGAAATAATATAGACAAAATTCCACCCATCAATGGAGCTCAGATATAAATACTCCTGATCCCTGAAATTAAATTGGAACCCAAAATGCTCATAAGTTAATAACTTTAATTCTTTTTTTAAAAGTTATTAGCTTTCCAAAGATCTCCTATTTCACTTTGACAATAGTGTAAGCAATTTAGTTTATAGGCCAAAACAGAGATCTTATTCTTTTTGATCCCTGGGTGTCATCATCTTAATGCTAATATGGGTTCTGTGTATTCATCAGGAGTAAAGATCAGGTTCACTTTTGCACCTGATGTAAGCCTGTAGCAGACATTCACATTAGAATTGAAAACTCTAAATGTTAGAGGCTTGGGTAGAAACTGGAGATGTAGTAAGCTAGGACCTACTTCAGCTCTATAGCACACACATAGTTACTGCAGTGGGATCCATGCTCTTAATATTGGACACTGTTTGAATGTTTTCTGATAATTTATAGGGTTGATTACTCCAGCCTCAAGTGGAACCTTAGGAAGAAGAGCAGCAAATGGTAAATCTTTGTGATGGTCCCTGGGGCAGTGGTTCAGTTTGAGGCTCTGAGTTATGTGGTTCTCAGCCTCTTTTCCTCCCCAACCCTTTCTATGGCTCAGTGTCATCATCATCATCTGTTCAGATAATGCCTGTTCAGAAATCACAGATCCCCAGGGAGGAGAGAACGGAGAGAGCCCTGTTATAAGCACACTCGCTGCAAACCTTTCACCTTGCTGTCAAGGTGACAAATGTTTGTCCTTAAGGGAACACTAGAGGTTAAATCACCAGTGTTTTTCTCACTTATCTTCTTTCCCATACTATCCAAGCTCTTAGCCAAATTTATAGCTACAAGAATCTCAGAAAATTAGGGTGCTCGTGACCTTTACGAATCAGAGATATGTTTTGTACAACCTCAAAGTACTGATTACATTATGAATTGGGGTCTGAGTAATTAGAATTTGCTAAAAGTCATTATGTCAGTACATTTCCCTTTCAGGGATTATTCAGAACAAAAAAAAATTTAAGAAAGAAACATTTAAATTTTGAGAGATAGTATTGGGAACTTTGCAAACACAATTGTAATAAGGTGAGCAAGGAGTTATTTCTACATCAGTATATGTTAATGGTTTATAAATCCTTGAATAGAGAGACACCAAAATGTGCCTTAATCATGATAGTGGAAGTTGCTCTGGATTTCTTCTTTTTTGGCCCATTCCATTCCGTTCTCCATCTAGCAGTGAGAATTCTGATCTTGAAGAATGTAAATTGATCATGTCATTTTTTTCCTGCTTAAAATCTTTCAGTTTTTCTTGGGATAAATATCAAAATCCCTTAAATGGCTTATAAGGTCCTGTCTGACCTGAGCCATGCCTTCTTCTCCAGCTTCCTGCCATGCCCCCTCTTCTGTACCCACAAGGCAGCTGCCATCTGGGCATACTTGCAGTTTCTCTAGTTCATTCATTCATTCATTCATTCTACTCTGTATTGAGGCTACAAAAATGTACAAAACAGACAAAAACTCATGGAGCTTACATTCTAGTTTAGGGGATATAACAACTATAAAATACATAAATTTGCAACTGAAATGTATAACAAATATGTATATAATGTCATATATATATGCCTTGCCGCCTTTCCCTTCCTCCCTTTCCTCCACATATATGCTCCATATTTTATATATATAATATATAAAGTAATATATAATATATAAAAATACATAATATATATAAAATATATAACATATATAAAAGTATATATAAAATACAGAGCATATGGAAGAAAAATGAAGCAGGAAAGAGAGGAAGATAGGGAGGAAGCTAGAGGGGTTGCAGTTTTTTTTAAAAGGTGGTAAGTGACAGTCTTTCTTAGAATGTTTGAGCAGAGACTCAAAGGAGGTAGGAGGGCAAGCCATAGGGATATTTGGGGAAATAGTGTTCCATATAGAAAGAACCCACAGTGCAAAATACTCAGGTAGGAGAAAAGCCACAACAAGGTGGGCAATAGAAATAAATTCAGGTATGTAACAAAGGGCCAGATTATACAGTTAGGGGCTTGTGAGCCATTGAAAGGCATTTGGTTTTAAATCTGAGTGAGATGGTGTATTAGCCAACTTGAGCTGCCATAGCAAAATGCCATGGACTAGTTGGTTTAAACAATAGAAATTTATTTCTTGCAGTTTTCTGGAGGCTGGAAAGTCCAAGTTCAAGATACTGGCCAACTAAGTTCCTGGGAACAGATATCTTCCTGGCATACGGACAGTGGCCTATTTACCATGCCCTGACATGGGGGTGGGGCGAGGAGAGAGGAATATGAATGATGTCTTTCTCTTCTAGTAAGGCACTAATCTCCTTTGAATCAGGGACCCACACCACCCTTATGATCTCATTTAGTTGTAATTACCTCTTAAAGGCCCTCTCTCCAAATACAGTCACATTGGGGATTTGGACTTCAACATGGAAATTTGGCCAGGGGCACACAATTCAGTTCACGGCAGATGGGAAGACACTGGAGAGTTCTGAGCAAAGCAGGGACAAGATCTCACTTAATGACCACTCTTTGGAGAATGGACAGCAGAATTAAGGACAGGAGCAAAGAGACCAGTTAGGGAATGATTGCAGTCATTCAGCCGGGAGATTATAGTGACTCCAACCAGGGTGGTAGCTATGGAGATAAGCACATTACAATTACAGTCATAATCATTACAATCTCAGGGTGCTCTCATAGATTGTTCCCTGGATTGCTTACATAGCACCTTCTAGGTTTCAAAGCCCTTTTACATATATTTTCTTAACCCCATACCTCTCCTGGGAGACGGGCACAGGATTGTGAGACTCAGGTTTCACATGGGACCAATTCTGGAGTCAGAGTGCCTAGGTTTGTGTTCCCTCACTGTGCCTCCAACCCCTAGGGATAGCAATGATGCCAACCTTGCGTAGTGTTATGCAGGTTCAAGGAGACAGTCTGTGTTAAATGTTTGGTAGATGGTCTGGCACGTTAGTAAATAATATATAGTAGCTGTCCTTATTTCTGTCACTGTGAATAATGAAATTCAGAGTCCAAAAGGTCAGTTGGTTTGTCCAGGCTTGTCTAGCTAGTACTGAGAAGAACCACTGCTAGAATCCAGTTCTATTATTCCTCATATGCTCTACTTTCCATTATATCATTTGCTGAAGGAGTTCCATTTTAAAACAGGATAATTCAAGTTACAGAAAGCAGTAAAAATTTTTTTTTCAACTATTCTATGAATTGAACTTTTCGGTACTCCATCCTGACTCACACTGTTTTCACCCTCTTAAGAGGGTCTCTTTATTCATAAAGTTTAGCTTTTTGTTTCCTTGAAGAGTCCAGAAGTTTAAATCTCCTTTGAATTGTTCAATTAATCACTCTCTAGACATTGCTTAATTTCCATCTATTGTTTCCTCCACAGTTCACTATTTAGTGTTTGCATTAGGAATGAGAATACTGGGTTGGGGACTGTTAAGTCAAGGCTTTGCAGAGGAGTCTGCTCCCACAGCTAGCTGATTTTCACTTCTGTCTTTTCCTGGCCTCCCCTGTTGGGTATTTTATTCATGAGTAGTACACAAGGTCCTATAGAAAGTCAAATGGCCAAATATCTCTGTGGTTTCTCAAGGCACAGGCATTTTCTCAGTGAGTCCTGAGCACTGATGAACTTGATGTCAGTCTCTGGCAGAATTTGAACTCGGCTGGAAGGTTGTAAAACCCTGTAAAAAGCCTTATGAATAATTTTGGGTTGCCATTTATTTTAGATCGCACCTTGGTGTCCCCCTGCTGGGGTATGGGGCTTGGTGAGCAAGCCAGGCACAATCCTTGCCCAGATGAAGTTTACATTAAATAGGGAATTGGATAATATGTAAAATAATTACATTCTAATTAAGTGCTATGACAGAAACAGAATGATAGTAAACCAGAAATTGCCCATTTTAGTACAGTTCTTTTCCCAGTTACTGCCCATATTTTCTCATTTCTTGAGATAATTTCTTAAATTGGAGAATCTCAGCCTTTAAGTGTTTGACTTAAGTCCTTATCAAGTTGTTTCAATAATGTGAGTCATTGACAGTAGATTGACACTCAAAACTTGGCTAATGTTTACACCGATATACATAAACATAGGTTGTGATAGGAGGCAAAGCTAGAAAGAGCATCATTTTAATAACAGCACAATAATGACAAACTTAGAAGAGATATTTGTGTACTTTACAAATGGTACAGTACATTGCCTTTAATTTTTACTTTCTTTTGCTTCTAAAACAGATCCTCATTGCATAGGAGTGTAGATACTATTATTTTTGCTGTACAAAGTTAATATTAGCGTTTGAAAGAGACATACACTATAAAGAATGACAACATTAATTGTAATTTGTTTTAAAATTACCTTTTGATAAGATAGAGGAAAATACCTTTCAGAAGATCATGTGAATTATTCTCTCTCTCTTTTAGGCCAAGTAATTATATTCTATAATGCAATTTTTTTGTGTTGGATGGACAGAGTAAAGATAAAAGGCGACCAGAGAGAGAACAGCCTACTTCACAGCTGACGGAAGCAGGTGTTAGAAATGCAGATGAAGGGTATTGACTAAAGACTGTACAAATTTGAAGTGAAAATGCCACTGGTCTGCATGTAGCGTTCTGCACATACGAAGTTTCAGGTAGTTAAATTATTCATTTTATTGTGTGAACTAGTTCAGGAGTTAGGGAAAAAGGTGCCTTTTACATCTAAACTGTTTCTTCCCTCTCTTCCTTTCATCTGCACTTGGCAAGCAAAATGAACTTCATTTTGTAAGTTTTATTCCAGCAAGTGAATGACTTACATCTCTATATGGGAAAAAATACACCTAGGGATGGATAACTCACAGGTTTAAGTGACAGTATAAAACAATAGAAACTAGAAATTACTCTTTTCCTCACTTTTGTTATAATGAAAGCCACTAAAGACAAATAAATGTAAAAGTAGCTATTGAATAATCATCATTACCATGAACCTCACTGTGAAATGTTTCTCAAATGCATTATTCTGTGCTGGATAAAAAGATTTAAAAATATAAATCATTCTTTCTATAATCTTATAATTAAGAATCTTGATTTTTTAAATTTAATTTTTAATTTTTTTAAAGATTTTATTTATTTATTTATTTGACACACAGAGAGAGAGAGAGAGAGAGAATGAATTATGGGGTGGGGCAGAGGGAAAAGAAGCGGACTCTGCCTGAGCAAGCAGCCTGGCACACACTCTGATCCTAGGACCCTGAGACCATGACCTGAGCCTATGGCAGATGCTTAATTGACTGAACCACCCAGGTGCCTCTAGAATCTTGATTTTCTTATAGGCAAAACTGAGATATTTTTAAATATGTAATGTGTGATTTTATTTTTTTAAAAGATTTACTCATTTGAGAGTGAGAGAGAGTGCAAAGGGGAAGGACAGAAGGAGAGGGAGAGAGAATCCCAAGCCGACTGTGCACTGAACACAGAGTCCAATACAGGGCTTGATCTCACAACCCTGAGCTTAGGACCTGAGCCAAAGCTAATGGTCAGATGCTCAATCAACCATGCCACGCAGGCACCCATTTAATGTGTAATTTTAAAGCAGACTTGCATTTTAAGGAAAATGTCATAATTCCTGGAATTATTTTTACTCTCATTTTGGCTTATTTTGCTTTTTGATCTCAAGGGCTGGCTGACCTTACCACTGGGCACCACACTGGTATCCAGAGGTTGCATTAGTATTGAAATACCTGTTTTTGGTGAATTCAGGTCATTTCAGGAGAGTCAAAAAGTTTTATATATATGTAGGAGGAAAACACAAACACTTAATACACATTTTATTTTATTTATTTTATTTTTTAAAAGATTTTATTTATTTATTCATAGAGACAGAGAGAGAGAGAGAGGCAGAGACATAGGCAGAGGGAGTTGCAGGCTCCATGCAGAGAGCCTGACGTGGGACTCGATCCAGGGTCTCCAGGATCATGCCCTGGGCTGCAGGCGGCGCTAAACTGCTGCACCACCGGGGCTGCCCTTAATACACATTTTAAAGGTGAAGAAAATATGAACAAGGCATGCCTTGACTGATTGAGATTAAAAGTTATGGAACTACTGACATTTTGACTCTGTCTGTGCAAATACATAGGCTTAAAATACCTTCCTTTGGCTCCTAAGACAAAGGTTTTCAGTGTCCAACAGATCTGGATCCGGATCCTGTTTCTATGCCTAATGAGCTATATGACTCTGGCAACTAAATTAACATCTTTAGACCCAGGTTTCTTTAAATGTGGAATGGGGATAATATATAATACTACTTCTAGAGATTGTTATAAGATTAAACACGAAACAGTGGGCCTGGCATATTGTCTGAACTCAGTGTGTATCTACTTTTTCATTGGAGCAGTAGCTTGCCTTACAGATAGTCCCGCCTCTGCTATATTCTCATTTTAATTTTATAGAACCATTTAAGAAGCTGTAGTGTTTGAGGGTTGATACAGCTTTTTTCAGGTTTTAGTTGGCTTTGTACTTACAGTTTTAGAGAATAGTTTTGACATATGTTCCTTGTAATTGGCCAACTGATTTATAGAGAAAAGTATTAGATTTGGAGTGAGAATATCTTGGTTCATTTTCTGACTGTAAAAGTACTAACCTCAGGACTACAGACAAGTCATCCAACCTATTTGGCCTCTTATTTTTCACCTGTCTAGAGGGGAAAATAATAATACCTCACCTATTATGCTTTCCTGAATTACTGTGAGAATCAGATAATATGTTTAAGATCCTTTGTGAAGTATGAACATGAAATGTTCTTAAAAGTTAAGCAAGCTATTATCATCTGTAAGTTATCATCAAATATATCATCTGTGCCCTTCTCCCCATTGGAAGGCACAATTATGCTATGAAATATTAAGATTAATCGCTTATTTCCACAGCAGTGGATATCACTTTTTGTGATGCCTTACTGGTAAATTAAATCTAATAATTTGATATATAATTCAGACATTAAGTTTGTACCATTATAAAAGTCTTGAATACATGTAGCTGTATACTGCAAAACAAAATTCTTTCTGCTACAGACGCTTATAGCTTAAAAATTTACATACATGTGGGTGACTGCTCTATTTCTAGAGTTCTTCATTGGTTACCACAGTGTGGATTAACTGAGCACAGAACCTTTTGGTTTCATATCAGCCCACAAATGGGCCATTTTCTCCCATTAAAGGGTTAAGGTATATTTTACATATAGTAAAATTCATTCTTTTTGGTATGCAGTTCTATGAGTTTTGACAAATGCTTATAGTCATGTAAACAGCACCATAATCAAGATGTAGAACATTTTGTTAACACCTAAAGTTTCCCTATGCCCCTTTGGAGGCATTGCCCTCCCAGCCCCTGGCAACTACTGATCTGTTTTCTGTCCCCATAATTTTGACTTTTCCAGAACACTGCTTAAATTGAATCATACATCATGTAGTGCTTTGAGTTTGACAAGTGTGGCATTTTTGTTAATTTACCACTTTTAAACACCACTTTTTTTCTATTTGGGAACAAAAGTGTTATTGCACTTATTTTTTAAAAGAGATTTCCAAAGCTGCATTTTTGGAGTGTGCTTTTCATTTTTTGAGAAATACTAGTTGATATTTTTGGCTCATGAATAGGTTGAGAGTATCTAAATATTCCTGAGATTTTTCTATAGGTACCCATTTAAAAATTCCTTTCTCTGTGTCCCACATTTTGGAAAAGAAATAGTTAAATTATCTTCCAGAATGTATGAAATATTTGCTCCCAGGTTGTTAGTTCAAGTTTTGGGGTTTGTTATTTTTTTAATAACCCAAGCCCACTATTATGAAATGTATTGAGTCCCTCCCAAAATTCATATGTTAAAGTCCTAAGCTCCAATGTGACTATGTTAGGAGCTAGGGCCTTTAAGGAAGTAATTATGGTTAAATGAGACCACAAGGGTTGGGCCTAATCCAATAGGCCTGGTGTATTTATAAGAAGAAGGGGAGACCCCAGAAGTACTCACTTACTCAGAAGAAAGACCAGTGAGATTACAGTGAAATGGCCACTCTCTGCAAACCAAGGAGAGAGGCTTTGCAGACACTAAGTCTGCTGGCACCCTGATATTAGACTTCCAACCTCCAATATGTAGCAAATAAGTTTCTGTTGTTTAAGCCACCTGTCTGTGGTATTTTGTTATGGCAGCCTAAGCAAACTAATACATCCTGAGTGTAAGAATCTGTAGTGGCTCTAAACATTTCCATATAGCTGCAGAATTACAGTATTGCCATAATGTACTAAAATTTTAGTATGTTATTATACTAAAATTTCTAGGAGACTTGAAGTTCTGAGCTATGAAGAATACAAAAGAAATTAATAGCATTAAACCTCGTATCACCCTAGTCAGACTCAAAGTGGTGACTCAAAATGGTGAAAGCATTAATAGATGACAAAGGCAGTAGATAACTGGGAGGAGCCGGAGAGCTAATATTCCTACAAGGGAAGAAACAGGATGCTTCTGAGGGGAAAAAATGACTCAAAATCTCCCATCTGCTGGTATGCATCAGTCAACTTTAAGTAATACAGGTATTTTTTATCCCCATTGATGAGAAGATGGGAAGTACACAATTGCTGATCTTGGTTCTGATGTTCAACAACACAATCAAGTTCCAGATTCTTCTCCTCTCTTATTCTGCTCTACTTAGCTGTTAGTCTTTTACCTTCATGCTTTGTTGCTATCCTGGTAGCAAGATGGCTGCTGTAATTTCAGGCATTGTGTCCTTGTTCAAGGTACAATGGAAGGGGAAAGACATTGCTTAAAAGCTTTAAAAAGTAAGGCATTCACAAGAGGCTTCCAGCAGACTTTCTTTAATACTTCATTGACTAGAACTCAACCAGAGGGTTATTGGTAGCTGTAAGGAAAGGAGACAGATTGTCTATCAAAGGGAACAGAATTTTCCTTTGCTTCTTGACGTTCTTCCCTTCTTGGCACACATAGAAAATGTAACATTTGTTATATATCCTGGAAGTGAAGAGAATGTTCCTGATGCTCCAAGCCCTGCCCATCTGCCCTTAGGATTAAGGGGAATCAATATCTTGTCTATCTGTGCTGTGTTTAAGGCTCATATTAGTTGGAAACAACTAATAGACTAGCCATGAGTCATATCCTAGGTTGTGTATACTGTTGCCCCAAAAAGCAGGGTTTTGTTAGCATATAAGAAGATGGGTATGGCTATTGGGTAGGCAATTCATAGAATCTGGCCCAGTGGCCGTTTGCTTTAAAAAAAAAAATATGTTTGTGCTCAGAATATGCTGTATTTGGATTTGAATAAATATGGATCTGTTACTGAAAGAAGTCACCCCTCCCCCTTTTATAATAAAATTATTATATACTGTGAAATGAGGCTGGGAGCTGAAAAATTGACTTCTTTTTTCAAGTATACTTTGAGGCTCACTGTGGTAGACTAACTTCTGCATACATTGGGTTATTCACCAAAGTGAATCAGGCTTATATGTGAGAGACCAGAGTTGCATGGTCAGCTTGTGAGGAAGAATCTTACGAACCATGCACCAAGCAGATTGGTTGTCTTCTAAAGTGCCATATTGCTAAGGGCACTCTGGCATATCGTTAGATCTCCAGTATGGTGGGGTCAGAATGCTCCTCTCCACAGTAGAGAGTGGTGATTCAGTAGGAGCAGTGTCAGCAGTGAGTTCCAGGAATTGCCATGGCTTTACTCTGCAAAGCACAGATGAAGAACTTATAGATGAAGGTGGGATACTTAAAACTCTTCTGTGCTCTAAAATAGATAGAGTGCTTAAGCTAGAAATGGGAGATTAGTTCATATATTAGATGTTTAGTGACAAGCTTAAAAACAATATTTCCTCTAGAGTAATCGTTCCTGAGCCTGGAGGCTTGGGATCCTAGGAAGTTCTGAAAAATTATATGCAAAACATATTCTATAATTGTATGTGGATTTTTTTAGAGAGAAAGACCACAGCTTTCATCTAATTTTCAAAGATTAAGAACAGAGAATATGCCAAATTCTTAAATAACACAGACTTGAAACAGTTTTTCAGGTCTCATTAGAGTTATTTTAAGAGAGCTATGGCTTCTAATTGTTATATAACCTGATAATCTAAACAGTAATTTCTCTTTGATGTATAAGGTTTTATAGTATGTGAAGTATGTAGCCTAAATGGCTTTATGGAAAAGATACACTTTTCTCCAAAATACTCATCATTCCTGACACCACAAACTTTAGTTTTTTTTTTTCTTGAGGAAGGTAAAATCCATTGTATGGGATGACCAAAATTATGCATTGTTTATGTAAGTGGTATTGCTTAGGAGTCCTAAAACTCCTCCTTCTGCTTCTAAGATTAGAGTTAAGGGTAAATTACTTACAATGTCAAATACTTAATTGTTTACTAGTTTTTGCAGAATTTGAATACCCAAGGTATTTAGATATTTGCCAAGTTAGACTTTTAATCATAGCTAAATACTGATAGATGATAGATAGATGGATATAGATAGGCAGACAGACAGACATATAAATAGATAGTTGGATATAGGTAGATAAAGATTGAGCTTTCTCTATCATAAAACAATTGTCAGTTCTTCATTGCCTTCAAACTTATTTCTGTCCTTTAGATGTGTGTGTTTAAATAATTTTTCCCTTGTGGATGAAGCTGACAGCATTCTCCAAATTGATTTTCTATCTGTAATATTCCAACCATATTTCAAACCTCATTAAAGCCCTTTTCATCATTTCTCTGACTCCATTAGTTATGGCAGCATCTCAAAATTTAGTTTTCTCAGTAAATTTCATTATTGTGGTTACCAATTCATTATAAAATGAATTGGTAGGAGGGAGAGAAAAGGAATTGACATATGAGGACATAGTGAAAGATGAGGACTCTTTGGCCAGTAAAGTAGAAATCTATCAAATCATGAATGGCATAGATAATGTGAACATGGACCAAGATGGTGGATCTGGAAATAGCGGAAAGGGCATTCTTAACACTCCCAAAAAATAATAAGTAGAGGTACTTAACACAGGCAGAAAAGCAATTTGAAAGAATTTTCGATAAATTCATTTCAGAACTAATGAGAAACTAAATAGCTAATCTGCCTATAAACTCTGAACAGATCCTGAATAATTGTAAGTATTATTATGTATACATGGTCTCTTATTTTTTATCATGTTCTCTGGGATATCCTTGGGATTTGAATCCAGATAATCTACTTCCCAAGTCTGTGTTCTTTTGTCACTACACATCCTGCTCAAAGAGAATATTTCCAAACCAACCAGAGAGAAAAGGCAACTTTCCAAAACAATAATTAGCTTGGCAGCTGACTTTCCTAAGTCAGGAATAGAGGCCAAATTAAAATGAAGTATCTTCTAGTGCTCTGGGAAAATGACTGCCAGCTGAGAAGATCATTCACAAGTGATCATTTAAGAGTGAAACTGAGTTCTTCCTGTCCCCTTCCTGTCCTCCTCCCCTTCCTTTTATCTTTTCTTTAAAAGATAATTTTGGTTCCCTTACCTCCCCTTGATGCAGCCAGAGTTGGGATGGCCTGCAGGTCCAGAGCTGAGGAGGTGACCAGGATAGGGTCCTGGGAGGTGGGTAGCACTGCAGAGGCAGTCAAGCCCAACAGTGCCAGCAGGCTGGGTATATACAGGATATATGAGGGAAGAAGTAAATTAAAGATAAGTAGTGCTCCAAAATGATGAAGACATGTCAGAAGGTGTCAGAAGCTTGAAGGGACTTGCCCTGGCCAAATCTGGAATTATTTGAGCATCCAAATTAATAGTGATAGTAAAAGCTTATAACACAATAAATAAAATAGGGATGCATGAGTCCATACTAATATCAATAAATAAATGAATAAATCATTGGGAGAGAATTCTAGGCAATAAACATAGGAGAAATGTTGGAGTTAGAAAATCACTATTTGGCAACTAGTATTCTCAAAGTATTTTAATTACAAAGGGAAAAGTAGCAGTTTTCACTGAGAAGAAACCTAGAAGACACCACCTTACCAAGTGATCAAAGTGAATACACCCACTAATGGGACAAATGGATATCATTGCCTCCTGATGTGATCAATAGAGGGCATAGCATCACTTCTCTGGCATTCCTGTCAAAAATCCTCAACCTGAATTTGGTCATGAGACAAACCCAAACACATGCATTGTGAAATAAGTGGCCTGTATTCTTCAAAAATACCAAGATTATGGAAGGCAAGGAAAGATTAAGGAATTAATTGTTCCAGATAAAGAGGCATGACAATTAACTGCAGAACATGAGCTAGATTAGAAAAAGATTGGGACAATTGGTGAAATTTTGGATGGGACTGTGGATGTGATGGTAGATGGTAGTATCATTAACAAGATAATTTCCCAATTAGCAGGTTTTACTTAGTGGTGTAGGAGAGTATCCTTGTCTTTTAGGAAAAACATACTGACATATCAATGGTATATCATGGCTAAACTTACTCTCAGTTCTGAAGATAATGATTTTAAGTATGTATTTATACCTCTTTTGTGGCGATTGTATAGATGTAAATTTTTATTCCATTCTAAACAGACCTATGTAATGCCTCATTATACCCTTTAATCTGGTTTCTAAAAAATATTTCATAAAGTTTGTTTTGATCAAGTTTTTACCTTAGTTGACCTTTGCAATCTCAACAAAAAATGCTAATTCACAGCACCCCAATCACAAGTTCATTGCATTCATGTATTTTTTACTTAGTATTTTTCCATAATTTCCCCTTGATTTAATATATCTTAAACATAGGTAACCAACTCCTTGATGTTTATAATGAGAAGAGAATAGTCTTTAGACTTAGACAAACTTGATTTCAGACTCCAGTTCTATTTCTCTCTAGTTATGTAAACTGGGACAAAATTCTCATCTTTTTTTTTTCTTTTTTTTGTCATGATTTCCTCATCCGTAGGCAACTGAGAATTGTTGTCAGAAACAAACATGGAAACATGAGAAGCCTAAGCACAGTTTCTGGCATGTAAGAGGCATGCAGTAAGTGTTACATTCTCTCACTTCATTCTTTCTCCCTTCTCTCACCAGAAGTATTCATATAGGTCCCCTAGGCGTAAGGAAATACAGAGATTATTAATAAGAGGCCAGAGCAAAAGGATCTCCACCCCTGTCCTTTTGTTCATCTTTGGCTTTCCTCTTTGTATCTGACTCTTGCCTTTATTTCTGTAAGTCATCTGTCATCATCCAGGAGACGAAGCGGGCCAGATGATGATCCCAGTTTGGGGGAGGATGATAGTAGAGCACAGAGAGGATGAGGGGATAGTCAGAACACCAAAGGTTCCTAGGGGACCAGTAGCCAGTGGAAGTGAGGAATATTGAACAAGTCTTTCTAGCCTAAAGACTATTACCGTTTGCTGCGGGAGTACCTTATAATCTCTGAGAAAAATACTGATTGATCATGGCTGAATGCATGTTTGATGCTTCTCTCCGACTTGTTACTCAGCAACAAAATTTTAGCTATTCTGAGTCCTGGGGCCATTCAGTGCTTGCAGTTTCTTTCCTTTCATTGATAGCTTCATATTTTCTTTGTTCTTTTTTGTTTTGTTTTGTTTTTTTTCTTGTTGCTAACCTTCTTTGCACTTTATACATAAATATATATTCCCTAACTGTCAACATACATTTTATGCAATCTTTATTACATATTCATTTATCTCTATTTCTTTTGTCTTCTTTTAATATCTGCAAGGGGTGGGTGAAATAAGTGAAGGTGATCAAAAAGTACAAACTTCCAGTTGAAAAAAGAAAGAAAAAAAATATGACAACCTGTCCATTTATCTGTCGGTCATTCTATCGGTCAGATGTGAACTACATTAAGGCTAGTGGGACCTGAAGGTTAGCCCACTTTTTTTGTTTCCTTGGAACCAAATTCCACAAGTTTACTCCCTAGCAAGAGTTCAAGTACTGAAAATCTGGGCCCGTAGCCTTAGTTCTATTCTGATTCCTACCACTGTGCTTTGAATCTAGTAGGTCTTCAATAAATGTTTCAATAAGTGTTTATTGTATCAGTGACTCAAAAAAAAACCTCAAGATCCTGCATTCTATCCCAGTTATTAGCACTAAGCCCAGAAACTAGGGTAGGATTGAGTGTGGGCCCCTGCTGGACCATGCTCTTATAACCTTACAACTCCTTTT
The DNA here is from genome assembly GCF_053574225.1 of Canis aureus. Taxonomy (NCBI): domain Eukaryota; kingdom Metazoa; phylum Chordata; class Mammalia; order Carnivora; family Canidae; genus Canis; species Canis aureus. Next base: position 51,476,266 of record NC_135623.1, on the reverse strand, counting down.
CCAGGGACTGCCCCATCTCACTGCTCTCCTTCCAAGCAAATAATTTTTTTAAGTTTTTAAGTTCCAGTTAGTTAACATACAGTGTAATATTAGTTTCAGGTATATAGTATAGTGATTCGACACTTCCATATATAGTCCTGTGCTCATCACAAGTGCCCTCCTTAATCCCCATCACCTATTTCCCCCAGCTCCCACCTACCTCCCCCTCTGGTAACCATCAGTTTGTTCTCTATACTTAAGAATCTGTTTCTTGGTTTGCCTCTCCCTCTCACTTTTACCCTTTGCTCATTTGTTTTATTTCTCCAGTTCCACATATGAGTGAAATCATGTGGTCTTTCTCTTTCTCTGACTGACTTATTTGGCTTAGGATAATACTCTTTAGCTCCATCCATGTCCTTGCAAGTGGCAAGATTTCATTCTTTTCTATGGCTCAGTAATATTCATACACACACACACCGCATGCACGTGCACACACACACACACACACACCACATCTTTATCCATTCATTCATCAGTCAGTGGACGCTTGGGCTGCTTCCATAATTTGGCTATTATAGATAAAATGTTGCTATAAACATAGAAGTGCATGCATCCCTTTGAATTAGTATTCTGGGTGAATACCCAGTAGTGTGATTATTGGATTGCTGTGTAGTTCTATTTTAGCTTTTTGAAGAACCTCCATACTCTCTTCCAGAGTGGCTGCACCAGTTTGCATTCTGCAACCTCATCAACACCTGTTGTTTCTTATGTTGTTGATTTTAGCCATTCTGACAGGTGTGAGGTGATATCTCATTGTAGTTTTCATTTGCATTTCCCTGATGGTAAGTGATATTGAGCACCTTTTCATGTGTGTGTTGCCATCTATGTCTTCTTTGGAGAAATGTCTATTCCTGTCTTCTCCCCATTTTTAAATTGGGTTGTTTTTTGGTTGTTGAGTTTTGTAAGTTCTTTATATATTTTGGATACTAACCCTTCATTATATATGTCCTTTACAATTATCTTCTCCTATTCTGTAAATTGCTTTTTAGTTTTGTTGATTGTTTCCTTCACTGTGCAGAAGCTTTTTATTTTGATGTAGTCCCAATAATTTATTTTTGCTTTTGTTACCCTTATCTCAGGAGATGTATCAAGAAAGAAGTTGCTATGGCCAAGGTCATCAAAGAAGTTGCTGCCTGTGTTCTCTTCTAGGAATTTTATGATTTCAGGTCTCACATTTAGGTCTTTAATCCATTTTGAATTTATTTTTGTGTATGGTGTAAGAAAGTGGTCCAGTGGCATTCCTCTGCATGTGACTATCCAATTTTCCCAACACCCTTTGTTGGAGAGACTTTTTCCTATTGGATATTCTTTCCTTCTTTGTTAAAGTTTAATTGACTATATAGTTCTGGGTTCATTTTTGCGTTTTCTGTTCTGTTCTGTTGATCTTTGTGTCTATTTTTAAAAAAAGATTTTGTTTATTTATTTGAGAGAGAGAGCAGAGGGAAAAGGACAAGCAGACTCCTTACTGAGCATGGAGCCCAACATGGGGTTCAATCCCTAAGATAATAACCTGAGCTGAAATCAAGAGTCAGAAACTTAGCCTAATGAGCCACCCTGGCACCTTGATCTATGTGTCTATTTTTGTACCAGTTACAAAATGTTTTGGTTATTACAGCTTATAATATAACTTGAAGTCCGAAATTGTGATACCTCTAGCTTTGCTTTTCTTTTTTAAGGTTTCAGTGGCTATTTGGGATCTTTTGTGGCTCCATACCAATTTTAGGGTTGTTTTGTTCTAGCTCTGTGAAAAAATGCTGGTGATATTTTGATAGGGATTATGTTAAATTTTCAATTGCTTTGGGTAGTATAGACATTTTAACAATATTCTTCCAATCCATGAGCATGGAATGCCTTTCCATTTCTTTGTGTCATCTTCAGTTTCTTTCATCAGTGTTTTATGGTTTTCAGAGTATAGGTCTTTTATCTCTTTGGGGGGTTTATTCCTGGATATCTTATTGTTTTTGGTGCAATTGTAAATGGGATTGATTCCTTAATTTCTTTCTGCTGCTTTGTTATTGGTGTAAAGAAATGAAATAGATTTCTGTACATTGATTTTTGTATCCTGTGACTTTACTGAATTCGTTTATCAGTTCTAGCAGTTTTGTGATGGAGTCTTCAGGGTTTTCTATGTATAGTATCATGTCATCTGCAAATAGTGAAAGTTTGACTACCTCCTGGCTAATTTGAATGTCTTTTACTTCTTTTTGTTTGATTGCTGTGGTTACTACTTCCAGCACTATATTAAATAAATAGGGTAAGAGTGGATATCCCTATAGTGTTCCGAACTGTAGGGGTAAAGCTCCCAGTTTTTCCCCATTGAGGATGATATTTGCTGAGGGATTTTAGACAACTTTTCCAGTCTTCATTCCTTACTACACTAAACCTCCTCAGTTAACTCGTATCAAGTCTCCCTTACACTCTGCTAAGAACTTAACTCAGCTCTTATCAAGGTTACCAGTCATTTCCATCTGTACAAAGTCAGTGGTGGTTTCTCTGTTCTTTTCTTGCTTAAACACTTGGGAGTAGTAGGCACAATTGATCACTCCCTTTTTGAAACATACTTTCCTCTTCATTTCCATGATACCTCCCTCTCTTGGGATTCTATCTACTTTGCTGACCATGTCTTCTCAGTTTCCTATGTGGGTTCTTTTCTCTGCTTAACTTTTAAATGTTAGAGTGTCTCAGCACTTGGTTATGCGTCCTGGTCTTTTCTCTTGCTTACAGTAACTCCCTAGGAAAGTTTGTCCAATTCTATGGTGGTTTTGTTTTGTTTGTGGGGGGAGGTAAGGCAGAGAGAGCGAGGGAGAGAATCTCAAGCAGACTCCACACTCAATGTGGACCCTAACACAGGGCTCTATCTCATGACCCTGACATCACAACCTGAGCCAAGATCAAGAGTTGGATGCTCAACTGACTGAGCCATCCAGGAGCCTCCAATACCATGGTTTTCTGTAACATCAAAATGCATCTGCTACCAAATTGATATCTTCAGGTATAACTTCTTCACCAAATGCCAGATTCATATATATCAAAAGGCCTATTTGATATCTCATCTTGGATATCTAATAAAAATCTCAAGTTTATCATATGCAAAATAGAATTCTTGATCTCCCTTCCCATCCTTAGATTGCTTCTCCCTCAGTTTTTCTCATTTCGGTAAATGGCTCTACTCTTTATTTGAATATAAGACTTCCTGGATTTCTTTCCATCATCTCCCTCTTCCCATATCTAACCTATCAGTAAATCCTACTGGATCTGCCTTCAAAATATATCTTGAGTTCATCAACTTCTGTTCATCTTCACTGTCTCTATTTAAACACCAGATGCCAGCAACTCCTGCCTCTTACCTTGTAATTATTCCCTAATCAATCTCACCTCTTTCTACTCTGATCTCCCTAAAATTCTGACTTCACTCATCAGCTGAAGTAATCTTTTTAGAATATAAACTTCACATTGTATTACCATACTCTCTCCCAACTCTTCCCTAGTTTTAAAACCTCTGGTGTCTTCTGCTGCCCTTAGGAGAAGATTTATTGACTCATTAACCCAACCAATAAGGTCCTATTAGCTAGCCCTGCCTTACTCCTTGGCCCTACGTAATACCACTCTACAGACTCAGCACACTCCAGCACAACAAAGTTTCTCTCCTCAAACACACGAAGGCTGTTTTTACCTCAGAGCCTTTGCACTAGCCATCCCCCTCTGTCTGGAACATTCTTCTGGTTTTCACTGGATTGGCTCCTTCTTGTCATTCAGGTGTCAGCTGAAGTTGCCCCTTTTCAGTGGCCTTCAATAAGTACCTCCCCAGTATTTTGTAAAACATCAATTTTTGCTTCTTCAAAGCCATTATTATTATCAAAATTACCTCATTCATTTATGCATTGTGTGTCAATCTTCACTAGAGTGTAAGCTCTAAGAGAGGAGGGACCTTGCCTGTCCTCTAATATCCCTGCTGTTTATGTAGTACCTGACACCAGTCTGTGCCAGTCTAGATAGCTGTAGAATAAATTAATCATTTTCCAGGCAGAACTCAAGATAGAACAAAAAGCCTTGGGTTTTGTGAGTCTTACAAATTAGTGGTGCATGATACATATTCACATGCAAGGTTTCACTTTTTCTACTTTGGCCATTTTTTCTCTCTCTTTTCTCTTTCTTCAGAATGAACGTCTCTATGTTCCCATCTCTAAACAGGCTTCACAAAGCCATACTTTATCCTTCTTGTCTTTTGACATCACCCAGAGATCCTTTTCTGAAGAAGAGTAATTCTAACATGCTGTGGTCCATAAAGCTGTTTCTTATTATATTAAATTAAAGGGCTTCCTGATCACTGGTCTAAGGCTTGTCTAGTTTTCTTTTAATAGATGTTCCACTGTTGTTACAAATAGTGTAATTTTGTATAGATTCTCCTTTGGAGTTTCTGAATTTCTTGATCTTAATTTGTCTTCTTTGACTTCTTTTGTGATAAAGAATCTTTTTGATACTTTTCCTCTTACTATACTTTAAACAGAAAGAAATCAAATATTTAAGTTACAGTGGATGCCACACATTCATTGTGTGTGTATGTGCATGTATAAGTATATGTAACTATTGCTTTCGTTCCATGAAAGGAAGGTATATGCAAAATGGCCTGCAAATGCCGAAGGAGCCATAAGACCAAAGAGAAAGGCCAGCAAGTCCAGCTTGGTGAGAAATGCTTTATTAAGGGGATTCATGGACAGAAGCCTGACTTCGGTGACCACAGAGGAGTAGATCTCCACAATTCCACCTCCCTTAAGACATGTTTTTATAGCCCTAGAGACTGGGAATACTGGGAATACCACTCAAGAGGAGAATCTTTAAGAATAGGTATGTCATAGTTATATCTCCAGGGCAGATGAAGGACATTATACCCCAAGAATGTGCTTAAGGATATAGTATACAAAAGGGAGTGAGCAGGGAAAGGAGCTGTGCTCAAGAAGTTTTCAGGTCACAGAACAGTCATCATGGCAGATTTGTCTCAAATGACGTTAGTCTGGTTCACACAACCTTTTTTCACATGGGTCTTCCTTATATCCTAAATGCTATTTCATTGCCAAAATAAATATCAAAGTAAATTATAGGACACTGACTTATATAAAGAGCTTTATCTATTTTTTTCAGTACAGAATAGAATCTTTTTTTTTAAATTGGGGGTGTATCAGAAGGGTATATCAAAATGTACTCATTTCCAGGTATTTGCACACATACACGCATATTCATATGCTTCCAGAAATCTCAAGATACTCCTAGGAGTTACTGTGTGCTGCAATGTGATGTTGCAAAAATACCAATGCTCTATCAATAACACTTTGAACACTAGTGGCATTATATGCATTTGCACGGCCTGAAGAGCTAACTGCTTAAACCCTGGTCCTCAGAGTCTCTGCCCAAAACAAACAACTTCTTTTGTTATTGCTTTATCCAGTTTTTCTTTCATCTTTAGTTTCCCCTTTTATTTTGTATTGTTAAATTATACTTCAGAGAATTCTTAAAGGTGTTTTCACTGCTGTCCTGTTTTGATGCCACCCCAGATCTACTCACTATACAAGGACTGCATACATCCATGCCCTGCTGCAGTCTTTTATTTGCTTTTGAGCAAACCGACAGACTTATATTTCAACACCATTTTTGGATGAGTGAACAGGCCATACTGAAGGACTCCTGTTGAATGATCTAATTTTGTGACTTCTAGTTCACAAGTGATATTAATGAGAAGCTCCATTAAGCAGGGTGTGAAGGAATGGTCAAGCTGTCCAATTGCTAAAAATCGTAGGCTGAATCTGCCATGCAGATTCTTTAGCACTGAAGACTGGAACATAGTCATGGTGTTTTCTCTAAAGGTTATAGTCCCACAGCAAAGACAGAAAAATGACCTGTGGTCAATTGTATATAGTTTTGGGATTGTGTTTCAAAAGCGGATCTGTCTTACACTGAATTCCTGGATGACTTCTGTGTTGCTTTGTAGTTGAAGTTGGAAAAAATTCTCAGAAGCCTAAAAACTTTTCTGACATTATTTTAGTTGACAAATAGTATACGAGTGGTCCTATTTTTAAATGAGTATTATTTAATCCACATTAAACCATCTTTGAGTTCTTACATGAGTCTAAACTGTATTAAAGTCAAAAGTAATGTTTAGGGAGGGTAAAATCATAAATGTGATTCATAAATACTTAAAAAATCAACACTAGATCTCCTAGTTGAATAGAAATCTCACTTAGAATTGTAGTTTATCTTTGAAAGAAAAACTTCTGGGATTAAGAGTAAATCCGTTTTAGGAAAGAAATCAAATATTATGGAATTTGAAAATCTAATTTGACATATATTAGATTAATGCTCTGTAAAATCCTAGAGTCTGAATTCAGTTTACACAATGTTTGACTTAATTCTCTTATTTCTTTTTCTCATTTTTCCTTTGTTATTTATGTTTAAATCTTGGTGAGTTTTCCTTGTATGGGTTTAAACATTCAGTACTGAATTCTAAAGGAACAGGTCCCTCCCTGCCTTTTTTCAGTGAACTTTTGAGAAGCAATGGTCAGGAATTTGTGTGTGTGTGAAATTACTCTTTTTATGAATATATAACCCCAAAATTTCACCAATGTATATGTTTTTTGCTTGCAAATAAGTAGGGATTTAAAAATTTGGCACATAAAGAACAAGGTTGATAGAGGCCTTTTCATATATTTGTATCCCTAATATGTTTTTATTTTTTAAAAATATGCTGCATTTGATTGAACTAAATTTGATTTTGGCTTGTGCCACACAACTATAATTCCTTCAAAAACATGTCAATATTGCAATATATTTAAGATGATGTCAGCAACAATTCCTTCTTTATTTAGAGTAATGTAATCTGAAACTAGCAACTTTTTCTACTTTCATGAGCTTTTGACTTTCATACCATAATGCATGAAATAATGCATTTTATTTAAAGCTTTTGGTAAAATGTCCATCACTGGAGGGAAAATTTTTATTTAAATATGTTCCTTCCATTGAAATCAGCTTTTCTCCCAGTATCTTTGTTTCTTTTAATATTCTAAACCTTTTGAGTTACTTTGGTTTAATTCGTTATCTCCTCATTTAAAAATTAACATAATGATCCCTCTTTTGGTCAAAGAATTGAACTAATCAGTATGATTAAGGAGGGGAAGAAAATATCCAATGATATTGCACCCACATTACCTTATCGATTCTCTTCAGATAGACGGGATTATGCGACATGTTGAATAGTAGATCTGGGCCAAAGGGAAGAAGGAATAATATTGGAAGTATGTGAAAAAAAAAAAATTGGAAATATGTGAGAAAAAAAAAAAAACTTTGTAGGTTGACCTATAATGAGAACAATTGCATGATGCGTAGCAAAGAGAGGGATGACCAGTAGCTTGAATTCTATGGCCAAAGCAGCTTACTTTTGTAAGGATTTCTTATTGATTATTATGAATGTTAAGTTCTATAAAGTCCAAATTGAGCAAAGAAGAATGAATGACCTATATAATTATCTACAAGTACAGGATAAGGGAGATTTCAGTTGATAGAAAATACATTGAAATATTGAATAACCAAAGTAGAAACCTTACTATAGTAAGATATTTGTGCTGTGCAATGTACATGCACTTGTTATTTTTGGTTTTTCACTTAAGCTATTGCATGTTAGCACTAGAGAGCATATCTGATGTTAGTATTGTTGGGAGCAAATATATATTGGCAGCTGACTCCATATCTCTCACAGAAAGCCATGTTCATTTATTTGTGAAGTGAATTGTTCTATCTCTTATGTGCATCCATTATGACAAATGCTATTGCAGGGAAGGAGGTATAAAATTTAATCAGATGAAAAACCTACCCTGAATGAGTTTCTTTCTACTTTAAGAAGAGAGATATGTACACATAAATATATGAAATATAAGGTAGTAGAAACTGTGCTTTAACAGGGAAGGATGTACTTGAGGGACAAGTGACATGGTAACAAGGAGTCAGAGCTCAGATTTAGGGGGAACATAGAAATGATCAGGCAAGGCTTCATAGAAGAAGTAGAACTGTTGACAGAGAACAGTTATTCCCTTTAAACATTTCTGATAGCTGAACAAAGTTTATGTATATCTAATAAAGCATATAGCTTGGCTTTCGAAAAATATAGATTATTCATTTTATTCTTACCAGTAAGAATATGGAGGAATGTGGTCCTATGGATAAGAAAAGGGACTTATAAGGATGATGTCTTTGAATCTTATGGAGGTCCTCCATATTTTCATTTGTTCATATTTCTTGTGTGTACATGGTGAGCTCTGTAGGCTTTCTAAATAGGTATATTGCTAAAGATAAAGTTACAGACTTTTGTCTTCATGTACTTGTAATTGCTCATCTAGTATAATTGGCCTTTATGACTTATGATTTAAAGTATAGTATTTGTGCTCCTTGAAAATTTTTCTTATAGCAAGCTACCTCATATCTTTGGCTATGTCAGTGTTCATTAACCACTTTATTACAGAAAGGTAGAAAAGAAGAATATAAAACAAGACCTATTTATTTTGTTCATCAGTTGCAACACTGGTAAATAAAAAATTTAATGAGGTAGGATGTTGAAATAAATACTTAAATCAGACTTTCATTCATGTTATAACCATGAATTATGAAAATTTGAAATCTAGAGCTGACCTTGACTAGTCCGCAGAGTCAGTAGAATTGACCTTATGTATTAAGTTCAGGAAAACGTACAATCATTCTGATCAGATTTCTCAATATAGTACGGAGTAATACTGACTGTTTAGATGCAAGGATTAGCTGTATTAATTGAGATAGATCCTCTATGAGTCTTTGAAACAATCTTACTGTAGTTATCTGTAATTTTTCATTGTGATTTTAAATGTATTTATACTTTGAAATTGGTATTAAGAGCTATCAAGCCTACTCTGAAATCTATAGAGAACTGAATTTTCAGAAAGTGCTCTGAGCAATTGCTTTTACTGGTAGGTTCCAGTACAAGTGTTAGATATGCACACAGGATTTCCTTTCTCTAAAGACACACCACATACATTTCCTATTTGGATTATATTTACTATGAATTTCATTAGACAGCATATAGTATTTAATAATAATTCATGTCTATTTCAGGTTTCCAAATTTAGTACTGGAATTAGGTAGGTAATGACTTGTGTTGAGCATTATTAATTAGCCTTTCTTTACATTGTGCTCGAAATGACTCAGTGTATCACACACTCATTCAACAAGAGATATTTGTGGACCTCTGTGTTCCCAGCATCAGCACAATAATATCTTAGTGAACAAGGTAGATACCCTTTCTGCATTTATAGAGGTTACATTCTAATGTGGGAAGCAAACATTAAGCAACTGATTATATTATGGTAAGTGTTAACCAAAGAATTTACATGTGAAGAGAGAATGTATTGGGGGGACCATCTCGGTGAATTCCTCTTCCCTCATTTATAAGCTACATGATCTTCCATGTATTTCTTAATCTTTCTGGGATCCATTTTCTCTTGTGTAAATGGAGATAATAATGCTAACTTCATGGGGTTGTTGTGAGACTAAATGAAAAAAATGCACGTAAAAAGTTGGGTACATTTAGTAATTATTGCCTATTAGGCTTTAGAAGGAAACGATGGGGGGAACCCTTCTCTGGGCAATTGACTTTTATGCTTTGATCTGAACGATAGTAAGAATTTGTTAAATGGAGAACATTATGGAGAAAGCACCATGTTCAAAGGCCCTGAGGCAGGATTCCCTATGATGTTTTCAAAGAACTGAAAGAAGGCCATTGTGCCTGGAGCTCAGAAAATGAAGTGGAAAATGGCTTGAAATGAAGCAGAGGTAGGCTGGGGTAGCTAGTTCACATAAGGTCTCCTGGGCCTTGTTAAAGAGGATTTAGGGCTTTATTCTAAGGGCAATAGGAAGAATTTCCTCAGGGAAATGACATGATTAGATTTGAGTTTTAGAAAGATTGTTCTAGCCTTAATATTGAGAGTGGTTCAAAGTCTTTTATCAAGAATTAAGGGTCTGGTTGGTCTCTAAAGGGAACTTTTGGGGAATAATATTGGTGGATATTTTTTGCCAGCATCATCTTCTTAGGTGTTGGTCCCAGAACACAGTCAGTGATGTAACTGACATTGTCAATTTCTAGTTTTTAAGTAAGCCTAGGGATCATAGATATGTGAGTGTGTATATTTGTGGGTATGTACATATATGTATAAATATATATGAATGCACTGTGTGTATGTACAAATATGTGTACACATATAAATACACACACGTATGTTTGTGTATACACATACACACACACTCTGTCTCCCAGTAGGGAGAGAGCCCAACGTGTTTTCTCTCTTATTTTTTGCATCTCACCATTCAGTCTCAATGTTTTTTTAATTATGTCATATATGTTTAAGAGATAAGAGAAAATGTATCTACTAGTCCTTTTAATCTATAAGGTATAATGACCTATCATGATCATTACTTTTCATGTTTGATTGGGAATTATTATGTTATACATAAGACCTTTATAATATGTATTCAAAAATTTCAATTGCAGAGTTACAAGAGAATCCTGTATTCTTCTCTGTTGTGATGAATGCAGCAGTTATGCATATATAGAAGAATAGATCATACTGAGCATCCCCTGAGCTCTCTTTGCAGACAAGTCGTATCTCCACCACGACAAAATTCCCACAAGATTTTGAATTATTAATGTCTCCGAATCTGTGAGAATCAGCAGATATGTTCAGTGTTATTGATGGCAGCAAACTTTATCTCTTTTATATCTGAGACACATAATGAAATGGGGAGACCCTCAAATAACCACAGTTAGTGTTTAGGTTAATTTTGTCGGGGCCAGTGGGCTTTTGTCTTAATGTGTATAAATACAATTTTTTCTCCCTTGCAGCAGATTGCATGGTAGATAGAGGGAGTGTGAATTGGCACTAATTTATGAACCCTTCCAGCCTTCTCGGTACTGTACACCCTGTGAGGGCAAGATGCTCTAATTACACTTACTTCACATACTGAGAGCTTTTAATGACAATTACTGATTGTCAGAGTTAGGGATGGTTGGGGACCTTACAGAAGATGTATTGACTCTTAGAAGAGGACTTTATGTGCCTTTCGTGTGGCTCAGTCTCTAACTGCCCAGCTACTTAATGAAATACAGTTCCACAGCCCCAAATATTTGAGTGGACTGTGACTGAGGGGCTAAGGTAGACTTTATTTTTCAATTCAAAATAGGTCACAGAGTTCAAGAATTCTGTTTGCTTTTAGCAGTGTTTTTACGCTTTTTTTTTTTCTTGGTCACACAGACACAGACTGCTTTTCTTTTTGGTAACAAGAATAACCCCAAATCCAGACTACTCTTCTTGGAGACACTGATTTGCACAGTCACAAATGGGTACTTGACATTGTTTTCCTCTTCACACATTTGCAATGTTCAAGTTTGAGGGACCAATATTTAAAAGGTCTGCTCTACTTTATATGTATTTGTATATGAGAATCGTAATAAAGATTAAAAAATAGAGATAAATACCATTCATTGTACTGAGGGCATGAGTTTATATGGTCTATACGTCCTTTTTTTGAGTAAAGCAGAAATTTTTTTTATAAGTGAAGATGACATATTATAGTACTTCTTTGTAAACAGAAATTTCAGTCAAACAGCACATCAGCAAACTAGCAGGATGATAACACTTCTTTATAGCTTCAGTATTCTTCTCTTTAAAGAAAATGGATCCAGATTTGCTTGTTTCTTTCCAAGTTGCTCTGAGAATTAGTTTGTCCCAAAGTCCCCTTTTTTTATAGTCTCTATATTTACCACCATTTATTTTCATTTTTTGCATTTTGAATTTTTGTCTTTATGTCTGCTAAATCTGAGGTTACAATTAAAAGCAAAAATATTTGCAGTGCAAGCACATTTAAACTCAGTAAATTTAAATAACTTACAAGTTATCTAACTGATAAAGTAGAAGGGAAAAAGGTTCATGTTTTCTTGGCTTCTCCAAGACTAGTGATCTAGTCAGAATCCTAGATCTGACTTAATTAACTCTCTTTTACATATTCTGAATCCTTTTGCCACAGCATCCTAATGCCTAGCAAACTTTAAGCCCTTAGTAACTGTTAGCATGAGTAATGCTATCAGTAATTGGAATCATAAAACATGATTGCCTGTTGTTGATTCCAGTACAATTTCTTATGAGCAGGTATGCTTATAACCCAAAAACCTGTTTTCTTTAATCATTTACTGATTCAGTGAACACAAACATTTGTTGGTTGATTTTTCTGGATAAGGTATAAAATATGAGTAAAATTAGTCCTTCAAGTAGCAGAACCTAGAATGTCTTCAACAAATTTTACCATTAAAAGATTAAAATTCAAACACTTTAATGGTGTCATATACTATTATACTTTTGGTTATCATAATCCCTAAGAAATGTGATTTGAGACCCCATAGGTTGCATTGTTTGTTTTTTTTTAGATTTATGTATTTATTCATGAGACACGGGGTGGGGGGCAGAGACATAGGCAGAAGGAGAATCAGGCTCCATGCAGGGAGCCTGAGGCAGGACTTGATCCTGGGACTTTGGGATCACGACCTGAGCCAAAAGCAGACACTCAACTGCTGAGCCACCCAGGAGTCCCCATAGGTTGCATTTATTAACATTTATTGAGCATTTATAAAGCTAGGTAATTGCTAAGTGCTTTTACATCCATTATGTCACAAATCCTAACAGTTGCCCTGTGGGGGATGGAATGGTCATCTGCATTTTATAGCTGAGGACTCTGAGGCTCATAGAGGCTGGGTAGGTGATTGGCTCAGTCTCATAACCAGGAGGCCTGCCTCCTAGTCCTCCTAATTCCAAATCTGGAATTCATATCTATAAAACAGTTACCTCCTTTCTCCTACTGTTATATTAGAAATTGATCCTCTGACCTTGGCCACAGAGACACTGAGACTGGATCAAGGAAACTGGAGTTCTCTCTGAGAGTGTTGGTCTACTACTTGTTTTGGCACTGCTTACTGTTTTCAGATGAGTTAATAGATTTCATTAAGAGTATATGTTTAAGGAGCACCTGGCTGGCTCAGGTGGTAGAGCATGCAACTTTTGATCTTGGAGTTATGAACTCGAGCCCCACGTTGGGTGTAGAGATTACTTTAAAAAAATAAAATCTTAAAAAAAAAGAGAGAGAGAGAGAGAATGTGTTTAAAACTAACACAATAGTAGTTTGGGAGAATATCTATATAATTCAGGGAAACAAAATTTGATAAAAATTGTTTATGCACTTTCTTTTCTTGTTTTAAGATCAAAGCCTATCCATTACTTTAGTGTCAGACTTTAAGACAACTGAAATTATAGCCCCGTTATTTCAAGTCCTGTAGCCCTGTTCAGCCAGGAAAGTCGTGTTTGGCCTAGTAAGTCTCAGACCTGTGAATGTTGGGAGCCAAATCCTCTGTTTGATAATAGAGGGTCCTGACACTAGATTTTTGGCCTGAACTTTTTCCAACATAATATAAAATGTTAAATAGAGAAGTCACAGATTCCCATCTATGGTATTTTGGTGGAATCGCCAGTTATAAAAGCAGAGCCAATATTACCTAGCCCACCACCAGAACCCCCCAAAGAAAAAGCCCCTTAATTTTGCATATGTTTCAAGCACGTGCCTCTCTAGCTATTGCTGTTGTTCATGATAAATCAAAAAGTTAAAAGCTAAATCAACCTATTATAGAGTTCCAAAGATTATTATGTCACTTTCTGTGTATAACAGATAACATCAACTTTTCTTTAACTATCAAGTATGAGTTATTTATCTGTATTGGTGGTTTTTTGTTTTGTTTTGTTTGCTAAATAGCATCAATTATTGAATTCATATATCTCTAGTAGGTGCAAACACCCGATTTTAAGCAAGTCATTTTACAAACATTTATTGAACACCCACTACAGGTGAATTGAGCAATATAAATAATAAAAAGATAAATGTGACAAAAATCATGGACCAATACTCTACCTGCATGGACATGTTACTTGATCTCTCTACACTTCTGTTTCCTCTTGTAATATGGTAATGATGTCTAAGGCTGTTGTAGGGATTAAGTGACACAGTGAACGGCATATATAAAATGCCTGGTCTTGAAAAGAAAGAGATATTATTTTATAATGAGTATCATCACTGCTAAAGTTTAGTGATTTGTAGAAAATCACAAAGAATTCTTGAAAGGGGTGGAAATAGACTATTAATTTCCCTCTGATTTCCTCAAAAATGTGCACTTATTCAGTGATTTTGCAGATGCTTATTGAGTGTCTCCTATTTACAAATTGCTTTGCTCTGATCCATGGAAAATATAAGTTACTACCAGACACAATTCCTTTCCTTAAGTGCTCGTGACTGTTAGAGATGTGAGGCATATACATAAATGTATACATAAACGGTGGTACCAAGAAGAAAGCAATAAGTGGTATGCAATTGCATAGGCAACAGAAGGAAAATTGAGAAGGCAAGGCTCAAGGGACATCTGAGTTGGGCCTTGAAGAATGGATAAAATTTGGATATATGGAAAATGGCAGAAATATATTCCAGGGAAAGGAAACAGTAAATGGATGATGCAAGAAGTTGCGGGAATTAATTAGGCTGGAGAAGGGATCTGTGAAGGGCTAGGATAGCAAAAAGTATGAAGAGACACAAAATACATGCGAAAGTATTGAGATAAGAAGTGTCCCAATGTTGTGAAGTCTATCAGAGGGAGAGAGTTTGGGGGTGGAGAGTTGAAAGACAGGTGGCAAAATGTTAACAATTGGTAATTGGTGAATATAGGCCAAGAGTATACAGATGTTCGTTATACTATTGTTGGCAATTTTGATATAGGCTTGAAATTTTTTTTAAAAAAAGTTGAGGCAAAAAGATTAAAAATACGTGAGAAACTACTATAATCCATAAATAAAGGACAAACCACCTAGCTAAAAAATGGACAAAACATATGACAGGAAATGCTGCAGGAGAATATAATGGCCAATAAATGAATAAAAATATGTTCCACCTTTTAAGAGTTAGAGAAATTTAATTTCAAGCAATGAGACATTACTTTTCATCCACCCAATTGCACCATTTTTTAGCTGTAATCATATTGTAGGTATCCAGGAAAAAGAGATGTTAATACCAACCTCCTGTGATTGCTGTAGGGATTAGAAAGCAGAATCTGTGAAGTATGTGCTACGTAGAACTCAGGAACAACATCTCCTTGAACTGTTACTGTTGTCTAAGGACAACAGTATAACGAATACCAGATAACAGATAATGAATACCTGAGCCAGGGTCCTAGCAGCACAAATGGAAGAGCATTAGCTGGATTTGCCAACTTAATGCATGTAAAGGTACAAGATGGGAAGAGAGCTCAGAACAAACTCAGTGTGGTTTGTTTGTAAAAGAGAAATTGCTAAAGAAAAAGACATTGCTATGGAAGGAAGAAATGTTAACTTCACTGAATTATTTGCCATACTGACTATTGAATATTCAAATAGTCTTTTCAGGAAGGGTAGTTGATTTTTAGAAATTAAAGATAGAACCATAATTTAAAGACTTTTATATAAATCTGTTTTTAAGAATTACATTTTTAAATATATATTATAGGTACACACCAAAATAAAACAGTAAATGAAAGTATCCCTCTCCAATATCTTCTTTTGGAATGCCATTGTTAAATTTCTCATGTTTTCTACCAGAAAAATATTTACAAAAATACCAGTATAATTGTGTGTGTGTGTGTGTGTGTGCGCGCGCCTATGTATATGTGTATACTTTTAAAAATTCACACCAACTGATAATATATAAAAGTCTGGGCCTTGTTTTTTTTTTTTTTCCGTAACTCAATGCAGTCTTCCTTTATTCTGTTTTAACATCTGCACAAGTCTATTGACAAAGTGTACCATAATGGATTGAACTAATCTTCCATGAATGAATCTGTAAGGTTATTTTTAGTTTTTTACTGTTATAAACAACTGGTCATGAGCATTAGTATTCCTTTATCTTGATGTTTGTCTTTGTATTATATTGGTAGAATCCGCTCCTAGAAGTAGAACTGCTGGGCCATAGTATTTATATTTTTAATTTTGATAAATAACTTTCCTCTTAAAAGGCTCTACCATTTTTCTCTCCTTACCAACAGTAAGTGTCACCAACTTCTAAATTTATTAAAAGAAATATAATCTTCTTTAGACGTGTATATATCTAATTTATTATAGTATTACCTATTTATTATCAGTTAAAAGTGAGGTTGAGTAGTTTGTTAAATGTTCTCTGGATTTTACATACCTTTTTTGTTTTTTTTTAAAGATTTATTTTATTTATTCATGAGAGACATACAGAAAGAGAGGCAGAGACATAGGCAGAGGGAGAAGCAGGCTCCCTGCGGGGAGCCCTGTGTGTGACTCAACCCTAGGGCCCTGGGATCATGCCCTGAGCCAAAGACAGATATTCAGCCACTGAGCCACCTAGGTGCCCCCATACCTTTTTTGTTTTTAATATAATCTGATTTTATATTTCTATACAAATCTGTAATAATTCTATAAAATTAATGAATTTTATATAGGTTTAAAATTTATATTTAAATTTATATAAGTTGTGTGCTTTAAAAAGACTAACAAAAATGAAATGACATAATTTATGTATTTAGTTCATTAATCATTAGCTATCTCTCTCAAGGAACTGGACTAGGCATCAAGGATGGAAACATGTTCGTATCTTTTTACCAGTTTTCCCACTAATCCTTTACATTGATTTTATAAGTTATTCATATAGTAATAGTCTATTTCTGTTACATGTGTTACAAATATTTTTCCAGTTATCTTTTGACTGCATAATTTTTTTTTGTCATGTAAAGTTTTTTTTTTTTAATGTACAATTTAGCAGTCTTTACCATTATGGCTTCTAGAATTTTTTTTTCTTTAATTACTCTTAGTTTTCTTGGGCTGCCATTAACAAAATATCATAGGCTGGGTGGCGTAAACTACAGAAATTTATTTCTCCCAGTGGCTAAGAAGTCCAAAATCAAGGTGCAGGGTGATTCAGTTCTTGGCAAAAGATCTATTTCTGGCTCCTTCTTGCTGTGTTCTCACATGGTGGAGAGTCATTGAAGTCTTTGGTGTCTCCTCCTCTTAAAGACACCAGCCCTGTTGTTTAGAGCCCTACCCTTATGACCTCATTTAACCTTCATTACCTCCAAAAGGCCCTATCAGGGTACATACAATCACAGAATGACTTAGTGCTTCAACATATGAATTTGGGGTGAGGGGGCATAATTCAGTCCATAGCAATTACCAAATTTTATTTTGTATTCTGTATTAATCCACCAAATAGCAATTTTGAGTACCATGTGAAATCTTTGTTGGTCTTCAATCATTGATATTGTTTGACTTAGTATACACACTTTTTGAGAGCAAGAATATAATTATAGTACCTCTGCCCTCATCTCAAAGGTCTCTTCTGTTGGTTTATTCTGAGTAGGCAGACGATAAATATAATGTTAGATTTGAGAGATCATCTGGTTCAGTAACTATAATATGTGTCTGTGAAAACTGAGACCCAAAGTGTTTGAAGTGATGTTCTCCAAATTTTACAGTTAATCAGTATGAGGATTTAGAGTAGAATCTTGGTGTTTTTGACTTCCAGTCTAGTGTTGTTTCTACAATAAGTGAGTGAATGAATATCTATCAAGTAGTTAGAATATGCCTGGCACCTAATAAGTGCTCCTAACTTTTAGTATTATTACTTTGTTGATGTCATCAGTATCATCATCATTATTCATAAAGAGCACAGATTCTGAAGCTAAACTGAGATTGAATCTCAGTGACAGTAGCAGTCAATTGTTAGCCTTTCTGAGCCTCAGCTTTCTTGACTATAAAAGGGGACGATAATGGAACCTATCTTATAAGAAGTTGGGAGAAATAGTTGTTTAATTGTTTGTTTAATATATACAAAGCACTTGGAGCAGTACTTGGGTCAAAATTATCATTATGTAAAATATTTACTATTATTATTATTATTATTATTATTATTATTATTATAGAAATACTCAGTCTCCTAAAATCAGCTTTAACCAACTAATCTTATCTAGTTACTTCCCATTATCTTCTGAATTCATGACTGTAAGCACACTCTAAAGTGGTCACTGAAACAATAAGAAATGCTCACTTATGATATGCGATAAGGAAGCAGAGCACAGTAGAGAAAGAGACAGGTTGAATGTTCAATTGTGTCAGAGCCCTGCATGCAAAAAGAAAATGTGGGAACTATGCAAGAAGGAGGTGGTGACGAGGAGGTTAGAAGGTATCAAGGAAGGTTTCACCAATATTTTTGAGATTTAATCTTCTTTCCCTTCTTCCAATATGATATAAAGTTATAACTCATTTTATTGTGCTTCACCTATTGTACTTCAGAGATACTAGTTTGTTTTTGTTTTTGTTGTTGTTGTTTTTGTTTTTTACAAACTAAAGGTTTGTGACAACTCTACATTGAACAAGTCTATTGGTGTCATTTTTCCAAAAGTGTTTGTTCACATTGTGTGTCTCTTGTCACATTTTGGTAATTCTCACAATGTTTCATACTGCTTCATTGTTATTATATTTATCTACAACCAGTGACCTTTGATATTACTATTGTAATTGTTTTGGGTTGCCATGAACTATACCCATGTAAGATGGTGAACTTAACTGATAAATGTTGTGTGTGTTCTGACTGTTCCACTGACTGGTCATTTCCCCATCTCTCTCTCCTCTTCTCGGGCCTCATTGTTCCCTAGGACACAACAATATTGAAATTAGACCAATTAATAGCTCTATAGTGCCTCTAAGTGTTCAAGTGAAAGCAAGGGTCACATGTCTCTCACTTTGAATCTAAGCTAGAAATGATCAAACTTAGCGAGAAAGACATGCTAGGCCAATAAGCTAGGTCTCTGTGCCAAACAGCTAAGTTGTGAGTGCTAAGGAAAAGTTGCTGAAGGAGATAAAAAAAAAATTGCTACTCCATTGAACAGATGAGTGCTAAGAAAGTGAAACAGCCTTATTGCTGATATGAACAAAGTCTGAGTGATCTGGATAGAAGATCAAACCAGCCACAACATTCCCTTAAGCCAAAGCCTAATCCAGAACAAGGCCCTAAGTGTCTTCAGTTTTGTGAAGGCTGAGAGAGGTGAGGAAGCTACAGAAGAAAAGTCTGAAGCTAGCAGAGGTTGGTTCATGAAGTTTGAGGAAGGAAGCCATCTCTGTCACAATAAAAGTGCCAGATGAGGCAGCAAGTGCTGATGGAGAAGCTGCAACAAGTTCTCTAGAAGATCCAGCTAAGATAATTCATGAAGGTGACTACACTGAACAACAGATTTTCAATGTAGACAAAACAGCCTTGTATTGGAAGAAGATGCCATGTAGGACTTTCATAGCTAGAGAAGAGAAATCAGTGCCTGGCTTCAAAGGACAGGCTGACTCTTTCATTAGAGGCTAGTGCAGATGATAACTAAGTTGAAGCCAGTTCTTGTTTATCATTCTGGAGATCCTAGCATCCTTAAGATTTATGCTAAAACTACTTTGCCTGTACTCTATAAATGTGACAAAGCCTAGATGACAATGTATCTTTTTATGACTTGGTTTACTGAATATTTTAAGCCCATTATTGAGACCTATTGATCAAAAAAAGATTCCTTTCAAAATATGACTGCTCATTGACAATACACCTAGTCACCCAAGAGCTCTGATGGAGATGGACTAAGAGATGAATGTTGTTTCCATGCCTGTTGACACAGCATCAGTTCTGCAGACTATAGATCAAGGACTAATTTCAACTCTCAAATCTTATTACTTAAGAAATATATTTCATAAGGCTCTAGCTGCCATAGAGAGTGATTCCTCTCATGGATTTGGGCAAAATAAATTTAAACCTTTCTGGAAAGGATTCACCATTCTAGATTCCATTAGGAACATTTGTGATCCTAATGGGAAGAGGTCAAAATAACATTAAATAGGAAAGGGAAAAAGTTGATGCCAACCCTCATGAGGGCTTCAAGACTTTAGTGGAAGAAGTACCTGATGATATGGTAGAAATGGCAGGAGAACTAGAGTTAGAAGTGGAACCTGAAGATGGGACTGAATTGCTACAATCTTGTGATAGAACTTGAATGGATGAGAAGTTGCTTCCTATGAATGAGCAAAGAAAGTGCTTTCTGTGAAGATGCTATGCAGATTGTTGGAATGACAACCAAGGATTGAGAATATTACATAAAGTTGACTTATAAAGTAGCAACAGGGTTTGAGAAGACAGACTTCAGTTTTGGAAAAAGTTCTCTTGTCAGTAATATGCTCTCAAACAGCATTTCATGTTGCCCAGAAATCATTCATGAAAGGAAGAGTCATACAATGCAGCAAACTTCATTGTTGTCTTATTTTAAGAAATTGCCACAGCCATCCAGATCTTTAGCAACCACCTGATCAGTCAGCAGCCATCAACATTGAGTCAGGACCCTCCATGAGAAAAAGATTATGGCTCTCTGAAGGCTCAGATGATGATTAGCATTTTTTAGTAGTAAAGCATTTTTTATTTATTTCAATTCAAGTTAGTTAATGTATAGTGTAGTATTGGTTTCAGGAGAGAAATTTAATGTTTCATCACTTACATATAACACTCAATAAGTGCCCTCCTTAATGCCCATCACCCATTCAAGCACATGGGTGCTCCCAACCCTCCTCTCCTCATCAAACCTCAGTTCTTTATACTTAAAAGTCTTTTATGGTTTACCTCCCTTTCTGTTTTTATCTTATTTCTTCCCTTCCCCTGACTTCATCTGAGTTCCACATATGAATGAAATCATATGATATTTGTCTTTCTCTGACTTGTTTCGCTTAGCATAATACACTCTAGTTCCATCCACATTGTTGCAAATGGCAAAATTTCATTATTTTTAATACTGAGTAATATTCCATTGTGTGTGTGTGTGTGTATATATATATATATATATATATATATATATATATATATCACATTTTCTTTTATCCATTCATCAGTCAATGGACATCTGAGCTCTTTCTATAATTTGGCAATCGCTGAGAGTGCTGCTGTAAACACTGGGGTGCATATGCTCCTTCAAATCACCATTTTTGTATCCTTTGGATGAAGACCTAGTAGTGCAATTGCTAGGTCATAGGGTAGCTCTATTTTTAACTTTTTGAGGAACCTTCATATTACTTTCTGAGTGGCTGCACCAGCTTGCATTCCCACCAACAGCACAAAGGTTTCCCCTTTCTCCACAACCTTGCCAACATATCTTGTTTCCTGAGTTGTTAATTTTAGCCATTCTGACAGGTATGAGGTGGTATCTCATTGTGGTTTGGATTTGTATTTCCGTGATGATGAGTGATGTTGAGCATTTTTTCTTGTGTCTGTTGGCCATTAGTATGTCTTTTTTGGAGAAATGTCTTTTGCACATTTCTTACTGGATTATTTATTTTTGGAATGTTGATCTTGATGAGCTCTCTATAGATTCTGGATACCAGCCCTTTATCTGATATGTCATTTGCAAATATCTTCTCCCATTGTGTAGCAGTAAAGTATTTTTAAACTAAGGTATATGCATTGTTTTTTAGACACAATGCCATTGTGCACTTAATAGGCTACGGAACAGTGTAAGCATGATTTTTATATGCACTAGGAAACCAAAAAATTCATTTGGCTCACCTTATTGTGATTTTTGCTCTATTGCCATGGTCTGGAACCAAGCCCACAATATCTCTGAGGTGTGCCTGTAATTATTATCTTGAAATATTTTGGGCTCATAGTGGAGGAGAGTTTCATAAGTCAAGACTGAGTTTTGTATTATTCTTATGTGCAAAAATACAACTGTTATAGAAAAGGAAGTCAGGAAATAAGGTGATAATCTTATAAGAAATTTGAAATAAGTGATGTAATTTTAAACACATCTGGAATATTTTTAATCTCTGGGTTTTGAAATGTTATTCTGGAAGGAGACATTATTATGTACTATGGATCACTCCATTCTTAGCACTGCTTGCTTCCATTGAGAGCATCTTTTGAACAGCTCTTATACAGTAGCTCTTTAAATTTTTCAATAGGCCATGTTAATTCCTAGACTATTAGGCACCCTGTCATTCCCATTTAATTGAAGAGCACAATTCAAAGTCAATTTTTAAAATATATAAATTTCACCATTGAATAGTATCTATTCCATGTTCCTTCTTCAGTAAACCCCACTCATTGAGTGCCTACTATGTATCAGCACTCTACTCACCACTAAGGACACAGAAATGAAAACAGCCCCAGTGCTCCACCTCCAGGAGTTTATTGTCTATTGGGTGAAACAGTCCTTAGAACAAATAATTGTCCCATGATTTAAGTGGATGAGTACAAAGTGCAGTAATAGCACAGAGGAAGAAATAACTGATCAGAAATAGACCACTTCACACAGTCCTTGAACAAATTTAGTTCTTCATGGAAGAATAAACAATTACTGAAATGCCAATATAACTAGAAATCTTTACCCATTCATAGATGTCATTTTATACTACTGTAGTAACACATGCATGTAATCTCTGTATCATGAGAACAGTACCTAGACTTCTTAGATTTTTTTTTTGCAAAGATAAAAACACAACCTTTGCAACAAAGCTTTTCATTGGATTAGAATTTTTTCTTATCCCATGAATTTAGAGATCGATATCTTCTCTATGTTAAGAGGCATTACTCTTTCTAGGTTTAGAAAACATTTTCTTTGTAGTCTTCCATAAACTAATGATACCACACATGCTTCTTAAAGAGTAATTGAATGTCTCTTTTTGCAGATTTTAGATTCTAAGGCTAAGCAGTCTTGGGAAAAAAGGCATAGAAAAAAAGTATATATGCTGTCTCTGTGATTGATAATATGGTTGTCTGTCTCAGGGGCTAGCTTCTGGAAAGAGCCTTCCAAGGGTAGTTTTAAGAACAATCGCCTAGGGCTGTCTTGGGCTGAATGTGTGGTAGAAGCAGAACTTACTCCTTGGGGGAAGGGAAAAGAAGGCCTTGCATCCCAGAAGACTTATGGCTTCTTTTTGTCTGATGAAAGAGTGGCATTGATGGAGTACAGAGTGGATGATAGCAAATCTTGCTTTTCTCTAGTGAATATTTTGCTTTAGCAGGGTGGAGGGATTCAAATTGTGAAGTCTATTTGGGATGAGTTATCTGCAATCTCTCCCTACCCCTGGAGAGAATGAGAATGACTAATTGAAGCATCCCATAACAGTAATTGAGACAGATTGAAAAGGGAAATGAGTGATTAACCTTGAGCCTCCTCCTGATGCTGTGCATAGTGATGTTAAAGTAGGTTTCTGGGGGTGCTGTAGGAGCTCATTTTCACAAGATCCACATAGCTCCCATAATTAAGTTTCAGAGAAATATATTTCCGCCCCAACTTAAGTTAAGGATACTTGTTGCTCTGTTTTACATCATGTCATTAATGAAAGCATGTTACTGATGGCTGCAAACCAGAGATGGATTTGTTCAGAAGCTAATGAAGCTGAAGCTGTAGGGCTCCTCTACTGCTGGGCCCCTTTGCAGGAGCTGAAACTAATTTTGCATTCCTTTCTTAAAGAAGAGCCCATAAATTGTGCAGCCTTCAGGTCCCACAAAAATCTGAATCTGCTGATAAAATTCCAACTATAAACGAGTGATCTGGCATAAATTGAAAAGTTCTCCAAAATGAAGGCCAACAATCTTCACTTTTTAGGGATTCTGGAACTGTTAAATTCGATAAATGCTCTGATCTTTTCTGTTTACATTACCTAGAACTTGAAATTCTGAGACTTGAGATGAACAATGTATTAATTAATTACATGTTTTTTGAGTATATTGATCATTTTATTCCCTAAATATAGTTGTTAGTAATGCTAAAAAAGGGAAAGTGGGCAAAAACCCTATGATATAATAATGTAAAAGTACCAGTTTATATATTTCTGTGTACTGTTATAATAATTATAAGTAGGAATCAAATGGATTATTTTAAAAAGGCAGATTTTCCATATTCTGAATTGTTATGCAATTCATCACTGTACTCTTTAGCAGTAACTAATTTAATGTACTGTATAGAGTAGGTGCTCAAAGTATTTGTCAAATTGAAGCTAAGTACATGTTATAAATTGAATTGCTTTAAAACTAAAAAGAAATGCTATCACAATCTGTCTGGTTGGAAAATAATAAAACACATAACGTAAATATAGTGGTTTGCACGTTAATGGCAAGTAACTTCTACAGAGCAAACTCTACTTTCCCAAAAATTACATAATCACCCTTTGGCAAGTATCATAAACATACCATCACAAACCTGCTACCATTTTGTTACTTGATTATCAGTGAGGACATGGTTGACGTAGGCATCCTATGTGTCTTGTCTGGAAATTCACATGGACTTCAAAGATCTAGGGTCTTATTTTCTTATATTTTAACTATTGCTGATGATTTTGGTTTTTTGCTTTTGATAGGGTTGTAGATTGACCTGGAGAAATGGTAGCTGATGGAATATGCTCGAGTTTAGACAGAATTCTCTTTGACTAGTTATACTTGTATCTGAAACTTGTATCCTTTGGATGGTTTTCTTCCCATGAATAACAGAGTTTGCTCCAGCTGCTTTCTAAGACATAAGAGGTTTTTGCTTACTCCTATTTTTTGTATAGACACTGTACACGCATACACATCAACAGTTATTTGGCAAGCAGGTACTTGTGTAATATGAGTCACTGAGTGAACTCAGAACTGCATAATTAGACCAGAGCTGGGACCAGTCTCCGAGCTATTAGGAATTTTACATCTGTCACCTAGGAGTAAGATATCTGACTCAATACTCAATGGTGGGGATGGTTCTGGAGATACTAGTGATAAAGAACAGTCTCTTACTGCTATGCTCTTTGAAGAGAATAAAACTGTAGAAAAGAATAAACTGATTTAGAACAAAGTACTTGATTTGCTAGTATCAGCATTGTCCTATTTAAAATTTTTTCTTCTGACTGAGAGTTTGTCAAATGGGGTTTCCATCTCTGAAGAAGCAGGTTTCTCATTTTTTCTGAGCTTCTTAGCTATCCAGGCAGTTTCATAGGCAATTGAATGAAATTTGCTTCATTTTTGGACAGCTATCCTAGTTTTGAATATACATTTATTGTGCAAGCAAAAGCAATTACAGAACTAAGGTTACTGGAGGTTTTGTTTCTCAGAGACCTGTTTATTACTATGATCATGCTGAGGCTTCTAATAAATCTGCATCAATAAAGATGTAGTATTCATTAATTAGGCATAGAGCTAAAGCTGCAAATACATGTATTACATGTTTTCAAATAAAGATTGTCACCTTTGATAGAAGAGATAAGTAATGTTTGAGAACATCATAGCCATCTGTGTAACAAAGACTAATAGGAACTGTTTTGAGCTGTTGCACCAACATATATCTGAACAAATGGGATCCTAATGGTTTTGTGAGCTAGAAGGTAGATTGAAAGTAATGTGGGCAGCATTCCTAAATCTGCAATTCTGTTAGACCAGTTCAGACACTCTCCACAGGAAGCGGACATTGAGGTCAGAAGTTGGGTCAAAGCCTTTTAATTGTGAGCCTCCATGATGCCTCTGGGCTTGGGTCAATAACCTGAAAGGCTCTGTTTGTGGGCCTGGAAAGGGTATATTATGGGGGCTCAGGTGGCCTACTAGACTGTTCTAATACTCAATTGTGAGAAGCAGATTATCTGCTTTGCAGATTATCTGATCTTCTATCATCAACCTTCCCATTGGGCTTTCAGTTGCCAAAGATGAGGCTAAAATGTGAAGTGCAGGAAGTTAGGCGCAGTGGACTCTGTGTGCATTCCCATTACAAAACCAAATATAAATCAATCAACAGGCATTGCTTTGTTAAATGAGTTTAGGCTTATTTGGTTTGGCATTTTTTTCTATCTTAATCTGTATTCTCTAGAGTTGCCTAAACCTCATTTATTTCACTCTTATCTCCAAGAAATCTTTAGACTAGAAAACAAACATATCATGAAATCCATGCAAAATGGAATTACTGAAACACCTTTCCTTTTTTCATGTACTCTATAGTATAGATAGAGCATTACGATGTAATTGAATTTCTTGTCTGGAAATTCATGAAGTCACTCCAGCCTAGGCTGTCCTTGGTGCCTGGGTAATCTTGCTTGATTGTGCCCTTCAAGGTAGCTGGGTTCACTCGAAAGAAAGAAAGATCGGTCCTCTCTGTGAGTCACAGTTTTTGCAAATTATGTTTTTATCAAAGACTAGAATATTATCATCATTCTCCATGTTTTCTAAAACAAAGAGGGAAAGGGACAAAAGGAGGAAGGTTGGGGAAAGAAGGGAGAGAGAGAGAGAGAACAAGAGCAAACACTAATGACATTTTGACCAGATATAAATTATTATAATCTTCTATCATTAAGCAGATAGTATCCCTGAAAAATTGTTGATAAGGAATTGGATTTTTATGCCTTTCTTTGGCATAAGAAAGCATCTCTACATGCTTAAAAGCAAAATGGCACTCTTAAATCCAGCTCTTTGTTCTCATCACCAGACCACGCCTCACTACCAAAGTACCTACTTCCAAAGCCAGTCATTTCCCCCTACAGCTAACTTACTCTTTCCTGTGCTCACTAGTCCTGGTACAGATGCTCTAAGAATAGTGTTGTGAGTACCAGTGAATAGGAATTTTTGGTTTCAACAACCACTTTGCTTAGACTTTGTTTTTCCCCAGTTTTAATGACTGGATTTTATATTAGTAACATGCTTGCTTAACAGCAAATGCTCATTTCATAACTCATTCATTCATTGTGCTAGGCACTATTCTAGGTACTTGACATAATAATAACAAGTAAATAACAAATGAAACAGTCTTAGATCTGTGGCCTGATGGAGTTTATATCCTATTGGGAAGAGACAGGCAATAAAAAATAAATAATTAGTAAATTGTACAGTTTGTTAAAAAGAGATAAGGGCTAAGGTAGAAAGGGGAAAAAAGGAAACAGAAGAAGAGTTAGGGTTAAAGGGGCCAGTATTAGTGCTGGGCAGGAGTGGGGAGGTTGCAGTCTAATGAGGGTGATCAAGTTGGCCTCATTTAGGAGGAGCAAAAGGTTGAGGGCCATGAGGGAGTTAGTCATGAAGATTTCTGGACAATATATCAGGCAAAGGGAAGAGCCAAAGCAAACGTGAGAGCAGGTTCAGAGACCCTGTTCTTACAAATAGAAAGTAGGATACTTTTCCTAAGATCTGTCTTTCATTATAAAGCTCCTAGCTATCCTTACTGTTTTTGAAATAATTTAACAATATTAGAAGCAGATGGCTTCTCTCAATTTATCTGTGTTTCTAGAAATGGTAACATAATAATTTTCAGTGTCCAAGACATCCTTTTAAATGTCTTACATGTCCTGACACATATAAATCATAGTATTTGTTAAGTACTATGTTAAAATAATCTCATTTATTGAAACAAATTTAGTTTCTTTAGGGATTTAAATGAGTATACCTTACTTTTCATAATAGCTACACCTAGAGTAGCTGTGTTATAAGAAAGAAGGGGTGAATAAGTATTGAACACCTATTATGTAATAGACACTGTACTAGGTTCTTTAAATATGTTCTCATATAATATCTATACTAGTTTTGTGAAGTATTATTGACTCCACTTTATGTAAGTTTCGGAGAGATTAACTAATTTGCCCAAAGCCTCAACATAAAAGTGGAGAAGCCAGATCCAAATCCAGGTCCATTAGAATTTAAGGGCAATGAGTAAGACGACAGTCTGTCCATTTTCCTAGGGAGATTGTGGTGATTTTGCTTCATGTGTTGCCTTCAGTTTCCACAGGTAACCAATTAATACAGCCTTTTGATATTACCATCTGAGTATCTGTCACCACAACTATAGCTACCATCTGTCTCCTACAACGCTATTATAGTATATAATATATATACTATATATTGACTATATATACAATGTACTATATATACACACAATATATTGACTATATTCCCTGTCCCCTATCCTGCCTATTCCCTATGCCATGCCTTTTAGTTCCCCTGACTCACTCATTCCATGACTGGAAGCCTGTACCTCCCTCCCTTCTTCACCCATTGTGCTCATCCTTCTGTCCCTCTTTTCTGGCAACCTTCAGCTTGTTCTCTATATTTGTAGGTCTGATTCTGCTCTTTGCAGTTTCATTTGTTTAATTTTTTAGATTCCACATATGTAAATTGTACCATTAAAATCCGTGAATAGCTCCTGCTCCCTCTTAAGATAAAGTCCAAATTTTTAATATCGCACTTCTTGACCTGGTCTTACCTTGCCAGCTCTTATATTTTGCCCTGCCCTTGAATTTATTTATAAATCATATAATAATTATTTTTATATTATAACCTCAGGGATGTTTATTTGTATTCCTAATCAGACTTTTGCTTAAAATGTTCTTCATCTCGGACTTCCTGTCAAATAATGAATGATTAACAAACTCTGAGGTATACTAAACTATAAGTGAACAATTACTGTGTGAAGCAAATGGAATTCTCTGAGATGACTGATTGATAATCTTTAAGACAGACCTCCTGAAAGAACAAACGGACTCTGACAAAATCAAAATTTAGCTCTTCCTAGCAATAATCTTGAAACCGAGATGAATTACTTGGGTTTCTCATTCATCATTTACACTGCTAAATGTAACTGAGAATAGAGTAAATGATGGTAAAACAATTTATTTTAGCAGTGTTGTGATATTTAATCCCAGCGAGTGATACTTCTTTTTTTAATGTTTGATGAAAAGTTAACTTGTCTCTCTGTCTTTCCTTGGTCTGTTATAGCATCATTCTTGCAAAATGCTTTAGTAACTAATTAAGAAAGAAGTTATAATCTTATTAATGCCTTCTTTGGATGAATTGGGTTTTTTTAATTAAAAAAAAAGGGTTGGCCGTGCTTTTAAGAATCTGTTATTATTAGATAATCTAGATAAGCTAGGTGTTATTTTATTAAGTGGATAAATAAGAGAAACATATTGACCTGGCTTCTGAGTAGACCACAATAGAGGTTTTCAAATTTAGCTGTCATGAGAACCACTAAGGAAGTTTCTTAAAAATGTAAGTACCAAGCAGCCCGGGTGGCTCAGCGGTTTAGCACTTCCTTCAGCCCAGGGCATGATCCTGGAGACCCGGGATCGAGTCTGACGTCGGGCTCCCTGCATGGAGCCTGCTTCTCCTTCTTCCTGTATCTCTGCCTCTCTCTCTCTCTCTCTCTCTCTCTCTCTCTCTCTCCTCTGTGTATTCTAATGAATAAATAAATAAAATCTTTAAAAATAAATAAATAAATAAATAAACAAATAAATAATTAATAAATAAATAGATAGATAAATAGATAAATAAATAAATAAATGTAAGTTTCTCAACTCCACCTGAAAAATTTAAGGACTAAGAATTGAATTCTTGAGTAAAAATCTCTAGGTTTAGACCCAAGAGATGCCATTTCTTACCAGATTGGGGATACTGGTGCATACCCAGGTTTAAGAGCCACTGGAACCAGAATATATTTAGCAATGGGAAGAGACATAGAGTAGCCTGGTCAGCATAACTCAGTCACCCATTTAAAATAAAATATTTCTTCTAAGTAACTAGATACCTGGGAACAAAACGAGAGAATGAGAAATACCACTCTGATAACCCACACTTCTTTCTGTTTTCTTTACGTTTGAGCCATTCTCAAACATCTAGACTTTTCTAGTAGTAATAGGTCTAACAATAGTACAAGAACATTTATTATGCATGAGTCCCTGTTTATAGATATGTAATCTCCATTTAATCCTCAATACTCCCTATGACTCGGCTACAGTTATGTGGGCAAAATATGAGAAAAGTGACCTGCCGGATAAGCAAGTTATTGTGACCCTAGTAAGCAACATGATCCCAGCTCAGTCAGGCTGACCTCATAATTCCAACTGTTAATCAGTATGGTCTGCTTCCTCTGAACACACCGTGCTATTTTTTTTTTAGCCATGTACTTTATTTAGCTTCATTTTTTCCTCGTGATGTTCTCTTTGCTAAGAATCCCTTACTCTCCATTCTTCTCTACTAAAACCTAACTTCTACAAAGCCCAGCCTCAACTCTGTCCTTTCTTTGGCCTCTTCTCCCATTATCTTCACTGCTCTTAGACCAAAGAATTGTTCTTGATTTGGATACAACAATGGAAACAAACTCTTACCATCCATCAAAAGGGAACCCTGTAAGGTAAATAATATTATATCTATGTTATATGTGGCTGAAATGAAGCTCAAGAAGGTGGGTGCCTTTCCCAAGAGTCCCCCAGTATGCAGAGAAAGGCATCTGATCCCCAGTCTAAGCTCTTTAAGCCATGACATGTTGTTCTGTCCTTTGACATATTATTCATGTCATATCACAGCACATACTACATTGTAAAATAGTGAATTGTGAATTCCCTGAGGGCGAGTACCTTGGATCCATCTTTGAAACCTAGTTCCTGAGAAAGAGCTGCACGTGTAATGTGCTTGGGAAGGTGTGTGATGAGTGAATTTTGAGATTCTTCCTATAAACCAGCTCTAGGAAATTTTTATGATACTAACCACACAGCAGGAAAATATAGTTAACTTTATTTTCTCCTTCTTCAAGTGTACAGACTACCTCACAAGTCATCAGGAAAATGCCAAAATAACCTTTGAGGGTGGTTACCAGATCCTTTCTAACGATGATGTGATTTAGTGACTTTATTTGTATTCTGATTTCTCTTGTTTTGGAGTAACCATTTGGAAAGGTAAATAAGTGTGAAAAAAGAAAGAGTAAGAAGACAATGCAGAGTGTAAGAAAAATGGTGTAAAATCATTTTTTATTTGTACAAAGCTAAGTTTTTTACCATGGTAAGTGATAAAGAGCCCTCCAAGTTCTGTGGGTAAAGATACAAACAAAAAAGATTGAATGCTGGTATTTCTTTTGAATGCTTGAGAGTTCTGCATTCTTTTTTGTGCCCTTGCAGTTTTAATATAGAAACAGACAATTCTGACTTGACCTTAAGTGCCTCACCAATCTGCTCAGGGGACTCCCTTTAGGAATAGAAGCTGACACCACCTTGCCTGAGCTTCTTTCAGTCAATAACATAGTGGAGTACACATGATACGAATAGGCAGACCGATAAGAAATAAAAGCATATCTGTTGATACAAATGGAGCGATAAATGGACTGGTTTCTTTTCAAGGACTTTGAAGGGGAAATCAGGGAGGGAAAGATGGCTAAATGTGAATGGATATAGCAAATTAATTTTTCCTAGGGATGCGTTCTCTTCCATTACTTACGTTCAGAAGAAAATGGTCAAGTTGCTCTGTCTAAAAGGAATTTGTTACTCTGATTCTTGGAACAAGCCTCTTGGGAGTGTGCATTTTGTGACTGTAAATCTACAGTGGCAAAATTGTGTTAATTTGACTGACTAGAAGTATTAACCATATTATAGCAAATAACTGCCAGAAATAATTCTCTATCATGCCCTGTGACTTTATTTTAATTGATTTTTTTTTTTACTTTCTGCTTCTGTGATTTTTGTTTATTCTGACACATGTTTATTAACTGCATGAGGAAAATTGTTTTGCAAATTATTTTTAGTGTTTTTATCTTGTTTATATTGGTGGGTTAACTCTTTTTCTTCAGAACTCCAACCTCTTCTATTTTCATATTCAATACTGCTGATTTAGCTTTTTGGGCCCCACTAATGGCATTATTGTCCACATCAGCAGTCTATACAATTAAACTGTATGCTTAGCAGTATTATTTTCCAAGTAAAATTATGTTGATGTTTTCCAAAGATTTGAAAGTCAAAATTGAATATGATTGATTGCTGTGAGATATGTTAATATTGGGATCCCTGAGCTATGTTATAGAATTAATCATTCACTGTAATAACAAAGATAATACCTCTAACATTACTCATTTTATGTTCTATATCAGTAATCAGGCCTTAGGAATAAGCCTCATTTGTCTGCTGTGGAACCCTCACATTATGCAAATCACATGGTAAATGTTCATAGAAACATCATTTAGGATAGAAGAATTTAGCTGTCAATATTACCAGCAAAGATATATTCCAAAAAGGATAACCCAACTTTCTTTATCAGCCTTTCTTCTCTCTATTTACCTTGGTATCTGATGTTTAAAAATGAAGCTATTTTGTTATTCTTAAGCTATATCTGTTCAAAAAAGCTAATATGTTAACCAACACTTCAAATGCTTGCTAAGTACTGTGCATTTAGCATCTCTAAGTATATTTAATCCTTGCAATAACACAAAAGTATGTAAGTACTGTGGTTATCCTTTTACTGGAAACTGAGGCTCAAGGAGGGTAGATAATTTATATACAGTCACACAGATATTGGGTGGTAGAGCAGCATTTAAACCCAAGATGTCTGGCACTAGGGCCCATGCTCTTAACTAATAAAGCATACTTGCTGGAGGAATATGTGAGAGATGTAGTTCTTCTCCCCAGTGGCTTGCTTTCTCATTTTAGTGATAATAATCATGAATAGTAAGTAAGTCTTAATAGAAGACACTGCTAAGTCGCAGAGTAAGTGCCCCTTGATAGGTACTGCAGGTATGCAAGATGAGACAAGGACTAGTATAGGCTGGGTAACTTTCAAAATAACTTGTCATTATTTATTTAAAACTGAGATGTCTAAGAAAAGATTTAGAGTTCCAAAACAACTGAATGTTAATAATGGAAGCAATTGTATAGACTTCAGTATCTTTATATTTACATGTTATTCTAGACACTGGAAGGAGTTATCTCTTACTCTAATTTGCTCTCAGATTATTTTGAGTATTTGTACTTTGGGGGAAGCTTTCCTTCTGAAGATCTCTCACCTGTAACATAAGTTGAATTTGCACTTGATAAAAATGCTACACAATACTTATTTAGTATCTAGTGGATTTATTCAAGAAGGAAGGAAAGGGCACTTGTATTTTTTATGGTCTTAGGCCTTGCTTCTTTAAACTTGTAGGCTGGACAAAATGATCTCTTGTTTTCGTCAGTTGACCAAGTCAATATACAGGATTACTTCCTATGGAAAAATAATAACTTGCTAATTTAATGTCGAAGCCTAGAGTGAGTTAATTTCACATAATTGGTTGTCAACCATTTTGGAGATTTTTAGCAGTTCTGGTTAAGTAAAACCCAGTGTAACTGTACCATTGACAGAACATTTGTACCATTGAGCCTTCAAACTCTTATTCAGCTGTCAACACATGGGCACCTTCTGGAGCCGGATCCTCTCATGCTGTGCACTGCCTGCAGCTCGCCAGAAGCTCAACTTTGACGAACAGGGTTTATTTCTCTTCTCTTACCCTTGTTCTCATTTAGTGTTAAAACTTGCTTAAAGTCTGTCTTTTATCCTGAAAAGTACACAGACATGTGTCATCTCTTAAACCGTTGTGATGTTGAGGTAAGGGGCTCCAAAGAAATGCTAGACATCTTAGTGAATAATTGATTAGAAAGGAGTCTGGCGGTGTTAATTGTGAGCTGCAGTATAATGAATGCCGAAACAGCAGCTTTCCGGATGTTTCCAAAAATTGGATAAAGTTTCTAATACTGAGCAATAGGGTCAGTGTACTGAAGTGGGATTTAAAAGTGGATTTTTTTTTCCCTGTGATCAATTTTTTTAAATTGGTTTTTGTTACTTGCCTTTTCTTTGATGGAAGGTTTATTTATTAATTGACGGTGTTTTTGTTGTTGGTTTGATTTGGTTTGGTTTGGTTTTTAATAGTTGTCTGCCTGAAGCCACTTTGGGGATATTTATTTTTTAGACATAACTGGTAATGTGGAGTAGATAAAGAACCAGAGAACAGATACAAACAAGCACAAACATTGAACGAAGTGATAAATTCTTTAGCCAGCTACCACCAACACAGCACAATGAAGCCAGAAACTTTGATTCATGGAGGCTCTGACAATTTGATTTTCAATGATTCTTTCCAAGTAAAATTATAGGAGAAAACCTCCCAAATTTCATCATATGGATAACATTACAAATCATTTTAAAATAGAAGTGACAGTCAGTGTCTTCCTTAAAAAGGACTGCATCAACAACTGGAGTTTTGTGGCCTGCGCTAATACATTAGTAATTAACCACATGTGGCTAATTAAATTTATATTTAAATTAATTAGAAAATTAAATAAAATTTAAAATTTAGGTCCTTGGTTGCACGAGCCACATTTCAAGTGTTTGATAGCTACATGCAGCTGGTGGCTACTGTATTGAACAGTACAGATTGTGGAACATTTCCATCATTTGCAGGAAGTTCTACTGCTTGACATTACACTGTACAATAATAGGGAAAACCAACAGCAGTTTTGTTTTGTTTTGGTTTTTTCCTTGTGTTGTGGTTTTGGTTTTAGTTTTTAGTTATAATTTAAAAATATTCTTTGTGGAGGCAGAGACTATAACTATTAGAGTTAATGTGAGAATTTTGGTATTCATTTTAATATCTCACTTTTATGATATCAAACAGTTCACAGATTTATAAATACACGATTCCAGTAACTCAGGAACTGAAGAAATACCTTGTACATTAGCTAAACCATATTTTTAGTATGAGTACCTCAAAATAACCATGCTTGGGGCAGCCCTGGTGGCTCAGCGGTTTAGCCACCGGGGCCTGATCTTGAAGACCCAGGATCGAGTTCCACATCGGGCTCCCTGCATGGAGCCTGCTTCTCCCTCTCGCCTGTGTCTCTGTCTCTTCTCTCTCTCTCTCATGAAAAAATAAATAAAATCTTTAAAAAAAAAAAAAAAGAACTTTAAAATAGCTATGCTTATTGGTTGGTCAGAAGGGAAAAAAGATGACCGTGGAGTCAAAGAATAAAGTTTCTTTGCCTCTAATGAATTTATAAACCAAGAAATTTCTGACACAGGAAACACAGAAGAGTTTTTGTCCGTGTAGCAGAAGAAAAGGCAAGATAAAGATCCAGAAGGAAACAGTGACTTGAGATAGTAAATGTTTTTAAATGATGGCAGAAGAGTCACATGTTCTACCAACTGAGCCAAATTCTGCTTTTGTGTTTTAAAAAAAAGAATAAATATTTTAAGTTGTATAGAACTGTTTTATTCTAAAAATAGTAAATGTCCATTACATAGAATTTATAAAATACAGAAAAGTATATAGATAACAAGATAAAATTCATTTGGAATTCCATCAGTCAGCAATCATCACTTTTAATATTTCAATGTATTTTGTAGTTTGTCAAAATTATAATAATCTTAATGTCAGAGACAACACTGACAGCTAAATATGACTTTAATGTGGGCTGTGTGTTCTCCATGCACGTTACCATTTAATACTTACCATGGCCCATGAAGGAGGGATTACAGGTCTTCCACTTTTTGTCCACATTTAGAAACAGAAAAGCTCTGAAAACCAAAGCAGAACCAAAAGAGTTTGGATCAGAGAAGTATCTGATCTGAAATGACATGAGGCTTTTTTTTTTTAATTTATTTCACTAAATATGAATACTACTGGGTTTTGCGACATAAACCTATATGTTTGTTTATAGAACGTTCCCTCAGAGCCCATGGGAATGGTCACTATGTATCTATGTGTATGTAATATACATCATGTGTAATATATAGAAAAGGTTAGTATATAACCTATATAGTATATAGATACATAGATACAATTATATATTTTCCTATATGTTATATGGAAAATTAAGTATATAATTAATATATATTATATGTAATATATATTATATGTAATATATAGAAAATAACTTCTCTATGTAGAAAATAGTCATATATATGTATAATTACATAATTAATTTTCTATAAAGTATGTTGGAAAATATATAATTATATATATTATATATGACGTATAGAAAATAACTTTTTCACTATAGTGAAACCCATTCATATATATATATATTTATATATTCATTTGGCTCCAGGATTTTTGGATAAAGGATGTAAAAATGTATCTGAGTTTTACTGAAGAAGATATAGGGACATTAAATAACTTGCTTAAGAGTTCATGGCTAGTAGAAAGTGGAGCCAAGACTCAATCAAATAGACCTCTCTGACTCTAGAATTTGAATGCTGAAAGCATTGCTTCATTTAAGTAAAATTGCTGTTGTTGGAAACAGTAACTGTGTATCCACCTTAAGGAGCCTGAGCAGAATTTTCAGATATTGATAATTTGGTAACCATCCTCCAGTTAACACTAAGTATAATAATTTTGAAGCATTATTCATCAAGAATAAGAAAATTCTGATTTATTAAACTTTTGAGCCTGAATTTAATGATTTAATTTAACTGTGCTTTAAGTTGAAGAGATAAACTTTAATTAATGTTAAATGCAATTGTAAAATCAGCTACCATCAATTGCAAGGTACAAAATAATATTTTGATGTATCTTTATAATTTTAAAAATCATACATGTAATATTTTACTGTATCTTGCTTATTAGGCATCCAGGTAAAATTTTTAAATAATAATACAAATATAGATCCTGGACAGAAAAGAAGCAATTTTCTATCTTACTATTGATAAAATTCAGTATTTATATAAATATAAAATAGTATTTTGCTTTGTGCTTTCTAGGAGTATAAAAGATTATTAATAAACCATAATTTTTGGTAAGACTTTATATTTTCTATATTTACTGGATATTAAGCCATTATAATGTACTCTTAGTGTACAATAATCAGAGATAGATTTGCTCACTTTATGGATCTCATGACTTCAGTTGCTGCCCAGGATTGGCAGCTGCTTTTCTAGGGCATGTACCTCATTGGATACTTACTCTCTGATGAAAGTAGTATTAAAAAAAAATGGAAGCAGCTTCCACTGTTTACTGGCTTATATTTTTTTCTTAAACTGTGCATTTGTCAGAATTTTGGGAAAGCAAGCAAGAATCAGTAACCTACTCTTCTTTGTGCTTTTGTTTTAGCAGCCCCATTTTAATTGCCTCCATCAAAATAATTCTCCTAAAGCCTTCCAAAATCCTTTCTTCCAACTTATTTACAAAACATAATTTTGACTTAGCTTGAAATAAATAGCATACCTTTGACCCACCTAAAAAGAAATCTTTGGCATTGGCTCTTTTTAGAAATGCAGTAATCCCTCAATCTATCGAACTAATGTTTATTTCAGGCTGACAATGTGTGAGGTAACATGGAAGGAAGTAAAAAGATAAATAATGCTTTCAAGAAGTTCAGAGAAGGGCAACCCCAGTGGCTCAGCGGTTTAGCACCGCCTTCAGCCTGGGGCGTGATCCTGGAGACCCGGGATCGAGTCCCATGTCGGGCTCCCTGCATGGAGTGTGCTTCTCACTCTCTCATTCATGAATAAATAAATAAAATCTTTTTTTTAATTTTTATTTATTTATGATAGTCACACACACAGAGAGAGAGAGAGAGAGAGAGAGAGAGGCAGAGACACAGGCAGATGGAGAAGCAGGCTCCATGCACCGGGAGCCCGACGTGGGATTCGATTCAGGGTCTCCCAGATCGCGCCCTGGGCCAAAGGCAGGCGCCAAACCGCTGCGCCACCCAGGGATCCCAAATAAATAAAATCTTTAAAAAAAAAAAAAAGTTCAGAGAAGAAAAGGATTCCTTTCACTGGCAGTATAGTAGTAGTAGAGTAGTAATAATAATAGTAGTTGTAGTATAGATAGTAGCAGCAACAGTATCACAGTGCTCTCTCTGTGCCTAACACCATTCTAATACTTTATATTAATTCATTGAATCCTTGTATCACCCCTATGAAATAGGTACAATTATGATCTCCACTTTACAGAAGAAGATACACTGAGGTACGTAGGGTTTAGTCATTTGCCAAAGTCATACAACTGGTGGAACTAGAATTTGAACACAGGTAGTCTGGCTTGAGAATTCATACCAGTCTGTGTTTTCAAATGAGAGGAGGCATGAACTATGCTTGTGATGAGAGATAGGGAAGATCATCCAAAGAGAGGCATCTTTGGGAGCAATTCTGCTTGACAGTCATATAAAAAATACATATTGTGTAGAAAGCAGTACAGAAATGGTAAGATACAGACACTGCACACAAGGAACTTAGAGCAAGTTTACAACCTTCCTGATGATCTATTTGAGGCCTCTTTGATAAAAGAGTATAATTGCTATTGGATGGTTTATTTTACAGTTTTGTGGTTCATTGCATTTCTCATTGAACAACTGACAAATCAAAAATACCTTGCCAACATTTTTTTCTTTAATATTTGCTGAGCACCTCCTAACTAATACTTGCTGAGTGTCAGGTATTATGTGGGTGTCACAAGAACAGTAATAAGCAAGAAAGACCACTCCTCCCCTCACAGAATTTGCAATTTGGGGAGAAAATAGGTAAACAAGTATTAAAATGTGATAAGTGCTATGATAGGAGAAGTCAGGGACTATGAGAGTATGTATGTATGTAGAGACGAATTCTAAGGTACCTCTGGAGTGCTAATACCTGAAAGATAAGGTATCAGTTAGGAAAAAGGGGTACGGGGAGCAGAGAGTAGAGAAAATATATTCCAGGCTAAGGGAACACCATGCACAGAGGCCCAGCACAAAGAAATAACCTGGTTCATTCAATGAACTTTAAAAGCAAGTGGAGTGAGTGACTTGATCAGGTCTGTAGACTCCTTCCTTACTAAATGACTTTGAGGGAGTTACTCTTCCTCTTTAAGCTTTAGTGACTCCATTTAAACAGAAAGAGATATAAAGTATCTCCTTCACCTGTATAGATATGGATGAGCTATCTACTAGGTAGTAAGTGACAGAGTAGACAGGAAACATTTTCTGAATTCCTGCCCAAAATCTTTTTAATATGACACACAAACTAGGAAAATCAAATTGTAAAAGAAACACATCTTGGTGTAGATTGCCCTAAGGCATCTGATATATATTCACTAATGGAAAGTCTTCTGATTTAGCATAACTATGTCATATCTATAATAAACTTAGGTAATAACTCAGGAGTGTCTAATATACACACTAGGAGGATTATTCATTTTTTAAAAATAAATGATAATACTTACTCCTCAAATGAATCTTCATAGTCAAACCAAATATAACTGACTTATTGAATGAGCTAGAGTCTGTCAGCTACAAGCAGAAAGCAGTATTACAGGCCCTGATTAGCACACTTTTGCTGTATAAAATCATTGTTTCCTTTTTTTAGATAAAATTTCAGGATCAGCCCATAGTTCTTCCAGCCACTTTCAGGTACTAAAAAGTCTAGACCACTAGAAGAAAACATAGGAGAGCATTTTCTTAAGTCACAAAAAATAATTATATATAGAAAGATTAATCAGTTAGACTTCATTAAAATTAAAAACACCTGGAGGCACCTGCAGTAGTTGAGCATCTGCCTTTGGTCAGGTGGTGATCCTAGGGTCCTGGGATCGAGTCCTGCATCAGGCTCCATGGAGGGAGCCTGCTTCTCCCTCTCCTGTGTCTCTGCCTCTTTCTGTGTGTCTCTCATGAATAAATAAGTAAAATCTTTTTAAAAAATTAAAAACACCTATTCAACAGAAACCGTCATTAGGAGAGTAATAGGCAAATCATAAGAGTTGGAGAAAATATTTAGAATAAGTACATTGTTTGTCAGATATCTAACATGTATCCAGGCTATATAAGTAGCTCATACAAATCAATAAAAAATATAGGTAATAATAAGAAACAGGCAAATATTGACTAGACATTTCATAAAAGAGGATATCCAAGTCTTCAAAAAGCATATGGAAAAGGACTCATCATTAGTCATCAGGAAAATGCAATTTAAAGCCACAATGAGATACCACTGTATATGTATAAGAATGGCTAAAATTGGAAAAGATTGTCAATACCAAGTATTAATGCAGATGTCTAGTAACTGAGTTCTCATACATTGCTGGTGGGAGTGGAAAATGGTACAGGTACTTTGGGAAGCTGTTTGGCAATATCTCCTAATGCTAGACATATGCATATCCTGTGACTTAGCAATTCTATCTCAGATTTTTACTCAACAGAAATGAGTGCATATGTCCACCAGAAGACATGTTGAAGAAGGCTTTAGCAACTTTTTTTTCCATAGATCAAAATGGAAAAATTCAAATGTCCATCATCAGGAGAATGGGTAAATTCTGATAGAGTGTTCATACAATAGAACACAAAATATGAATGGAAAAGACAAGCTACTGCCCTACCCAAAAACATATTTAACTCTCACAGACATAAGATTGAGCAAATGAAGCCAGACACAAAGAGTTCATATATATGAAGGTCAAGGTAAGAAAAATTCAACAATGGTGATAAAAGTGGAAATAGTGGTAACTTCAGCAGGGTGGATATTGACTTGGAGGAAGCATGAGAAATCTTTCTAGATTGCTAGAAATGTTTCCTATTTATATCTGTATGGGGGTTACCCAGGTATGTGTATATATATGACATGCATGTAAAAATTTATGTTTGTTATACCTCAATAAACAGAAAAGGCCTAGTCCAGTCTGATGTTAAAACTTCAGTCTTGTATTCAATTAAAAGCTTCCCCTGGCCCCCATCAACTCACAGTCAATAATCAGCAGTAGGGAAAGGAGAATTGTATAGGTTTCTTCTCTTATCGTTGGCCTACCTGTTCTCCCATTCTTGAGCCACTGTTTTTGTCCCTCTAGGAAAAAGCACAAAGGGAAGGAGGGACTAGAGAAGAATGGAAAAAGCCTGATGCATCTTGGGTTGTAATCAGGCTTTGCCCTCTGCGTATGGCGCGTCTCCAAAATCTAGCTCTTTCTCTTGCAGGAGTGCTTCTGTGGGTTTTTGAGTGATCCTACTTCACTAAAAACATCCTAATTCAACATTGCCTGGTATGGGCAATGATCCTCTTACAACTCTAGCGACAGTTCTTGGCTTTTAATAATCTACTTCTCTGGGTGGAGTCCTAGGCAGAATGACTCAAGATGGGTTTTCCTCCTTGAGTCAAATGACATCTTTGCCTGACCAGTGGAAAACTGATAGTTGGCTCCATTGTAGCTTCTCTCTTCTCCTATCCTCTCAGCTTCAAGCTTCTCTAGGAAAACACTCTCCGGTATTCCCTTTTCCCATTTCCCAAAACCCAGGGGATACATTCTCCAACTGGTTCTCTGAAGATTTCCTCACTTACTTTGGGGTGGAACCACCTTAGAGGAGCAAGTGGATAATTATGTGGTCTAATGATAACTCTCCCCAAAGAAGTTGCTTCTATCAATCTTACTTCTGCCTTTCATTTATAGCTTGAAAGGGGACAATAAACCTATGGTAGAGCACAGTTTTTCTTTTAAGCTAGAGGATAAATGAATGGTTCCTGCCCAAAGAAAAGTACTCATTTTGTCTGTTCCACCTTCTTTGCCAGTTGCTTGAGGCTTTTCTGAATAAAAAGAAGCATTCTGGAATATTAAGTTCTGTGCAGTTGTTTTTATTTTCTCGGTATTCTACTTCAAAAATATTTCAAGTAGACAACAAAGATTGAGAAATAAAGATTTTATCATAAACATACATTCTCACACATAAAGATTATTGGGACCTTCTTGGGTGACTGTGAATAATTCTGTGAGCCTCTGTGTCCACATCTAAAAATAACAGATAGATATAACTTGCTTTATATTATTCCCATGAGGATAAAATATAAATGAATTATACATAAACAGAAATAAACACATGCAAGTATAGATACATGCATACATACATACTACACATATATTACTCAGAACAAAGTAAGTGCACAATAAATATTAGCTCCTTTTTTCTTTCTTCCTGGACTATGTGACCGCACATTCCCTTTTTTTCCCCAGTAAAGCAACTTTCTTTAGTTATAGGCTTCTGAGAATAGAGAGGCACAGGGCTCTAGGATTCCTTATAAAGAGTATAAGTTTACTCTTCAGAAACTGTCAATAAAGGTGTGCTATGTTTGAAATTAAAATTTACCAGATGTGGTTAAATAAGCATCAGCCTAGTTATAAATACCTGGATTCAAATCCCAGCTCCACAACTTATAGCCATTCATTTATTCAACCAATTTATTGAGGGCTTACTTTGTACCAGGTTCTGTTGTAGTAACTGAGGATATGGGGCGGGCGGCGGAGAGACAAACAAGAGCCCAGTCTTGTGCATCCCAACCTTGGGGAGCTTTGTTGGGCAGTGGAGATGGGTGAAAGGCAGGGGAAATAGACAACAAGCAAATTATTAAATATAATGTCAAGTGATGAAGGAATAGAAAGTGGTAGGGGAGGGTAGATAGGTGTGTGTGTGTGTGTGTGTATTGTATGGAGGGTTGTCAGGAAAGGTCTTATTGACCTTTCCCTGAATTGAGGGAGGGCTATCTAGAAGGTAAAGATGATCTTGTAATATTGCAGAAGCCAAAGGAACGAAGGACGGAGAAGGAGGAAGTCAAATGCTGTTGAGTGATAGAGAAGCCCTCAGTAGCCATTGGACCACTGGACAAATTATTTGCCTTCCAGGAGCAATAGTCAGTAAGAGCTGAGGATTAAGTGAGATAATTTATATAAAGCACCTGTCACATAGTAGACAAGTGACTGAAGATTTTCTTCACATATCACTTGTATTATAAATACTTAAAAATTCATAGTGAAAAATATTTTTAAATAGTCTCAATTCAGCTTTGCACTGAATTTGCAAAATGTTCAAGTGACTGTATGGAAGTCAGTACGTGAAACCGTAACAGTTGTGGAACTGAGGCTTTGTCTTGTTTAACGGACTGTATTAGTAACAAGTAGTTAATTTGATGTGTTGTGTCATGGGTCACAGGTCATGTGAATTGCAATGTATTTGAACATGTTGGAATTTTTCACATTCAAACTGGCAGAAATCAATTGTGTAAAAAATAAGAAAATAAGGAATACTTGATTTTCCTGAAAATTGTATGATTTTCCAGAAAATCAAGTATTTCAGCATTCATTAGAGTCTCTTTTGCTAAATTACAGTTTCTATGAATGATCAACAAATAACTCCCATTTTAAATCTAAGGAATAAGGAAATTGATTTGGTTCTCATCCATTTCAGGGATTCCCTAATGTCTTTGCATTGATTTTTAAATACACTTTCAATTTTACAGAATTTGGCTGAATAATATGACATGTGAACTCTCCTGTATTGTAATGACAAAATGAGACTGTCGCACATTCTTTAAAGTAATACAAAATTATGATATCTTTGGCTACCTCACAATATTTCCATGTCATCTAAATTATTTCATAGAGATCAGGAATTAAAAATTCTACCCAGAAAGTGTCGAAGAATGAGGATATACATTCAAGCATGTGTTTTGAAATTTACATAAATTTAA
This sequence comes from Canis aureus, assembly GCF_053574225.1. Taxonomy (NCBI): domain Eukaryota; kingdom Metazoa; phylum Chordata; class Mammalia; order Carnivora; family Canidae; genus Canis; species Canis aureus. The sequence goes on along the minus strand of NC_135623.1, from coordinate 51,432,865 downwards.
AGGATATGTTTTTATGCATTGTCATCTCCTCCAGAAGAAATCTATATGCTTTTTTGAAAACACTACTCTTACTCTTAGGTGTTTAAAAAGTATCTCAAACACCTCACAGTAAAGGAAATAAAGTCATTTTACTTAAAGTAAATCATTTTTCCAAATTTTCTTGAGCACATTTATGTAGGTACGGAGAGAGAATGAGAGTTCTTTTTTCACATTTTAAATACAAAACACACCAGCTGCTACCCCAGCTATTCACTAGAGAAAGGAAGAATAACTAAATTTCTGCAGCAATGTGTAGAACTAAATTTATTGAAATCCCAGTGAAAGCTTTTGTTGTGTTTGGTATAATAGGGAAAATTCCATAAGATATCTTAGATTGCATTTTCTTCGTGGTAATCTTCATAGTCCTAGCACTCCCTGGTCAGTCTGTAAACATGCTTCATTCATTTAGAATGAGAACTCATACCTCAGAAGCCAGCCAGGTTTGGAGATTACAAGACATTTTATTTCAAATAACCTGAGTACTTCTAGTTGTAAACACTGAATCCACTGAATCTGGTTCAGAGAGGTTGGAGCTTGGTGACCCCCATTACTTATTTTTCTCAAGCACAGAAGGAATGGATTTGTATTGTAAAGTGGGTGACTTTAGTGAACTGGTGCCAGCCTTTCTTATATCTGTTTCTGAGCCTTTTGCTCTAGTTATATTTCTGGTTTCATTTCAAGCACTTTTTTAACATTCATCTTTCACTTATTACAAGAAGTTAATTTATGTTCTCAGGATGACTCATTTCCTTTCAGAGATCTTCCTCTGTTCACCTAGCTTGTGTTTTCTATAAGAAGACACAATCAGATGTTTTTGTTCCTCTTAAGAAATCCCTGACAGGCCCACAACACTGGCTACTGCTGTAGCTGTACATTTCTATACATAATTGATGACTTGGGGCCCAGCACACAGCACCAGTGCACAAGCCACATAGGTTACCATACAGGGAGGGGTTTTAGGTCTTTGGATTTTCCATTTCTGAATAGAACTAACTCCCTGCTAAATAAGAGAAATTCCGGAAGGAGTAAGTTTACCCTAATAATAAACATTCTTTAGAGAACAAAGCAATTTGCCAGCAATAGAAGATTTAGACAGTCTTAAGATCCTAACTTTATTACCCCATCCAACGATTTCTCAACTTAGCAGCACTGGTCATGTTTGGTTTTGCTGACATTTTGGTCAGCAAATCAAAGAAACATAAAAGATGTTAATAAATAAATAAAAAATAATAAAAAAGTTTAGTGCTAAGAAAGGTTAAATTCCAAATGGCACCCTTTGGGGTATTTCTTAATTTTTTAAAAAAATATTTATTTACATATTTGAGAGTGAGAGCTTGAGCAGGGGGACGGGAAGAAGGGAGGAGAGAGAGAATCTCAAGCAGAGTTCTTGCTGAGTGGGGAGCCCTGATGCAGGGTTTGATGCCAGGATCCCAATATCATGACCTGAGCCAAAACCAAGAGTCATTGCCCCGGACACCTGGGTGGCTCTGTGGTTGAGCATCTGCCTTTGGCTCAGGGCATGATCCGGGGATCTGGGATCGAGTTTCACATCGGGCTCCCTACATGGAGCCTGCTTCTCCCTCTGCCTATGTCTCTTTCTCTCTCTCTCTCTCTCTTTCTCTCTCTCTCTCTCTCTCTGTCTCTCTCTGCCTCTCATGAATAAATAAATAAAATCTTAAAAAAGAAAAAGTCATTGCCCAACAAACTGAGCCAGCCACGTGCCCCGAAGTATTCCTTAATTTAATTGTCTTTTATGTTTCTTTGATTTACCAGAAAATGACAAGACTAGTAGTATAACTGGTTATCTTTTCATGAGGAATTTGTGAGATTCTTGTCTTGGAAGTGGCATTTGTTATGTCCTGTCACTACACGCTGTCTTTCTTTTCCTCTAAACACTGTGAGAACACTTTTTTGTCTTTGTACATGTTGTTCCCTTCCCCTGAGACCATTCTTAGGTACCTTCCACTTCCACCCATCTCTTGGTCATTTCTACTCATCATTCTAGTCTTAGTTTAGATGTCACCTTTTTTGGAATCTTCTGTTCAGTGAAGTGAGGTAAGCAGCCTTTCTTCACTCCATTATCTGACCTTTGCCTTTTTACTTTGCCACAACTAGACTGTAAAATCTTTTAAGATAGAGACCAGGACACCTTTGTCATGGCTTTCCCAATGTCTAGGATATGCCTGACCTAGAGTAGGCATCTAATAATTATTTGTTGAATGAAACAAAAAGATTCTAATAATATAAAATTGAACATAAAAGTGGGTTTTAGGTTTTAGATGATAAGTTGTCAGAATTTACAGATTCCTAGATTTTCACTTTGTTTTTCCTATGCTGGGATAACAGACAATAAAAATAGATTTGAATTGCAATTATGGTTTGCATTTAAAGACTCATGAGACAGCCATTTATAATTTCAAATGACCAGGTAAATATAAATAAAACCTGTGTTAGTTAAGACATAAATGTAGCTGAAAATAAGTCAAACCCATTTTGGGAGAGGGACATTTATCTACTTAATTCTGAAAGTTTAGGCTCATTGCTTCATTTTGATTCAGTTCTGTTTTAAAAAATACAATTTCTGAAAAGAGCAGAGAATTTTTTTCCAAATTCTAACATGTGTACTGGAAGAGAACATCATTTTCATCATTATTTCTTGGACTACCCTTACACTCTCAGAAAACAGAATGCATAAATGTCTTTTCCTTTTTAAACCAATGAAACATAGAAATATACTAAAGCTGTAATGTGAAAATGACTTTTTAATTGTTTTTTGAAATATCTTAATTTGAGAATATATTCCACAGTTCCCCCATTAGAATCACTTATCAGATTTGCCAAAGTTTGTTTCTTAAAGTTTGTTAAGTCAGTTGATGATTTCTCTGGTATATGATTTTCTTAAATTCCAACCTTATAAATGGAGATTAGGCCCACAAACTACAGTATAATGTTACAGGCTCTAGATTCAATGTGTTTGAGTTCAAATCCTGACCTCAACAATTACTGTTCGACCTTGGGCAAATTAACTCACCTCTTTGTGACTTAGTTTCTTCATCCATGAGTGGGGATAATGATTGTACCTATCCATTGGCTTGTTTTCAGAATTAGAAAGCACTTGCAAAGTACATACAACAGTGTCTGGCAGGTATGTTCAATAAATGCTCCCTATTATAGTTATAATTGTTAATTAGTCCTATATGCAAGAAGTCATTTATTCCTTCACTCAAAAATATTAATGGAGCCCCTGTCTTGGGCATTTTACTAAGTACAGAAAATATAAGGTTAGCATAAAAATAAGCATGATCCCTACCCTCGTAAAACAGCCTAGTAGAGGAGACATAGATGTTAATTATAAAATCATACCATGAGGTATAAATTTTGGCTGTGGTTAAGTGCTACAAAGGAGGTCCATGATACCAGGAGAGTGAGTGTTCTGGAGAAATTGATAATGGCAGGAAAGCTTCCTTGATGCCTGAAGGAAACCAAGGTCTGCAGGTGGAAGGGAACGTAGCCAGGCAAGAAATGGACCGAGGGCTGGTGGCTGGAACATAAATAGCTAGGTGGACAACGAGGACACACAGAGATGGAGAAGTATGCAGGAGGAGATCAATCACACAGGCTGTTATAAGTCATAATTGGTCTTTCAAGACTAGTGGGAAATCAATGAAGGACTGCACTTCAGTTTGGAAACTGGGTTGGAGTCTCCTATAGTATAAAAAGTAAGAGAAGATAGAGTAAAAGGATATAGTGTTGGTCTCAGGCTCAATTTTGAAATCAGAGTATTTGCCATTGTACCCTCTTGACTCCTTCTGAATCCCCTCTTTTTCCTGGGTCATGTCGCCTGAGCCCATAACTCTCAGGCCACTATTTACCGTGTCAGGCCTACCTTGCCCATGAAAGTGCTTCCTGCTCCAAAACGCTCTACCTTGTCTGCTTCTAATAAAGTCTCATTCTGATAGGAGTTTGAGGTTCATAAAAGTACTTAGAGGAAAAGCACATTGATAGAATTGATTGAGACGAAGATATGAGCAGCTCAAACTTTTCAGACCTCTTTACATTCTTAGAATTTGTTGAGAATCCCAGAGAAATTTTATTTATGTTGGTTATATCTACCTGTGTTTGTCATATTTAAAATTAAAGCTGGGAAATTGCTTATTCATTTAAAAACAGTAAACCTAAAAAAATAAAATAAAAATAAAAACAGTAAACCTGATATAACATGATATGTAAAACATATATATTTTTATGAAAAAAACCCTATATTTTCCAAAACAAAAAGAAAAACTGGTGAGAGGAGTATCATTATTTCCCATCTTACAAATCTCTTTAATGTCTGGCTTGATACTAAGACAGCTGGAGTCTCCTGTTTCTGTATTAAATCTTTCAGTATAATGTGTCATGTAGCTTCTGGAAAACTACTCCGTATAATTGTGAGAGAATGAGGATGAAAAAGGCAAATGATGTTTTAGTATTATCACAAAAGTGGTGTTTTACCTCACCAACCTCCCTCAGCAGTCTTAGAGGCCCCTGGGTCCCTGGACCACAGTGGAGGAACTGCTGCCCTAGAAGAAGACCTTCAATGGAAAAAGCAAAATGCTTATTAGGTCAGAAGACTCTCTTTTGAGATGGCCTCCCAGGCAATCTAAAAAGTGAGCTGAAGGAATTTAGGCAGTGTGCTTCCAATCTATTTCTACTTTTCATCCACTTCTTCCAAAAATCTGTTTGAACCCATTACATTCTCAAAAAATTTCAAATGATTTTTAGTGTTTAGTGGAGATTCTTGTGGGTGTTTAAACAATATTTAAAATTCCTGAAGCATGATATTTTTGCCTTGGTTACTGGCATAAGGCTTATTCCCCATTCAAAGTAAATTGTGATTCCCTCGGCTTCCTGTAAGCATCAGGTCACCTAGCTTTCTATGACTTAGCCTTGCCTAGAGACTGCACCTTCATGGTGTTTGTCTTTCAACACCTGATTTGTGTGGTATAGCTAGAGTAACAAGAAGTTTGTTCATCTCTGTGGCTTCTTCCAGTTCAGAAATGGCATGATTTTATATTATTTTCTTAGGCAGCGGATGAGCTCTTTTCTGAAGACAGCTAAAGTGTTTGCGATGAATGATGCATCATTAAAAAATGAGTTTGGCTTCTTCCAGTGACAGACTGAAGAACAACATTCCTTTAGATGTGTTTTGTTGCATTTGTCAGAAGTTCATTTTCATTCCTTTTAATCACACCTTGTATCTACAATGTAAGCTCCACCATCACTACTAATGAAAATAATTCTGCCCTTTTTAAGTTTATGCTAATCACATATTTCTATCCATTCGATATTAAATATTTCATTTGTGTCCCCCCCCCCCCACGATTATAAAAGTCAGGAAGAGCCATGCTGATCGAAAAAGGCTGCTAAATCTATGCTTTTTGTTGAACAGTAGCTCAACAAGGAGAATTGATGCGCTTGCCGACTACAGTTTATCTCCTGATTCATTAGGAATTTCTGTCTTTAAGGAGGGACATACATATGTTAGATTAAGAAGACATTCCAAAATAACAACTAAAACATCGTTTGCACTTCTTGAGTTTTAAGATGTGTCACTTATAGATAAATGGTTTGGGACAGGTTGGGGCTCAGTCAGAGGTCACAAGTGAGTAGCCCACGGGCCACGTTGGGACCACAAATGTGCTTTCTTTGACCTGTATAGTGGTGTGTGCGTGTGTCTCTCTGTGTGTGCTGGTTTTGTTTTTCATCTGAATTTCATACACTCTGTTTTTTTCTAGGTTGTCCTCACTCCCTATTATTTTACATGTGGCCTGATTCTGATTTCCCTTGCCAAGTCTGGCCACTTTCAGCATTTGAATTAACATCGCACCAACAAGTAGTCACATCTAGGGAGAATTGAAAAATAGGGCCCAAGAAGATTACTGTGACACAAGAAAACACCTAATACAAAATTCTTTGGCAAGAATAAATAATTGTGGGGCTTTTTTTTTTTTTGTTCTTGGACTTATGGAAAAATAATTTTAAAGCTAGGTGAAAAATAACAATTGAGAAACATGCCTCGAAAATGGCATTTATTATATAAAGAGTTTTTAATAGCTTAACATAGGAGTTAAGGTATAATTATGAAAGGGGTCATGTCCTCCTGAGGTCATCTATCAAAATTTAGTTTTTACACTATGTTAACTTTTATTATTTACAGACATTGATTTATCTAGAACAATATTTAATGTACATTTAAATATATAGATTCAGCCACACAACTAATTTATTGAGTGTAGAACTTTGCAGCATTGGTTTATCTGGAAGGTCCCACAGCACCACCTAGTGCTTTGTATTTTATTTTGCATAATGTTTTTGTAAATTTAAAAATTCTGATCACATTTTAGTATCAAATATGGCACTGAAATATAGTATAGGATTTAAGCAGTACTCTAAATAGAATAAGATAAACTAATTCTAATATGTTTAATTAAAATTTTTAGTGGAAATTAAAAATGTTGGTTTTATAACAGAAATATTAGAAAAATTTACTAGTAAAAACGTTTACTAATATTTCTAGTTCACAATCAAAGATACTCTTTAGAAGATTGTTACACTGTATGTGATTTAATGGAGTTGTTGGTAAGTTTTTTTTTATACAAAACAGTTGCTGATTCCTTTTATTTATTTTTTATTTACTACCTTATAAATAAAGTAAAGCTCATTTTTCCAGGCTTCTTTTTGAAGTCCATGTATTCCCAGTCTTCATAGGTTAAACTACACTAACACTATATACTACAGTTCTTATCAATTTTGGACAAAATTGTATAATCTCTTTTAAAATTAGAGTTTTGAGGTATTTAAAGATGGGATGTTATGAGATATTTATGCATTAAAAAATAAAATTAGTTAAATAAAAGAATGAGGTATAGTTATATATTCTTTTACAGAAGGCATTCCAAGGATAATGAAGTGAGAAAAATAAAGCTATGTGCAAAGTACTATGTATAGTATGATTCTCTTAAGAAAAGTGCGCACATTTGAATGATTTAAAAAGGTTATGGGACGCCTGGATGGCTCAGCAATTGAGCATCTGCCTTCGGCTCAGGGTGTGATCCCAGGATCCGGGATTGAGTCCCATATCAGGCTCCTTGTGGGAAGTCTGCTTCTCCCTCTGCCTGTGTTCTGCCTCTCTGTGTGTGTTTCTCATGAGTAAATAAATAAAATCTTTAAAAAATAAAAAACAAATAAAAAGGTTAGATGGATGAGTGAGTGGGTAGAGGGATGGATGGCTGAATGGGTACTGGTATATTATTTTCTTTTCTGGAAGAAGTCACAAGAAACTTCTCTAGGGGAGAGTGAGGTACTAGAAAATAATTTTTCATTATTTTCCTATACAATTAAAATTTTTCCCAGTCAAATTCATGTATCACATTATTTAAGGTCAACAAGAGTTCTTGAGTATTAAGACTATGAACCATTTCATTTTTCCTTGTAATATTTATCTGTAATAAAAACAAGGCATCTTTTCATTAAAAAAAAGAAACTAGCATTATGAAACACAGTGAGCATCTATATTTCAGATCTATCTTTTCAGAAGACCTTATAACACATTATTTTTTATTATGGGAAGTATAAGCTCCAAGAAGGCAGAGAATTTTGTCAGGTTGTCACACTGTATCCTTGACCTCTAGAATAATAGCATCTGGCACATAATATATGTTCAGTAAATAAGTTTTGAATGAGTGAATAAGAATATACCACATTATGTCTAAATCTATATAGTAATGAGATGTATCATAGAATTTTATTCTATATATATATCTGCAGTACATATCTTATATCTGATATAGATATTATCTGATATCTGAACACTGACAAGTATTATTTCAAAGTCTGTAACAATGATAACATTCAGTTGTACTCTGTGATGTTTACATTATGGCCTTTTTTGGTGTATTTGTCTTATTAAAGACTTTATGTATTCATATTAGCAGTATTTGGAATTTGGTCATAATGAAATTCAGTCACAATATACTAAAGAACACTCCTCTCATTATTTGTCTTGTATATTTCAGTTACTGATAATTCTATCATAGTGACCTAAACGGACGGTTGCTACTTTAAAATTTCTGCAATAACACATTAATCATAAAATGCTAATTGTTCATTATTAAATATACTACATTCCTATTACATATGTAAAATTTCATGACATTTTATAGCTACTTGTTAGTGAAAATCCACTCATAGACATAACTGTAATTGTCTTATTTCAAACATAACAGTGGTTCTTACTGATGTGATGTGCATAGATTTTTTTTTTTTAACTGACAAAGTGTGTAGAAGTTGCCCTCTACTGGGGAGCTAGAAAAATTATGTTGACATAGATTTTCAATTTACTTAAAGACTCTTAAGTTCATTGGTATAATTTATCAGATAATCACTTCTTGCTCTCTGGCACATTTTTAGTTCTGAAGATATAGAAGTGGTTAGCAGAAGACATGTGAAAATAAATGTCTAATATGAATATACTTACAGTCACTTCTGAGTAGAAACATTGGTTTTTCCTTCTTAAAAACTCTTTTCTTTTTTCAGATTTTATTTTTTTAAGTAATCTCTATACCCAGTATGGGGCTTGAACTTGCAACCTCAAGATCAAGAGATGCATGCTCTACTGACTGAGCCAGCCAGCCTCCCTTCTTTTTTGTAAGCTCCTCAGTGGCGACACCCAGTACTGTTGACCCAGAAGTAATTGCGTAAGAATGAGTCTTTGCTGAAACATTAAGAGGAAGTAGTTGTGTATAATTTATATCACCAAAAATGAAGACTCTTTTTAGCAATTTACCTTGGAATTTGGGGGATAAAAGCCTAAGCACTAAAAATATTTTTAAGCTAGCTTTTTTGCATTTTCCTGGGTCATAAGGTGAAATTTGATTATGCAGAAGTGATTTACTTTTATTGATTATTGAACTTTTTGTACCAGAAGAAAGCCCATGATCATAAAATGACAAAGTCCCGTTTACCAGGTGCATCAGCTGATAAGTTAATGTTCCTCCTCACCTCATCACTGTTTTTCCTTCTGCCTCTAGGAATTCTACCAAGCTTTGGGTAGCACTGGCCTAGCAAGGTCCAGGGCTTGGATCCACCTTGTTCAGACTCCAATATCCCATCGTATGTTTTTCCTCTCCCGCCCACCGATATAGAATAAAAATAAACATATTATTCGGGAGAAACCTGTTCAAAGTACATGTTGATTGCGGTGGGGTGAGTCGGGAAAGGTGATTCCTAAAAGTCAGCCTGAACAGCAGAATCCTGCTTTGGGAGGGTGAGAGGGCTTGTGGACCAAGGATGCTCACATGAGGACTTCTGCATGCCCCCCCCCCCCCACACACCTTCTCCCTACTGAATCACAAAGTTCAGGGCCAGTTTTCTAAGCTGTAGGAATGGCTCTAGCTGAGGAATATGATTTTAAAAAAAAAAAAAAAACGGAGCAAATCAGACCATTGATATATGAGATAAGGCAAGTGGAGTGCAGCTGTCTCCATTCATCGTGTCCATCTTTACACTCAGTATTGATCGTCACAGCTAGATCCAGCAGCAGTGTGTGCTGTCACTTGGGCACATCCAAAAGGAATGGATGGACTGTGCCAAACCCGTTCACTTCACATGTGTAGTGATAGTCTGATAGTCTGGTTTGTTTGTGGTCAAGATCTGTTTGAATTCTAGTTTTGATTAACTGTTCTCTTGAATATCTTATTTAAAAGAAAATCAACTTACAATTATGCCATATGTTTAACATCCAGAGGCCTTCATTAAAAGCCCCTGCCCCCCATCTCCACGAATTACTTTTCATTGCCTCCCTTCTCTGTCCTCATTGACCCTTATACCATCCCTCTCCTTTACCCTCCACATCTCTACCTTGCTTTTATGAAATTTTGTGCAAATCTTCTCCCAGAGCCCTGCTGGAAACTCATGAGCCTTTTTGGGAGGAAGGGGGCACCTGGTCTAATTTTATTCTCTAGGTCCTTTTTTGCTTTATATATGTGATAAATACAGTGGTGCTGAGGAATAGTTTTCAGGTCTTCTGTAGTAAGTTTTTCTCTTCTCAACTGGCTTATAGGAGGCATTGTGGTATCAGAACTATAAAGACATGGGCAGGAAATTTGAGGCATTTATTGCCCTCTTCCTGGAGTTTCCCCTAACTCTGAGGCTGTGGGTGAGAGCCTTCTTGGACCTCAACTTTGCAATCTGTACAGTGAGAAAGCAAATTATGCTTGAGATTCTTTGTAGCTAGAATTCTCTGATACCTCTAACTTCTCCAAGAACTCCTCATCACTATATGAACACACGATGGTAGAGACTGTGGATTCTGGAACCAGATGCATTGCTTTCTGTCACTTATTGCTTGGGAATTTTGTAGAATTCTTCGGTCTGTGTATCTCCATTTCCTCCTCTGTAGAGTGGGAATCATAGTGGCACCTTTCTCATAGATTTGGAATGAATTAGTACATACGAAGAGCATTGAACAGTTCCTGACTCAAACTGAGTAGGCATTCAATAAATGTCATCTAGTCTCATTATTATTACAAACATAGGGTCTATTTTTTAAAAGATTTTATTTATTTATTCATGAGAGACACAGAAAGAGAGGCAGAGACATAGGCAGAGGGAGAAGCAGGCTCCCAGCTGTGGGGGGGGAGCTTGATGCAGGACTTGATCCCAGGACTCTGGAATCACGACCTGAGCCAAAGGCAGACACTCGATCACTGAGCCACCCACGTGTCCCCTCAAACATAGGGTCTTAAAGCACGAAAGTGTGTGTTTCTTATCAAATGGATATGCTGTTCTCTGAAAGAAGCATTTGTGGATACACATCCATTCATTTGTTCAGCAAAAAATGTATTAATACCTGATATGTGCCAGGTGTCCTGTTCTGTTAAAGGCATCAATGAGGAAAATGGCAGATACACATTAAATCTTTTAAGCCAATGGGTATTAAATATTCAATATTATTCCCATGACCTGGAGAGAGTTTCTTAGTGCATTATTTTCATATATTCCTACACCACTAGCAGATTGTATTTGTAATCTTTGATCCTATTTTTAATTTATATTACATATTTTATGTTGGTTTCCTGCAATCAGTTTTCTGAATATCATTGTAGTTTCCTACTTCCTCCTTTACTCTCTTTTTTTTTCCTTTTAACACCTTTTCTTCCCTTTGGACCATCTCTTGACCTCTCAACCTTTATTTTTATTTCTGTAGCTGGGGTTCTGCCTCCTGGTATTTCCTACAGCCTATCCATAGTCTCTATAAGCTTCTCTTTTCTCACCTATAATTGAGATAATCAATTTATTATTGGAATTTAAAATTAGATAATGTTTTTGAAGCACATAGACAGTTCCTAGGGTATAACGTACATTAATAAATGTTGACCAATTTGTTAGGACGCCAGTAGTTGGTATCACTGCAACTACCAGCTCCTGTATATAAGATTCAGACACTTTGGCTGACCATTGGGTAATGTGGGACCATCATCTTGACCTTTTAAGAGAGTTGTGCTTCTTGTATATGTTATTGGGCTGCTAATGATCCTTAGTAGACTGCTACATGTATTTCCAGAGAACACACCAGAGTACAGCTGTGTGACCATGGTGGAGGCCTGCAGGCCAAACTGAACCTTGACAAATCATCGCTCAGCTATGAAACCTTATGTCAGCCAAAGAAAAATCTTGACTTAGTTTCCTTTTGCTGCCTCTTTGGTCCAATATATACTCTACAGATAAGCTTTTTTTTTAAGAGGCTCCTTTGCGAAATTATTTATTGCATGTTAAATCTGTAAACTTAGAAGAAAGAATCTTGAAAAATACAGAAAATTCCCATATCCATCTCACTTCTGGCTTTAATTGAACTTCAGGTTGTCCTTATCACTCTTAATCTAGTTAGAAAAAGCCAATTTAATAGTTTTAATACAGGTCTATGAGTTTACATAGTCTGAAAAAAGATTTACTTTTTCAAAAATCATGAGTTTGAATACTGTTTTTCAGCTTTAACATATAACTCTATATTCTAATTCGTAATGTACAATTTATATCCCTTTTGTGTTCTTGTGTTTACCATTTTTCTCATATAGCTCTGGATATTAGGACCCTAAACTCTACACATTCTGCCTACCATCCGGCATCCTCCTATTCATTCATCCTCCCCTGTCCCCCTGGCCCTTCCCTTTGCTTCCATCATCTTTAGCAAAGAGCCTCATCTTCAGATTAGAAATGGTAAAGTAAATATTGGCAAAAGGAAAGTAGGCCCAAGATTAGCAGACTCTATCTTCTGATCCAGACAAATTACTTCATAGGGTCCTGAGAAAACTAATATTTGAGATTGCTGAATTGCTGTCTTTGACAAATCATAAAGAAAAGGAGTAGAATCAGCAGTTGGGCATGTGCAAATGTCATTGCAAATATAAAAAAGGGGAAGAAAGTAAATTTTACACACTATTAGCTGATAATTTTGTTTTCAGTCTAGAGAAAAATTAAAGAATGGGTAATTAAGTAGTATGGAGTAAGCAGTTACTAAGGCACATGCTATGATATTTGGTAGCCAGTGTTCACCACTGGTTCACCATAAACCCGAGTTATTAAAAGTTTATTACACTTACTTATTTCTTTTTAAAATATAACTGCTAATCCAAAACAACACTTTAGAACAGGAGTTCAAAATACAGCCCTTGGGTCAAATTTGACCATGTCCATTTATTTACTAATTGACTTTAGCTGCTTTTCAGCTACAATAGTACAGTTGAGTAATTGTAAGAGTCTGTATGACCAATAAAACCTGAAATAGGGCAGCCCGTGTGGCTCAGCAGTTTAGCACAGCCTTCAGCCCACCCAGGGCCTGATCTTGGAGACCTGGGATTGAGTCCTACATCAGGCTCCCTGCACAGAGTCTGCTTCTCCCTCTTCCTGTCTCTCTCTCTCTCTCTCATGAATGAATAAATAAAATCTTTAAAAAAAAACTGAAATAATTGTTATCTGGCCCTATTCAAAAAAAGTTTACCTACCCCTGCTCTGGAACTAAATCAGTTCTTTTTGAATTTTAATGTGTCTACAAGTATTCTGGAGATCTTGTTAAAAATACCAATGATGGTACAGTAGGTCTGGGATGGGGTCTGAGATTCAGCAATTCCTGACAAGCTTCCATGTGAGACCATTGCTGCTGGCCCATAGACCACAGCTCAATCTAGCAAGGATCTAGATTTCAAACATACATTTAGTAAATTCTCCAATTTGAAAAAAGAGAGTGAATTATGAGTTGGAAGTCAATTCACTTGGTTAGACTCTTACTTGTTTTAATCGTAATGTTCAAGGAATGTTAGAGGATCAGTGTCATGTTGGAGAGATTTTTCTGGTCATTTAAAAGTGATTATCTAATTATCATTCTCCTGAATAAGTTATGATATTTGAAGGGAGGAATGATGAGCTTAATAGCTCAAATGTTGAGATGACCAATATCAGCTGGGTTGGCCTGCTGGACATTTCCTCTGTTGGAAGACAAATTCTCCATGTATCTCTCACATTTTCTGTACATCTTGTCATCAGAGGCACTGATGGCTCTTTGTTCTCAACTCTCTTCTCAGGGATGTTTCTATAGTGAATGACTTTGAAAGATAGAAATAGTATCTCCCTCTGGAGCAAATGGCAGATTTGCTTACTGCCTTGGAAATATAAAGATAGTATTCACCTCTAGAGCAAAAGATAGGCATGGCTTCATTATAAAGGTTTGGATTCCCTAAACTCAGTATTCCTTTTCTCTAATGCAACCCACCATAGTTGCAGGCATCCATCTGAGCCCATTTACACCACTCTGCTTGACGCGAGGGCTAGGGGAACTGATTAGTCTGCTTGCTATCCTGGGAGTGATACGGTCCTGTGGCTCTGACCCGAGTCTTGTGTTTTCTTCCATGAAACCATGGAACCATGAAACCATGGTTTCCATCCATGGAACCATAGCGGGCTAACTTGTTACCATCCATGAAACCGTGGCAGGCTAACTTGTTACCTTCGCAGAATAATGAAATTCCAGGCCGTTCATCATTTTAGACACCCATCCACATGAGTTCCCAATCACTGACTTCCCCCTGCCTGAACCTATCTCCCCCTCCGTTCAGTAACACTTCACCTTCTACTTAAGATAGGAAATAGAAGCTCTTAAATGCAAGTTCCTTCAATTTTCTGACATCAAACACATACAAGTTTGTCTTCATCTGTACCTACTCTATCCTTTTCTCCCCTTTTACAATGAAAAGATGTCAGCCCACCTCCTTCCTGAAGTTAAACCCTGCAGCTGTGCACTGGGACTCCTTTCCCACTGGGACTCCTTTCCCACTGCCTCCCTAAGGTAGTAAGTATAATCCCTTCTCTTTTCTAAACCTCCACTCCTCTTGCCCCCATTGACTCTTATGAATTTTGGAATCCTCAAGTTTCTCCTTTCTGAAACAAAGCAAACCAACAAAACAAAACCAACAGACTTCCTTTTCCTCATATCCATTCCCCTCAAGTTATGGCTCTACCTCTCTCTTCCTCTTGATAGCCAGATTTCTTGAAAGAGTGTGCAACCATCTCTCTCTCTCTCTCTCTCTCTCTCTCTCTTTCTCTCTCTCCTCTTCCTTCTTAGCTGTCAATCCATCTTAACTTCCACACTAGTTATTACATTGAAAATGTTTTCTGCTAGGCCTCCTCTGAGTTTCAGTAGGTATTCTGTATTCCTTAATTTCTTTTCTTCACTGTAATAGTAAGCCACCAACTGTATGGTGAGGACTCACTCCTCTGTCCACACAAGTTTGAGCTTCTGTCCCATATATCCAGCTACTTAAAGAGTTTCTAACTGGAGGCCCTTTAGACACCTCAGATTCATCATCTTCCTGAAGAAGAATTTATCTGTATCCCAAATCTACCATGGCTCAGTAATTGGCTTTACAACCTCCCTATCTGGCCCCAAATCACTTAATTTAGAAGCCTAAGACACTCTCCCTCCTTCCTTTTTATCACCACCCCTTCCTCAATATTTAATTAATCTACCAATCTACATTTTGAATACTTCTTGGGAATGTTATATCTCTGTCTCTATCACTAAGCTTCTATCACCTTAGCTCAAATCCACCCGTGCCTGGATTACTGAACAGCCTCCTCATCAGTCTCCCTCCTTTTAATATTCCACCACTTTAACCTTTTTCTCTACTTCTACTTCTACTCTATGAAGTTTACTCAACTGTTCACTCTGACATTCATGTTTATCAAGTCATATTCTCTGGATACCATATATCCTGACCATTTTGTTTAAATTTAGATATCTCTAAAATTCCCCGTACCACCACTTTATAATTTATTGCTTAGGATATTTTCACCAATCTCTCTCATTACATAGTGGTTCAACATGATTTCATTCTTGAAGAATAAGCTCCTCTCTAACCTTTTAAGATATCACTGTGTACTGAGCATTGGACAAAATGTGAAAACAACCTGGGAGTTTTAGTTGGCATTAATCCTTTAAAAAAAAAAACAAAACTGGGATCTCTGGGTGGCACAGCAGTTTGGCGCCTGCCTTTGGCCCAGGGCACGATCCTGGAGACCCGGGATCGAATCCAATGTCAGGCTCCCGGTGTATGGAGCCTGCTTCTCCCTCTGCCTGTGTCTCTGCCTCTCTCTCTCTCTCTCTCTCTCTCTGTGACTATCATAAATAAATTTAAAAAAAAATTTTTTAAATAAAAAATAAAAAAAATTAAAAAAAACTATCTTTGCATTAACATAAATGCACAGTTCAGAGTAAAGGAGCTGTCAAAGTAGAATTTTCAAAAGTTGAAAACATGACTTTCTTAAAAATATAGAATAAGCAAGTATCAAACATTTTATAACTGAATAATTAGGGAACCAAAAGGAAGGTAAAGTTGATTTCTAAGAGATTATAGAAATGGGGATTATAGGAACACCTGGGGACCGCCATTAGTTAAGCATCTGACTCTTGGTTTCAGCCCAGATCATGATCTCCAGGTTGTGGAATCAAATCACGCATCAGCAGTGATGCGATACACACTCACTGGGAAGTCAGCTTGGGATTTTCTCTGCCCCTCGCCCCACAATACCCCCAGTAAATAAAACTTAAAAAAAAAAGAGAGAGAGAGAAAGAAATAGGGATTATATAGTCCATCAGAAGAGAATACCAAAATATTTCACTAGGTTGAGGACAAAACTGGCTAATACATGCAGGGTAATAAGATCATAACTTTTGTTATGGTTGTTTTTTCTACTAGACAGAAATTATTTCTTTATCTACTGGGTAAAAAGGTGTAAGTTAGCATGTAAATTAATAGTAAATAGAAGTCAAACAAAGGTATATCCTTCTAGGTAATTAAATAATCCTTGGATTGATTGGCCTGGTAGACAGTGCTCCAGGATGACATCTCTAAGTTTTGGTCAGTTGTCATTAAGCGAGTGCTATGGACTCTTAGGTTCACCTGAAATGAAATTATGTCTAAAACGAGCCTCAGAACCCTACTCTAGGGGAACAGTGTTGGGACGGGTTTGGGGGGATGGCTAAGGACCATTTATTAGCCTGAAGAAGACTTAGTGTGAGGACCCAGATACTCACCTTTGCATTATTCTTAAATTGTAAGTTTGAGGAAATAGTTGAAGAGTGCAGAGATTTTATTTATACTACTTAAAAGCAGCAGCAGTTAAAAGGTCATTACAAGGCAGAAGGGGTGAGATGTGCCTTATGTTGCTCCAAGGAGAAGACAGGGTGACAGTAGAGTTGGTTTGGGATCAATTATAAAAGACAACTTCCTTACTGTGAAATAGCTTCATCCAGGTCAGTGTGTACTTTCAGAACAAGAACATTGCCTCTCTGTGTGTTCTCTGGCGAAAGCACAGCCATCATTGCCTTACCTCACTGGTGAGCAAGTGAGGGAGACAGAGGGGTCACACTTCAGATGAGTGTCTGTCATTCTGTAAAAATTAAGTCACTGCCTTTTAATTAGAAAGTAAAAAGCACTTTTTCCAAAACTTAACAATTCAATATCCTAGAGAGAGACACCCTAAGAAGTCAATTTTGGCTTCTTTGTGATCACAATAGTTGTTGCAGCAAAACCTTTTGATAACATTTTCTATTTAAAAAAAAAACCAATAATCCACTTAAGTTTTGCCTTTTTAACTAATATTACTGCTCAGAGAGGTGCATTTACAGTGTTGTTGTTGTTTTTTGGAGGTTTTTTCTTGGCTTGTATTATAAGTTACTAAATCTCTGCGTCTGAGATTTCACACTTTTTTTTTCCTTCCCACTAAAGCCATGGAAATATAATCACCCAGTCATTCACATCAGAGGTGTAAATGGCTTTTCTGAAGGTTTTTTAAAGCCAATCAAAGTTAGTCACTTTGTGACTTGACTTCTTCAGGTGTTGCAATCAGAAAGCTTAACACAGCATCCCAATTGCAAGGATGCTAAAACTATGTCTTGACCTTGAATCTGCAAGCAGAGGGGTAACATCTGCTAGAAGTGCTCATCCACCACCTCTTTGATTTTATCCATTTGCATAGGATTTACTGGGGAAAGAGAAAAGAGACAATCAAATTGAGCCTTCTATATACCCAAGAGAAAAAAACATGTTTATTTGACTTTCCAGCTCCCAGTGATTGTTGCTGTTACAGTTTACATTTTCAGCCCACGCTTTTTACCATTGATATTTGTAAAAACCTGACTTTAAAAAAATGTATCAACCATGTCACACAAAGGCTGATTTCTCAATTTGTTTCATGTCATCAAAAAGACATACTGATTTGAAGCTTCTCTCAGGTTTACTCTTAAAATGTAACCCTGAGGAAACAGGGTAAGACTGCAAAGATTTTATTTACACTGTTCAGGCTCACAGGCTGTGTAGTCAGGGAGATAGAGATTGAATTCCTCTTCTTACCTTGGTATCTCTGAGACTCAGTTTCCTTCTGTACAAGATGGGGATAATAAATCTACCTCCCTCATAGTGTTGTGAGAGTTTCATAAGATAACATTCATGAAGTCCTTAGCATATCATCGATGTGAGATAAGCACTTCATAAATGTTGGCTTTTATGTAATATTTTGACAATTATTATAATGACTTCACTAAAGCTTGTGGTGTTCTTGTCAGGATTAATGACATTGTGACTGACTCACTTCCTAATACAGTTGGAAAACAGATTTTAGCACTATATAACAATTCATTCTTAGTTAATGAAGTTGAATAAACATTTCTGAGAAAATAAAAAGGAATCTTGAATCCAGAATTAAAAAATTTATCCTATTTGCTAGGAAATTTTTAATATTTTAGGAATGAATATCATTAAGACTTTGGAAGAACTGCAAGGAAACTATTGTGTGTTGGTAACTATATACTTGAAAATTCAGGCAGGAAAACCTGCAGATAATAGTGCTCTGCCTTCCAAAGCAAAGTCATCTCTAAGAATTGGTTATCACTGGGGCACCTGGGTAGCTCAGTTTCTGAGCATCTGCCTTTGGCTCAGGTCATGATCCCATGGTCCTGGGATCAAGTCCTGCATCGGGCTCCCTGCAGGGAACCTGCTTCTCCCTCTGCCTGTGTCTCTGCCTCTCTCTCTCTGTGTTTCATGAATAACTAAAAAATCTTAAAAAACGAATTGGTTATCACCTTGAGACCAAGATCATACAGCAACTAATCCCTACATATATGTCCAAAGCAGAACTCTGTAGAAACTATACTGGTTGTTGAAACCTGCCATCCAGGACCAGTAGCATAGTGGAGTCAGCTCTGGATTTGGAGTTGGGCAAAAGCAGACTCAAATCTAGGTTTTGCCTTTGCCATTTATTTGCTGTGTGACTGGGCAGTTTGCTTGGCTTTTCTGAATGCCCATTTCCGCATCTATAAAATGGGTCTATTATGTAACCTACTGCCTTCAGTAGGGGAGGGCCAATTTTTAAAATGTGCTGCGTAAAATTGCTGAAGCAAAATACCATTAATAGTCCTGATACTATTACTACTACTGTTAGTATTCTACTATGGCAAAGGAAAATTAGCGGTCACTAGGAAGAGCATGGGTTCCCCTGTACTGTAAGACACCAGTGTGGCTTCACCTCCTCTAATATAAGACAAATGTCCTCTGAGTGGTGACAGTGCTCAACCTCCCTCTGGTTGAAAATTCTTATCCTAGCAAGATACTGTACCTTATTTTCATTAAGTGCTATTAGTGCTGTTGATGTTTCATAATTAACATTAATACAAGTTTCTGTTTTCTTTTATTTGGATGTGGGTGAATTATTAGATAACAAAGGTAAAACTGGTTAGCTTGTAAGCTAAGTTTACCAATTTTTTTCTCCATATACTAAATTATTTACCACCTCATCGTACCTTTACTTGACATTCTTCAGGAGTTTGCCATTATTGATAGGATCAACCCCAAACTCCCTCTTCTGACCACGAGGCCCTTGGTCTCTGATGCCTCCACATCATACTTTCTTCCCACCCTGCTCAACTTTGTATAGTTTTGTGAATCCCCTTCCCTCTTACTGGATTATCCTTGTTTTCCTTTCTGCCAGATCTGTTTCCACTAATTCTTCTAATTAATGGAACAGTGGCTGGCATATAAATGGACATTCAATAAATGTTTAAACAAATTGACTTGAAATCAGGTGACTCCCACATTGACTGAAACAGACAGATATTTTCATTTCCACATGGCCTTGTGAAGTTTGGAATTCCTCCTAAAGTATGAATATATTCCATGTCATTGAGGGACTGTAGCTCTTAAAAATTACTTTGGCATTTTGCACATTTAACTCTCCTAAATGTGCTGATGAGAACCTGCTTCATAGACCCCAGTGGAGTTGATAAACCACAACACATATTTTAATAAACAGATTAAAAATACAACACTTAAAGTGTTGTATTCGTTACTGCCAACTGCAAAAGTTTGCACAAGAAAGAAGCATTTATTCTATTATTTAACAATAAAGCGAGCTCGTGTGTGAATCTTTGTATGTGGTATATGTCTAAGAAAATCAGAGTGGCAATGTTCATATGAGGTAACCAGTCCCTCTTGCGATACATTCAAAAGAATATTTAGTTACTGTAATGACAAAAAGATTTCATATAAATACCAAAAGGACTTTTTCCCAAATGTAGTGAAGTGGTCCCACTCCTAGATCCTGGGCACAGTATCGTCTCTATCTCTTTCTCTCTCACTCACATGCAATACACACACACACACACACACACACACACACATACACACACAGATTCTTTGGGATTTTAAAGTTCCAAGTAGAATTCATTAATAAAAATATGAAACACTTCTCTTGTAGAAATCATAATGAAGTGTTGAGAGATAAAGGAAGAAGTAAGAGGGGCGAATAATCATCTGCTGCTCTAAAACTGAAACCTGTCATGTTAACTCCCAACTCAAACACCTAGTTTTAAAGATTTCCCTTCAAAAAACCTAAAAGCTTGTATCCTGCCTCATTGACAACAGCCTCAAACTGTTTCCTGTCATTGCAGAAAACAAATCTTTTGCTCCTTTCTGCCTAGGGGAGGCAGAGGGACTGAGGTGCTCCTATGTGGCTGAATTAGATGAAAGACTTGCCTTCCACCATGGAGACATGGAGTCTAATCAAGTAAAATGAGTTTTGAGATCCCAGCTCATTTCCTAGGGGAGATCGGTTCACATTACAAAATCACGACATCTCATTCATCACAACTGACGTGGTCTTTGCTCAGGAGAGGACCCCAACTGGGACTGAGCCACCTGTCTTCTCTTGAAAGGGGGCACTTTATCCAAGTTAGAGTTGAAAGTCTTGGAGTGAGAAGGCTTGCCAGCTTCACCCGAGTGATACATATGCAACACGGAAGGCAACTTATGTTTTAAAAAGGGCAGACGAGTTTAAGGAAGATTGGTGGTTGTACTTTCAATGATACTAAACACAATAATTGTGATAGAGAGGCTAAGGCTTTCTAAAGACCCAAGACTGGGGCTCCCTGTCTTTATCTCCTCGATTTTATTAAACAGAAGTGAGAAGGATCAACATTTCCATGAATCAGAGTTTAGAATGGCAAAGAAAGTGTCCTGCTTTCTAGGCTGATAAAATGATCATCGTCTCTTTTATTTCTTTCAGGGCATCATTATAACACCCCTGCTACTGCTGCTTTTTGTGAGTATTTTGATGTTGTCTTTACTATCTTTTATTAAAAGCCATCTACAACCCTTTGAGAAAGGGCATTAGAATAAAAATTGAAATTTGAATCTTTTTGCTACCATTTGTATCATAGTTTGAACTGTTCTTCCAGTTGAACTGTACAGAATAATAACATGTCGACACAAAGGATCTCTATGGTCTCATGATCCAAGGATGGCATCAGAGCCCAGTTATTAGGCCTCTGACTCCTGGTTAAGTCATTAATTATTACAAATTAATGACCTGAGATATAGGTCACAGATATATGCTTGCTCTTTTCTCATTAGTAAAACTAAAGTGATTGCTAGTGACCCAGTGTTTGACAGCAAGTGCCTTGGACCAGGGGACCCGGGAAAGCTTAAGTTCCAAGGCTGGTAGTAACTGGCTTCCTTATTCTGGGGAATGCTGCCTCAATTTTTCCATCTATAGAATGGGAAACAATAACACCTATCCAGTTGTCTGCCAGGGATAATAAAATGTGCTTCAGAAATAGAAAATACCAGCTACTGGTTAACTAAACAAAAATTGTTCTGAAAATAAGAACTGCTAATTAACTGTCTTATTTCTTTTGGTGCTGAGCATATGAGGAATTAGATGAAAGATTATAATAGAAATTAATGTTATCTCATGCTGAGAAAAGCGTATGTAATCATGAATGATACCTAAAATATTTTATGAACTGTGCATTTTTCATACACAACATTTCCCAAATATAAATCATTCCACTCATCACTGAAATGGAGTTGGGGATCATTTCTCGGAGTGAAATGTAGCTGTTTGACTAGCACTATTTGTCAGTGAATTAAAACTATAGGGAAAATTTATTTAATTATAGTGTAATTACCCAAGTTGGAATTCAATTAGAGTAATAGTGTGAGGGACTTCATTTCTTACAAGCTGTGCAGGAAGTGGAGAGGGAGAGATGCCCTCCTAAACAGTTGGATTCTGCATCTTTCATGAAAGACATTACCTTCAAGTAATAAACCTCCGCTTCTCCATCCCATCTTGAAATGCTGGCTCCATGCCGACAAGGTTAAGAAGAGTCAAATCATCAGATCACTTCGCTCAGCATAACAAACCTAATTAATGTGGATGCTACCAATTCAGAATTCGCAGTGAGTTGCATTAATACAGTGAATATTGATTTGCATTCATTGGGAAGAAAAGTCTTCGTATGCGCCTAACTGCTCACTCGATGTGAGGAACTGGGATCACCCCCTCCGCGTTCTCTCCGAGACCCTGGATCATGATTTCTGAGGGATAGCCACTCACAACAGGCACAGGATGTAGGCCCTTCTGAGGTCCCCACTTGCAGTGGGTCAGAAGACGGGTGGAAAACACAACAAATGGCTCTGTAGTGCAGGTTTTCTCTGCTGCAGAAGAGTGACGTCTTGTACTCATGTGACTCTTCAGACAAGCTAGGGAGAAGCCACAGCCACAGCTATGGGGCTGAAACCTAGGATAGCACTTTTGAGTATCTCAGAGACTGGAATCTCTCAGACCCTGTTTCAGCTCATGACTGCAGAACCACACGAGTTCTTTTCTCCTTCTCCTGCCCATTTCCAGCCATAACAAGAAATGTTCTCAGCTCATTAACATTATGACATCACACCGTTGCAAGCTTTCCCCTATTCTTAGACCCGTAGGCTGGTAGCTTTAGTTGGTTCAACATTTTAAAATAATCAGAAAGGATGAATACCTACCATTTACATTGACGTGGATGGAACTGGAGGGTATTATGCTGAGTGAAATAAGTCAATTGGAGAAAGATAATTATCATATGGTTTCATTCATTTGTGGAGTATTAGAAATAGTGAAAGGGGACTCTAAGGGAAAGGAAGGAAACTGAGTGGGGAACCATTAGAGAGGAAAATAAACCATTAGAGACTCCTAACTCCGGGAAACAAAGGGGTTGTAGAAGGGGAGGTGGGTGGGGGGATGGGGTAACTGGGTGATGGGCATTAAGGAGGGCACGTGATATGATGAGCACTGGGGTGTTATACTATATATTGGCAAATTGAATATAAATAAAATTTAAATAAATAAATAAATAAATAAATAAATAAATAAATAAATAAATAAAGGAGCTACAAGAGTGAAAGAGACCCCAAGACCCTCAACTTCAAAATTTAATGCTTCTCCTCTGAGCTAAGCTGTCTCAAGAGGTTCAATGACGTCATCACACGACATTAACAGACAAGTTTGTGTTACATAACCTTAAATCACATGCACAGTATAGAACACTTTTTGTCTATTAGGGTTGTCATGCATTCTACAAATAAAGGTCGTTGCTTAAACACTTGAATTACTGGGCTTCATTTACTGAGTAGGACAAATATCTGAGCGACTTAAATTGGAACACATTCTGTAAAAGATGTAATGTTTTCTTATCAGCACCCCCGTTATGGGTTGATTTGTGTCCTCCAAAAAAAAATTATGTTGAAATTCTAACCCCTACTACATCGGAATGTGACCTTATTTAAAAATAGGATCATTGCTGTTATAATTATTTAAGATGAAGTTCTACTAGTGCAGGTTGGGTGCTTAATCCAATCCTAGTGTCCTAACAAGAAGACGAGTCAGTCACAGAGGGAGAAATGGCAAGTCATGATGAGACAGGTAGTAGAGTGATGGCAGGTATCACAGCTGGAAGAGAGAAGGAGGGATTCTCCCCTATAGACTTCAGAGGCAGCACAGCCTTACTTGATTTCAGACTTATAGCTTCCAGAACTGAGAAACAATCGATTTGTTTTTTAAGCCACCCAGTTTGTGGTATTTTGTTAAAGAAGATGAGGAAACATACAACCCTGGAAAATTGAATTGTTTCTTTAAAATCATATCTTGAAAATGGACATTTCTAAATGTCCAGATGCAGTAGCTAGTAAAGGCCTTGTTTACTGATGGAATTTTCAGGTCTCTGTATTTTTTACCTCTCCTCAGAATGTCCCCCTTCACCATCTTGCTCCAACTGAAACCTGTCCCCTGAGTCAAGTTTCTGCCGCAGGTGTCTTTCATATCACTGAGCCTTGAAGTGGGGCAAGCTGTCTTCCTTGCACCTCATTACCAATTCCAGATCATTTCCTGTGCCTTCTCCATAAAATATTCTCATTCCTTTAAAAGTTATGCCAATATGTGTATATCATATCACCTGCTACCCCTTCTTGCTGGAATTATCAGTAGAACTCTAGGTCACTCTCTGAGTCCAAAAAATGTTAGCACCTCCCCATTGTCTTCTTTTTTAATCGTATACATAGATTAATTCTTTATATTTTTCAGTATTCACATAATTTATCTTCCTAATATCCTGGCCTTTAAAGAGCCAAAGAGTCAAGAGCCTTCTTGTCTCTTCTCCACTAAGAATGCCTTCCACTTCATCTCAGCCAGTCACCCTTATAGACAGACACTTGACTTTATTACTACTGATAACAGCATCCTTTCATACTCCTTTTCATATGTCTTCTGTTACCAACAGCTCCTATCTTTGTGACCTATTCTTCAAACTTGCTAGAATGGCCAGTTTATTTTCCTTACCACCTTAACAAAGCCTCTAACCTACTCTACCCTCATGTCCCATCTTACCTAGTCAAGATCTCGTGGTCCGTCATTATAATTATTGTATCGCATACACCATCAGCAACTTTATTCATTTCTTACTGCTTCATATTTGCATAGCAAAGTGCCAGCCCTGCTTAAAGCCAACTCTGTACC
This sequence comes from Canis aureus, assembly GCF_053574225.1. Lineage (NCBI taxonomy): Eukaryota > Metazoa > Chordata > Mammalia > Carnivora > Canidae > Canis > Canis aureus. Next base: position 51,407,908 of record NC_135623.1, on the reverse strand, counting down.
TTCCTGCCTGTGTACCTGAACATGGCTGGAACACACACGACCATGCTGACTGGTCTCATTTGAAATTCATGACAATTAACTGTGCACCTAGTGATCCTACTACCATCCCCTAATTAATCCTCATTCTACTCTCTAGAGAACCATTTCATACTTTCTTCTTGCTTCTCAAATTTCTGATTCCTCTTCTCCTTTTTCATCTCATCTGATACAGAAAGGAAATTAGCCAATGAGGAAATTAGAAGCAATCAGAAATTTTATAAGATCTCACTTACCTGCATCTATATTCTTTGCCTTTTCTCCTGTTTCTTTGCCCTCATGTAAGGCCAGTCCCTCCTGTTGCATTATCTCTTATTGCCAACTTAACAATATGATTCACACAGATTTCCCTCTTTCTCCTATATTATCAAATTTTCTGTCTCTGCTGAATCATTTCTATTAACATCAATGTATTCTGTAATATTACATATCTTAAAAATTAAATCTCACCTTATCCCACCTCCATCTCTGTCCTCTGTTTTATGGCAAAATTACTCAAAAAAGTTATTTAGACTTATTCATCATTCATTCAGTAGTAAGTATTGAGTTCTTCCTATATGCCAGGCACTTTGCTGGGTGCCAAGGATATAGCAATGAGCAAAAAGGTACATCTTTGCTGTTGTGGAAGTTATACTAGTAGTAAGAAACAACCAACAAATAAGTAAAAACATAATGTGTAAGATGAGTGATACATACTAAAGAGAAAAATAAAATGAAGGAGGGGAATAAGAAGTGCCAGAATGGGTTAGAGGAGTTAAAATGGCTCTTTTAAATAGGGCAGTCGGGTGGAACTCACTGAGAAAATGATGTTTGAACAAAGATCTAGAGGAGATAAGAGAGACTTCTGATGCCTTCTGATGGTAGAGTATTCCAAGTGGAAGGAATAGCAAGTGGAAAAGTCCTGAGAGTGTGTATGGTGTCCACAAGGAATAGTGAGCAGGCCAGTATGGCTAGAATGCAGTGAGCAAGGAAGAGAATAAATAGAGTTGAAGTCACAGTCATAGCAGGGGCCAAATTATATAAGATCTTGAAGTCCTCTTTTAAGGAATTTGAACTTGAATTTGAGAGAGACAGGAAATCATTAAAAGAGTTTTGATAAGAGAATGGCATGTTCTGGCATACCTTTCCAAAGGATGATTCTGGATGCTGGGTTGAAAATAGCTTTTTGGAGATAATGATGGAGCCAGGAAGACCAATTAGAAAGCTAGAGCAATATCATAGCAAGAGATGGTTTAGCTTGGACCAGGTGGTTGAGTAAATCTGGTGGGAAGTAGAACTTGAAAGAACTGAAAGATTGAATAAAGGTTATGAGGGAACAGAAAAGACAAGGATGACTAAGTCTGTGTAACTGGAAGGATGGAGTTACCATTTACTAAGATAGAGAAGACCATAGGGTTGAGCAGGCTAAAGGAACTCATAAAAAGCTCAGTATTGCACATACTTGGATGAAGATGCCTTTGAGACATCCAAGTAGAAAAGTAAGCAGTTGACTATAGGAGGGGAAGAGGTCTGGATAAGAGATACACATTTGGGAGAGGTCAGCTTAGAAATGGATTAGAAATTAGAATGAGACTAGCAAGAGACAATAGAGAAGAAAAGATATTAGTGGACTGTGTTCTGGGGCATCCTAATATTAAGAACTCCACAAAGACTACCAAGGATATCCAGTTTGCTTAGGAAGAACACCAAGAGATTTTGGTGTCCTAGAAGCTAGCAGAGGATGTGTTTCAAAAGAGGAAATGGTCAACTACTTCAAATGGTGGTAATAGTTCAGATAAAATGAAGTCTGAGAATCAACCACTGATTTCAACAAATGGAAATCACTGGGGACCTAACAATAAGCTATTTCAGCAGAGTTGTGGAGGTAAATACCTGATTAAAGTTCCAGAATGAATGAAAAAGAGTTAAAGACAGTGATAATCATTAATTCTTTGGAGGCATTCTGGTATAAAAGATGCAGAAATGGGACAACAACAAAGTTAACATAGGATCTATTTTTAAGTGGGGAAAACTATTAGGGTATTTGTATTGATGGATTAATTGTTAGAGAAGAAACAATTCATACAGAAAAAAAGAAGGGAGGAGTTTTAGACCCATATCCTTGAATGGGAGAAAGAGGGTGAGCTTTAGATCACAAAGGGAGAGCATGGTCTCCTAAGCACAGATAGTTCATAGTAATAGGAGGGAAGCATGGTATCAGGGCAAAGATGCAAGTAAACTGGTTCATGTAACTATAGGAGCTTGTGTAAGTTCTCTTAATATTGTTTATATTTTCCCAGTGAAATGACAAGTGAAGTTAAGGGTGGAGGACCAAAAAAGGCAAGGAGGTATTGGAGATTTGATGAGGCAAAGATATGAAATAGTTCTGTGGGAGAGTGAATGGATTGGGCAAAGAGTGAGATGCTCTAGCAGCACCAAGAACCATCCTGAGTCTTTGCACTTGGCACTAGCTCAACCTGGATTTCCCTCTCAGATATCCACATGGCTCTCTCCTTCACTTTTATCTCTGGTCTCCAATAAAATGTCATTTTAGGAGAGAATCCTTTCCCAACTATTTTGTGTGGAACAACATACCCTCTATCCACCAATCTCTCCCCACCTATCATGCTCAGTTGTTCCTTTTAGCATTTACTATCACATGGCATCTTAACCATTTGGTAGTCTGTTTATTATCTGCCTTCCCAACTAGAACATAAGCCTCACAAAAAACAGATACTTTGTCTGCTTTGATCACTGCTGTAACCCCAAAGGCCCAAAATAGTGCCTATCCATGGAAGCCACTCAAAAACATTTTTTGAATGGATGATTTGTAAAGGAAAATGTTTCTGTACTCAGAGCACTTCTGACACCAAATGTATGATGTTTCCACACCAAGCAATTCTCCACTTTTCTGCAGATGCCAAATGGGTGTCCTACAGTTTTAACACTGCACAGAGTTAGCATAGAAGGGAAAGGGCTCAATCCCACAAGACAGCCTCCCACTTCAAGCACCAACTGTAAGTAGTGGATTTCCAAGGTACCCACACTTCTCTCTGACTTGGCTTCAACTCAGGGGATCCCATGACCCCCTCCCCAGTTTGATAATTTGCTATTATGGCTCACAGAACCCAGGGAAACATTTACTTGCTATTACCAGATTATTATAAATGATACCATAAAGAATACAAATGAAAAGCCAGATGCAGAGGTACATAGGGCAAAGTCTAGAAAGGTCCCAAGTGCAGGATCTTATGTCCCCAAGCAGCTTGGGGTGTACTAACCCCCTGCATGTGGATGCATTCACCAATCCAGGAAGGCTCTGAACCTCTGTGCCAGGAACTGGGGGCAAAATGCAAATATTGTAGTAAAAGATTTTCCTATCACCCCTATGACTCAGGAAGTTACAGGTTTTGGAAGCTCTGTGCCAGGATGTATATATTTCTTACTGTATGACATCTCAGATGGATGGATGAGTGAATACATCTATCCGAAGAGTTGTGTTAGGACTACTTTTTGTTACATGCTCTAACTTCAGGCACACATTCCTATATTATGAAGCCACTTTGACGGGACTGGCTTCATTTTCCCTCACAGTCTGTGTGTATAAAGGTAGCATGGTATGGTGAGAAGGCATAACATTTTGGTTCAATTTGCAGCCAAAATGTTGTGTAACAGTCGATTTTCCTTAATCCTTCTCAGCTTCAGTTTTTTCCTCTGTAAAATGAGGATTATGATAAGATGAAATGAGTTAATTTATGTGAAAGCATGCTGTAAGCTATAAAGAATCACACAAGTGCTGATTATTTACATTTGACACTTTAAAAAGGAAAACAGAAAATAATCCCAGGAAGAATGTCATGATTCTGCAGAAATGCTTATCTGGGATGCAGCAATAGTCCAGTGAGCCAAGACCTAAATAATGAACTGAGTCTTAAAATTTAAACCTGTAAGATTCCACAATCATTTACAGTCTATAATCTTATAATCTTACATGTAAATAAATCCAGGGTTCACCATGGCTGACAGTAAGAGCAGTAAAGCTTTTCTTGAAATACCACCATTTGCTCCTAAGATTCGAAGTGATTTTAGATATACTACCTCAGTTTTCTTGATAATATACTGCTGATATTGGCAGGGGCAGAAATTATTGTCTTTATGTAATCAGTGGACATGCACCAGTCCATGGAGTTCTATCATAAGGATAAATTAACCCTTGTCCAGCTTTAAAAACTGCACTTATATGTTCATTACTTAGAATCCCATATTAGTTTTCCTTACAAAACAATGTTACAAGTGGTTAGCATCCACTAGATTTGAAGTTCTACTAGGCCAGGAACCAGGCATGCCTTATTCATTAACTCATCTTCAATGCCAAATATTCAATAAATATTTGTTAGAAGGAGGGGAATAGGAAGGTGAGTGAATAGTGAATGATTAGAGTGGTTCAGAAGATAAATGGATGGTTAGGGCAGCCCGGGTGGCTCAGCTTCATTCAGCCCAGGGTGTGATCCTGGAGACCGGGGATGGAGTCCTGCGTTGGGCTCCCTGCATGGAGCCTGCTTCTCCCTCTGCCTGTGTCTCTGCCTCTCTCTCTCTCTCTCTCTCTCTTTCATAAATAAATAAATAAATAAATAAATAAATAAATAAATAAATAAATAGTTAGAAGGTTGGGGTCTCATCCTGATGCATAAAATCTTACCTTGTGTTTGCTATGAAAAAGAATTTATAGTTTTTTTTTCAATAATATTAAGCAAAACATCCATTCTTTTATTCAGTGTTTGCCTACTGTGCACTGTGAATATTACAAAGATCAATCTCACATTGATCCTTCTCTCAAAGAATTTATTTAATAGAGAAAATAGAATATATACATAGATAATTAAAATCTAAGCCAGAAATTATAAGTATCACAAGTATCAAAATATTTCAAAGGAGATTACTAAAATAGAAAATATTTCATTTAATAGAGAGGGAGCGAGGTTATAAAGAATTTTGTACTGAAAGGAAACTTTTTTTCTTTTCTTTTTTTAAAGATTTTATTTGAGAGAGAGAGAGAGAGAGAACACAAGCAGGGAGGAGAGGCAGAGGGTAAGGGTCTGTTTCTCCCTTGCCCTCTGCCTGGGATGATGCAGGGCTCTATCACAGGACCATGGGATTATGACCTGAGCTGAAGGCAGGTCCAACTGAGCCACCCACATGTCCCTGAAAGGAAACTTAATTTGAGGAAAAAGAGAAGGTTAGATGGAAACTTCTGATGTTTCTCAAAGGATCTCCTGCTTACTTCAGATTTTTTCACATGCATGGCTCTGATTCTGTTATGTCTAACAATCACTTAAAAATTTGCCATGTCTTTCCTTTCTTTGATGTGGTTGTTTACCAGCTATTATTCTAGGCTTTGTTCAGCAGGAAGTAATAGAGAATACTGAAGAGAGACTTTAAAGCTGGAACAGTATAGTGTGGTAGTTAAGATGAAGAGGAGAGTGCTGAGGTCAGCACTTAGGCCCTGAGGTCAGCCAGTTCAGGTTTGAAGTCCACGTGAACCATAGTGGGAGAGTCCAGCAGGCAGTATGGAGCTCTTGCTTCTGTGAAATCCTGTTCCCCTGAAGCCTCCTCAGCTGCTGCCCAACATCATCTTCCCAACTACATCTTGCTTACTCTGGGGAATGAAAGTAAACAATGTAAACTTCTTTCTTACTTCCTCTGAAAATTAAGACCAAGGGTGGGGATAACTGGGCTCATGCCACAGAACAAAGCCAATTCAAAGCAGCTGTGATCTATAGAAACTGTATATTAGAGACCACGTTCATGGTCTCAAATTCCAGGAGTCTGTAGACTACCAATGTATTTAAATAAGTATGTTTAGCAGGAGAAGATTAGTGATACTTTGAGCTTGTGCCATTAAAATGCAACAGATCAAGGCCTTGCTTCTACCCTAGCCATAAAGTCATTGAACATTGAGGCCTCTGGAAACATGCAGAGTCCAAACTTTGACCACTGCTGAAAGTCATGTCTTCAGAGTCATAGATCAGACCACCTTCATATGTGGGGATGATCACATCAATACCCTTAGGATATCTGATGAACATTTACCTACATGCTTAACCATTAGGTAGCATGTAAGCACCCTTTAAGTAAGTATCCTATCAATTGATTTTATATGACTTGACTTCTTAGGAATCTGGCCTCTCTCTCTTTTTTTAAAGATTTTATTTGTTTATTTATTTCAGAGACAGAGAGCATGAGTGGGGGTTAGGGTCAGGGAACCTGACGTGGGGCTTCATCCCAGGACCCTGAGATCATGACATGAGCTAAAGGCAGACGCTTAAACAACTGAGCCACCCAGGCACCCGTCCAGTCTATCTTCAAGCAGATGTTTATAAGGCATTATGATAATTTCACACATATATATATACACACATGCACACACACAAACATGGGTGTATACTCACATGCATGCACACTAGGCTCTGTTTCTGAGCTAACTATATATGTTCCATTGATGTGACTATCTCTTCTGTTACTTTCCATTTCAATGGTTCTTAAATTCAAAAGGCTCAAATTTCACACCATATAAGAAACTGTATTTTTCAGGGAGGAGAGGGGGAAATAAGGGGAGAGATAGAATATTTTTTATCAAGTATCTATAATTTGTACTTCATACAAAATCCCATTATTCCCTTTAGACATATTGTCCTCACTTTATATGAGAAAACTTCGATTCAAAGAAGGTTTGTAATTCATTGGAGGCTGTGCAACTAGTAAAGAACACAAGGCACTTTCAGCCAGGTTCTGCGTCCCCTTGAATGTTCTTTTGTAAGTTATGCTTTCAAAGCATGCCTCTTAGGAGACACAGTTTCTTTTAAGACAGACTACCAGCACTCAATTATTATTTCTTGAACATGGATATTTTAGGTAACGTAGGAAAGACAAAAGAGAAGGAGGCATAATTATTGCCTTGAAGAAACTTACGGCTTCTTTGGGTAAACAAGAACCAAGAACTCAGAAGAAACTTAGAGGAAAAAATTAACTGCTAACCTCCACGGTTCCGACTACATGGTTCAAAAGTTCATGTAGGAGAGAGAGCCAGGGTAGGGGAGACCGATCAGTGGCAGCTTTCGAGGCTACAATCATCATTAGTTTCCCTAGTAATTGGCCATCTGTGATAGAAAATTATTGCACTTTTAATCCCATCAATATAAACAGAAACAATGCATATAGCCATTAGTGTCATGTACAATACTCCGATTATTTTTTATAGTATGTTCCTAACGATGGTTGCATAATTGATGGTCACACATGTGGGTGATGCACAAATTGATCAAACATAAAGCACTTTAAGAGAAACTATCCATTTGATTGCCCCAGTTGCTTCACACTGAACCAGTATTTCCACCTTGTGCCCAAGAGTGTTCCTAAAGCGAGTGAAGACAAATCTCCTCCTCTTAAACCTGAGAGTAGCTTCTCTTTGGGCTGCATGTGTAAATCTCTTAGAAATGGTTCTTACACAGAATTTTGTAAAGCAAAATAATCTGTGGAGTCTTTTGTAAATGGTTGCACCAGGACTCCTCCTAGATCTACGGAACCATGATGGACTAGGGGGAGCACCTCATAAGCAATTTTCAAATACTCCAGAAATGACATTGATAAACCCCTTCTCCCTTATCAGGATCGCCGACCCAGAGGGGCCAATGGCACTGCTTGTCTGGGCCTTCTCAAACTTAACTGAAAGGAGGCAGTAGCGTTGGATGAATTCAGCACTGCCCTAGTAAGGCTTTTCCCTTGGCCTTTGGTTTCCACCCCAACACCAGCTGCTGCTGCTGGTGCTCCCTGGGCAGATAGGGTCTGGCCAAGGTGAAAAGGACACCACTTCCTTCATGCCACTCTTGTCTTTTGGTCCCAAGCTTAGAGCACTCTTCTGGGGGAACTTAAATGTCTGCTCTTCTTAAGGGATTTTCTGGCAATAGTAGGCTCTTTGGTTTCTGAACCAAACAGATCGACAAGACCAAATTCTGTGGTCAGGGAATTAGGAGCAAAGTTTGTTCCTAGATGCCTCTGAGTATCTCTCTCTCCAGCCCTCCAAGCCTTAGATCCCCCCCATAGCTTTTTCTCTCTTGGTTATGATAAGCCAATTTACAGTTTATCTGGGCACATTGCACCAAACATCCTGTGTGGTTTGAGTAACCAGAATTTACAATTGCACAGAATTTCCATCAGTTATTGGAAGATAATCTTATGTTTTAAATTAGCATATAACAAAAAGAAATGTTTTACATAATTTTTTTATCTTTGAAAATTAGCAAAAGCCTATTTTATTCTTTACTTCTCAAAGAAAGAAAAATGCCATCTAGATATAAAAAGGCTCATTTCCTCTGCTAAGTATTTATCTTGCATACAGTAACCCAATTTTAGTTTTATACATGCAGCTGAATCGATAAGGCTGTTTAACAATCCTATTTTAATTTTGATAAAAATCGTAGTCATTTTTACATTGAGCCTGTCAGCTAGCGTACATTTAAGTCATTGATTTTGTGTAAGTAATCAATGTAGTTTGCATGTTTCCCTGTGAGAGAAGGGGCAGCAGGAATGAAAGAAAAGCTGAACTATAGTTTCTGGGGAAAGATGGAAATCTAGAAGGATTTGGGAGATTGGGGCCTGGGGACACTCTCCCTTATTCTGTCTGCATGCTTGTCTGTGACAGAAAGGAGACAGGTACTTATAAGTATGTCTGTGTAGGGGTACAAGAAAATTAGAGCCAATAGTTAAGTGAGCCCCCTTCTTTTTCCCTCTCCCCAGGGCTAGGCTCTGCAGACCATGACGAGAAGGTAGAAATTGGGCAGGAAGTGAACAAATCCTACTCTGTATCTGAAGCGGCTTCTTCCTGATTTTCTCACAGATGAGATTTACCATTCATCATTCTACAGTGTAAACTGTAAATATCTATTCTTATATTTTCCCTGAATATAGCACTAATGAAAGCAAAGACCAATCACCAAGGGTGAATTATTTAGTACAATAATGTTTTAATAGCTGAGAGGAAACACGAATAGTAGAGACGCCTGTGGCTAATGGATTTCCCTGGTAGGAGATAAAAGGCTGATTACACAGCAGAGCAAGTGAAGACCTGGTGCATTAATGACAATTTACAGGTCAGCTCACTTAGAGAAGTGATTTAAAACGCACCATCTGTTTTCTAACTGTAGGTTGATAACTATGATTTTACAGACAGTCAGTGTCTCCATCAAGAATTGTTACTTATTTGTCTGAGTCTTGGTTGGCCCCATAATATTTTACCCACTGGGCCCCCAGATTCTTTCCAAATCAAACAGTTTGTAAATTGAATGGATTGATAACAGTCAATCCTGCTTCTATTCAGCCTTTCTCTGCCAGGTTAGAGAATTAAGTCCTAATGCCCTAAGACATCCATTGTGTGTGTTGGATTAACTCTTTCTGATCCATTTACTGCAGTACTAGCTAGGTACCATCCTTGACAGGGTTGAGAAAATAGTGACTCAAATAATTGCTCCTTTTCTGTGACTCAAATCTGGAACCCCAGTTGAGAAAGGCTGCATCATCAACTACTACTTATCAAGTTTCTCCCCACCCCTCCTCTTTCTTTCTCCTCCCTCTTCTTGCTTCTGCCTGCCTTCCAATTCTCCATCTCCATGCAGACGCAGACACACACACACACACACACACACACACACACACACCCTCTCTTTATTTCACATGGGCAAGAAAGGGGGAGCCCAGCTTTGACTTCCACTCCTGCCGCCCTTCCCATTTCACTGCTCTGTACCTTTAGTAATTAATATGCAGCAGAGTGTAAGAATTAAGTATGACTGCTGGGGATCGACTTCCGGGTTTAGATCCTGGCTCTGTCACTCTCTAGCTGGTGACTTTGTCCAACTGTTCTGTGCCACTATTGCCATATATGAAAATACAGGTACTAGTAAGACCTACCTGAAAGGTTAAATTATTGACACACAGTAAGCATTTAGAGCAGTGTCTGGCACATAGAGATTGTACAATAAAAGTTGTCATTATTGCAATTATAGGAGATGGTTGGGAGGCCAGACAACTGATCCTTTTCTGGGGTCTGTAAACTAAGTAGGGCTTTGTAACATAACTTGTAGTTGGAAGGAGGAAGTAAAACATTGTCAGGCCTGTTTTTCTACCTACGTATTGTTGACATTCATTATTTGAACTCACAACTGTTGTTGAATACCTACAATGTACGAATGAGTGATTCTCAAAGGGTGAATGAACCCTAGCTCAGCAGCGTGGGCATCAATGGAGCCATATTAGAAATGCAAATTCTCAACATCCTCCCCATTCTTCTCTGAAGGTGGGGCCAAGCAATCTATGATTTAAGCAGCCCTCCAGATGTTTCTGATAGTGCTAAAGCTTGAGAACCACTGCCCTAGCTGTAGAATGTAGTCAGTCTGCTGGGCACTGGGAATATAAAAATGAATGACCCTGTCCCTGGACCTTCTGGAACACAGTCTACTGACAGACAAATTTGCACACAAGAGCAACCAAGGATTCTGAGAGTAATGGTAGAAATGCAGAGCCACAAAAGAGGCCACATCTGTGCTACAGGAGGAAGGTTTGGAAAGAATTTCTAATGTGATAATTGAACTAACTCTTAGACAAAGACTACAACTTTTAAATATGGGAAGGCGTTCTGTAGAAAGGAGTACATGCACATGGTGATGGGTGGACATGCACACACACCTCAACTTTTTTTTTCAATCCTTAAAAAAAAAAGTTGTTGTTGTTGTTGATGGTGGTGGTGTTTTTTGAAAGAGAGCTTGAGAGGGAGAGAGAAAATCCCAGGCAGGCTCCACACTCAGCACAGAGCCCAGCTCATGGCTCCATCTCACCACCCTGAGATCATAACCTCAGCCAAAATCAAGAGTCAGATGGTCAACTAACTGAGCCACTCAGGTGCCCCCGCACCTCAGCTTTTAAAAAACTCCTGAAGAGGAAGGGTTTTCAGTTGTGTTCACTGTTGGATTCCCAACGCCTAAAACATGCTCCTGGCTCACAGGAGGCACCAGTAACTATTTGAATGATTCAACACAAAGGTCCTAAATCTCCACATATTTAAGTTTCACTGAAACATTTCTTATCAGCATGGTATTAAAACAAATTGGCAAACCTAATTGTGAGCTCTGTGCTTTAAAGCATTATATTCCTAAAAGAAATTAGCGAGTGGCCAGATTGTTCATTTAACACAGTGTATCCTAAAATATGGGTTGGCAGTATGAGACTGTCACCTTTAAGTGTGCCAGGTAGCTCAGTGAAGCTCAGAGCAAGTCTTGATACATACTTATCCTGAACCTGCAACTCTATCCAAAGGTACAAATTATTGATGCTTCTTATAAACACGTTGGTCTTTACAATAGAAACCCTGACAGATTCTTCATTAAAATGTGAAGAACCAGATATCCCAGGCAGCATATTTCCTTCTGCTTTAGTTAAAATCAACTCTGCATACATACTCTGGTACTTTTCTGGTCATGCTCTCATATGTTAGTCTATGCCAGATGCTAGCTCTTCTTTCTTCTGGATGCCAGAGTGTACTTCATAGCATCAGAAACTTCCCCAAGGGTGTCTCTGCATCTTCACACTGACCACAGCGACAGGTCTGGTTGGTGATTCAAAAGAAAGGACTTATGCCAAATTAGACCTCAGAACTGAGATTTCCTTCCTTTCAGAGCCACTTCTAAGGGAACCATCCTGCGGGATTTCCTCCCCAGCATCACCACGTACGTTGTCTGGCTTCATGTACCCTGTTAATTACATCCCTGGCCAGCTTGCTCTGGCCTCTGATCTGACAAAGCAGGGAGGTCCTCCTCCAACCTGCGTTTCCAATCAAGTGGGCCAGAGATCATAGGTGTTTTAGAGGACAAAGGGACTTTGTAGATCACCCTTTCTATTGTCTTCTAGAAACACAAGCCTTCTAAACATTGAACATGCAATAAAATAAAATAAGATAAACAGAGAGGGAGGCAAACCATAAGAGATTCAACTCTAGGAAACAAACAGGGTTGCTGGAGGGGAGGTGGGGGGATGGGGTAATTCAGTGATGGGAATTATGAAGGGCACTTGGTATAATGAGCACTGGGTGTTATATGTAACTGATGAATCACCAAATTCTAGCTCTGAAACTAATAATACACTATATGTTGACTAAATTGAATTTAAATTAAAAATTGTAAAAAAAACATTGAACATGCAAATGGTCTATTGTATGATAGGTGGAGAAGTTAAAATGGATAAAAAATTTTAAAACCAAAGTTGACATTAATTTTCCTTTACTCCTCTTATCCCCAAATGCAATCTTTTAAATAGAATTGGGAATAAAAATAACTCCCAAACTAACTTAATAAATGGTTTTTAAAATATACTTCAGGTTTGTATTTTTATAACTTTAGAAAAAAATAGGTATATGATTTTGAATAAGAGTTTGGCACTTTTTAGTACTTTATATTTACAAATTACTTCATTTGTTCATTGTGTACAGCTTTATTATCTGCAAATGTGTTCTCTCTGCCAGGTATTGGGTTAAACATTGGGCTTACAAAGGGAATATAGCTTGATAGGGTTATTCATTAAAACATTTTAAAGACACATTGAGTAACAGTAGACTTGAGATAGAATGGGGAATATGTCAAATTACCCATGAGATTCCAGGCAAGAACTGACAGCTTTTACTTGAAGGTTATCACCCAGAATCCTACTACGTCTCTCTAAACATTGTGAACTTTATGGTTGAGCATTGAGTTGGATGTTTTTGAACTTGAAAATCTGTTCTTTAAATTTTATCTTTCTGTTCATCTAGGGTCTCAATTTCTCTGTAAAGTATGCATTTTTAAAATCTCGATCTTATCTCAGGAGCATCTTTAGGGTTAATATTCGTGAAAAGAAATATATATTTGTTAAATGCCCTGTATTTCAAAGACACTGTTGCTCTAAAATAGGGTGTGATTATTAGCTCTTAATATTTCGGCTTGGCATAAGAAGCAACATCTAACAGCCTTGTAGCATTTAACATACCAGGAATCCTAGGTGTTCACGTTTCTGTTCACAGTTTCCCTTTTTCTGTTTGTCTTTCTTCCTCACTTTAGTTTGTACTAATTATGGAGCAACAGGTTAGAGGCTACAGTTTTTATGGGTTAAGCTCACAGCCAGTGGTAAGTGCTGAAGCGAGTATTAAGTGAATGCAAACCTCTACTGGGCAGGACATACATGCTTGGCATCTTGAGTGCATATAGATTGGGGCTAAGGATGGGGGCAGAATAAAAATATACCAGGGTGTAGAAAAGATTTTGTTAAGCTAGTGCATGCAGGAATTAGAAATCAGTGAAAACACTGATCCCATATCATTTCATTCAGAGCTGTTGACTTCATTTATCTAACTATTTCCTTTGTTTTATTTAACATTCAGGGTCCTTGGTGCCAACTATATCAAAGTCCTTCACAAAAAGTATATTCCAAAAAGTATTTACCCAAGTTTAATTAAACTTGGTTAAATGCGAAAATTGAGGTTTCATCTGCAGGGGGAGGATGGAAATAAGTTCCAAGTTCCAGGGCGATCATTATTGATGATTTGGGAGAACCTGGCTGCAAAAGGGACTCTTAAAAGAGATAAACAGCTATGAACCAGGCAACTGTTTGTCCAGAGAGGTTTGAAAAGCAGAAGGAGGTTTTGAAAGCTATTACCAAGTTAATAGGAAGCCTGCAATTCTTGGTGGTTGAGATTAACATGAGTGTGGGACTATGTTTATAGACAAACTACCTGTGCTACCAGCAGTAGAATCTTTACAAAGCTGAGATTGCAGTTGTTAGTGAAAATGAACCAAAAAATGAGGAGGGAGGAAAAAATAGGAATTATGAGCAGTGTCAAAACATACACATTTAGAAGAGATATATTAAAATTTTAACTTGGAAAATAATTTATGTTTCAGGAATTCTCATTTCCTAGATTTTGTGTAAGAATAAATTTTAAAGGTATATGAGATTCATTGCTTTGTTTTGAAGGAGTAGAAAAGTTAGAAACTATTTCACTTGCATAAATAAAAATATGATCTTGAGAAGCGAATGATGAGACACCCTTGTTTGTTTTAGGGGTCTGCAGATAGGAGAAAGAGAAAAGATTATAGGTGAAATATCACACCATATGATTATGAACAGTATGAACACAGAATAACTTTACTAGTCAGTAATGTAATTAATAATAAGCAATGTAAGTTAATTGCAAAACCATAGTCATAATTTTTCCTCAATGCTAGTTTCCCATAAAAATTATATGTTAAAGTACATAGTCTCTTTGGCACTAAATTTAGAAAATTAAAAGTAATTTCACTTGCTCTTTATATAGAGCTACCAAATTTTTGGTGCCTGTGAGAGAATTCATTTATTGTGCCGTTTAATTAACAGCAATATTTGATAACTGATTCAAAGTAATTCTCACTCCTCTTATATTCTTGCCTTACAGCTTGGCTCGTCCTCTTCTGTGCCTTTCACATCTATTTTTTCTCAGCTTTTTATGACTGTTGTGGTTCCTCTCATTATTGGACAGGTAAGGTCTCCAATTTTATCTGCTCTTTTTTGTGTGTGAATGAAATTGCAAATTCCCATATAATGTCAGGATAATTGAGAAAAAAGATAAGAGAAAGAGTTAAAACACACCAGGTTTCATCCATTACCCTATTCCCTTTTTATTTTTTTATTTCATATCAATCAGTGTGCTTTGCAGTTAGCTTTACATAGGGATGCCTGCACAGAATCTTGATTTTTTAAATTTATTATCTGTACTTTGTAGCCATGTAGCTAGCTTAAAAATACAAAGCAAATCATTTCCTTATTCTGCTCCTTCTGATAAAGTCTCTACATTCTGACTATTATTGGGAACAAGCATCTGGCTGGCTGGCTTCTTCATAAACCCCTTCAATAGCAATGATCATATTTGTAATCATGTAATTAATAAAATAGGCATTTAATTGTATTAGCTCTTAAAATTAGATCTTAGAAAATTTAGTTTCCTTTATCATTCTTACTGAATTAGACTAATAGGAGAAATTCTTATATTTAACTTCTTATAGCAAGTTAATAATAATTGAATAATAATGATTGAACTATAACATACAAATTTTAAAACACAGGAATGGAGCACAGAATTGTACCGCTAAAATGAGTTCAGTCTTCGGAAAATAGTATATCTGGATGGTTAAGAGCACAGACATTGGTTAAAGAGCAACTAAACTCTAGTTCTTAGTTCTACCTTTTATTTGCTGTGAGACTTTGGGCAAGTCACTTAATCTCCTTAGCTCCAGGTTCATAATTTACCAAATTGTATAATAATAGCACCTATCTCAAAGAGCTGTTATGAGAATTAATTTAAATGTGGATGTATATAAAGTTTTTGTCATCACAGAGCCTGACACAGGTAAGTACTTTATATGTCTATCACTATCATTTTCAAATTCCCTGTAAATACTGAACCAGAAGCAACTCTTTGAAATATTAAATTTAAAAATGATGTCTATACACGTGATACATGTATATTTACACACTGTATTTACATGTATTACAAATACATGTAATATTTACACACTGTCTTAGGCTTGGTTCTCTGGGAAAGAGCGTGAGACAGAGGTTTCCATGCAGAAAGTTTCCTCGGGCAGTACCCTTGGGGTGAACACCTTTGGGAAAGTAAGAAAAGTAGGACAGGGAGGAGGTATAGGACAATGTAGTTCCAGCAAAGGCCTCTAGCAGCACTGACCCCTCAGAGTCATCCCTCCTAAGTCCAGAGTCTTATATGCTCTTGCACTGATCAGGCATTAGATACTGGCTTCTCTCCACTCCCTGTGAGAGGTCTGACCTGGAGAAAGTCTGCTGGCTTAGTAGCAATTCTCAAAGAGGAATTCAACTGAGATCTTTGGGACAAACAACATGCTCTGCAAATGTGGGAATAAACACCTCCTTCTGGGTGGCACACCACAGCACCCACTACATGCCTCAATTTTTTTTTAAATTTTAATGTTATACTTAGAAAATGGACTAAATTTAGAGTAAGAAGGAAGGATTTAAAAGTACTCAAAGAATACATTTAATTAAATATAGAATGGTACTTGGAAAAATACTTCTCCTGCAGTGCTGCTCACATCACAAGGATTCTGGATAAATATTATGTCCCTTGCATCTCTGCCTAACCTCTTTGTCACCATCCTACACTCTTGCTTCCCCGACTTTTCTCGATTCTGGCTTAATTTTTCTGTTGAAAGTATCTTTCTATCTGCCCTCCCACCCCCAACTCATTGTTCATGGGACTCTTTCATTTTTACCTTCTTTGAACCACCTAGCTGAACTTTGTTTCCTTGGTGGTTCTTTCTTATAGCATCTTGATTCCTTTCTTGGCCTTTGCCACAATATAGACCTATCTTTTGTTTACTTGTTACCTGTTCATCTCTCCCATTAGACTGCAAGCTTCCTGAGTACAGGAACCATATCTGTTTTATTTGCCATTACATATCCAGATGATAGGGCACCCAATGAATATGTATGGGTGAGTGAGGGAATGAATGGGTGAGTTCTATGATCAGTAAGGGAAATGCTGTCTTATAGAGGCATAACAGAACCTATTTGCCCTTCTCAGCTCTAGCCCTTCTCAGCTATGGATACTATTAAAAAACATATGGACAAAAAAAATAACTTTGTCTACTCTCTCTCTCCCTCCCTCTCTATATATATAGTTAGATAAATATTACATATTTAATATATATTATATATAGTTATATGTATACTTAGTTACATATATAGTTATATAATTATATATAGTTATATAATTTATGTAATTAAGAATATATATCCAGAAGCACCTGGTTGGTTCAGTCAGTTAAGTGTCTTGCCTTTGGCTCAGGTCACGATCCTGGAGTACAGGGATCAAGCCCTGCATCAGATTCCCTGCTTAGCAGGGAGTCTGCTTCTCCCTCTACCCTGCCCCCCATGCTCTCTCTCTCTCAAATAAATAAATGAAATCTTTAAAAAAAAGAATAAGTATCCAGAGAGAATAATGAATTATTAGATTGCTCATCATTGTGTGCCCAGTAGTAATGTATTACAGTAAATTATAAAATAGTAAATATAGTTAAAAAGTAATATATAGGTGGTTTTAAAAAATCCTTCCAGTACCAAAATCCTTTAATGGCTCTTTTCAAAGGGGAAAATATATTTGCATCTACCTGCCCACCTCTTGTATTCTAGTTTTAGGAATTAACAATCACACCCCCAGTGTGTGTCAAACCACCTCGCCTCCACTTTTTCTGTACATCTTTACTCCCTTACATCCAAGCGGTCACTGAATGCCCCCATTTCTGCCTCAGAACTCGTCCGCATCTGGCATCTGTGACCTCATCCACCCTGCCGGAGAGGATGCCACCACTTTGTGATCTCTCGTGTAAACTACTGCACCTCCTGTCTCTCTTCTGTGAACCTCTTCTAATTCCTAGCCAGTGTCTTCACTGCCCCCAGGACAGCCTTTCTAAAACATCCAGTTATCTTGTTCTTCTTAAAAACGCCCCCCTGGGCTCCCCTGTTGCCGGCTCCTTGTGTGGTGGCCCCACCCTGCCTCTGCAGTGTCACCTGGCCCCGTCCCTGCCGGCGCCGCCTGTCCAGGCCGCAGGCACACCACCCCTCCCTGGCCACGCACCTCCATGCCCACCTCGCAGCCTAGGGTTCCTGCGAGACTTTTCCACCTGCAAACTCCTGCTTGTTCGCTAAGACTCAGTCAAAGATGGCAACTGGGGTGCAGTCAACCTGTTCTGACTCCCTCGATCTAGACCTAAATGCCAGTTCTCCCATGTACTTGATTCATAATATTCATCAGGAGCGCTTATAGTTGATCTGTGAGCTTCCTGGAAGCAGAGTCTATTAGTATATTTAATAGCGTACTCAATAGTGAGGTGTGAGCTGTATCAAAAGATTGGTTGAAAATGACTTCGAATTATCTTAATGGAGCCGCCCCCAGCAGCTATTTTACCTAGATCTCCAGGTTTAATAGAGAGAAACACATAATTGGTCTCATGTTGTTTCAAATTTATGACCCCAAATTTAAATTGTCACTTAACACTTCCTAGAAATCCTACTGTACTTCCTTGTAAGATTATTTCACCCTCTCTTGTGTTATCAGGTTTCTTTTACTTACCTTAATACTCTCCCACTTGCCCTTTACACTTGGGTCTCACTGACTTTGCTTCTGTTTTCTCAAACATGCCAGCTTTGATCCTGTCTTAAAAACTTTGCAGGGGCATCCCAGGTGGCTCAGCGGTTTAGCACCACCTTCTGCCCAGGTCGTGGTTCTGGAGACCCGGAATCGAGTCCCACATCAGGCTCCCTGCATGGAGCCTGCTTCTCCCTCTGCCTGTGTCTCTGCCTCTCTCTTTCTCTGTGTGTGTCTCTCATGAATAAACAAATGAAATTTAAAAAACAAAAACAAAAAACTTTGCAGCCTCTGCACCTTCCGCTTAGAACACTGCACTTTCACCTTCTCAGAAAGACCCTTTCTCCAGTGGCTGTCAGATAGCCACATGGTGTCATATCGTCCAGTTTAAACCTCTACTTAGTATGGATCATGATCTACCTCTTGTCGATTTGTTTGTTGTTTTTGCTTTCTGTTTATCTTCTTAAACTAGAATATAAGCCCTACAACACCAGGGACCTTTTCTGCTCCTTGATCTCCGTATTCATTTATAATCAATTGACTCACCTAAACTTTGTGATGTGATCTTTGAGGACCTTGTTAGAAGTGCTCATATGTACTACTTCAGAGGAAGTCGCCCAGGCAAGGTAGTGTCATCTCTCCATTGTACCTAGAGGTGGCACATTATGAAAATAAATTTTCTATAGATTTGTATGTGTATCTTTTAAAAGGAGGTTTTGTCATTACCTTTTAAATAAAAAATAGGAACAAGAGGAAGAAGAAAAAGACCAGGAAGGAAGAGTTGAAAACATTTTCCTTAATCTTGTAGTGATAATAAAACTTCATCACTTAATTTTTTACTAATATTTCTAAGAGTTAATTTTATTTTAATTTTCTGTGTTTTCCCCATACAGTACTTCAGTTTGGTTGAACTCATTATTGACTGACTACAGTGTGATGCAGGATCTAGTTTGATTTCTGCCACTGTCTGACTTTACGCACAACTTCTAGCCCTCACTTGCCTCATTTGTAGAACAAGGAGTTTAATATCTTCTAGCCCAAAGATGCTGTGACTGTGTGAGATAAGATTGGTTTTTCCATAGATGGTTGGGAGATTGCATCCTTTGTCAGCTCTAGAAATAAACATGTGTTATTGTAATATTTCTTTTTTCCTGATAAACCCTTCAATACATCTAAATCCTTGTGACAAATACTTATTTAATGCATTATATTGAGAGATTTATGAATGAATGTTAATCAACTAGAACTTCTACCACCTTTGAAAAACATTTTTCAAAACAGCATGCTAAGCCCCACTTTTTTTCTGTACACTTTTTTTAAGATTTTTATTTATTTATTCATGAGACACAGAGAGAGAGAGAGGCAGAGACACAGGCAGAGGGAGAAGTAGGGTCCATGAAGGGAGCCTGAAGTGGGACTTGATCCTGGGTCTCCAGGATCACAACCTGGGCCGAAGGCAGTGCTAAACCACTTAGCCACCCAGCCTGCCCCATTTTCTGTACATTTTTGAGGTTGGCTTTTCATATTAAATAGTCTTCAGCCGAAGCTGAAGATGTTATTGATGCTAGTAAAATTTTGCTAATTATAATTTTTATAAAATTATATTCAATATGAACTATTTTCATTGCTTCACTTGTATTACTTTGAGAGGAAAGGAGCTGTTGCATTATGCAGTGTTGTGATAGAAACACCACTGAATCAGGACTTGGAAATAAGAATACCCATTTTTCACCATGTACAGGCTCTGGTTCTAAAGCATTTTATGTTTATTTAATACCTTAATCCTCACTATGACTACTACTGGATCTATTTTACAGATGAGGCACAGGATTTGCCCAAGATTTGCCCAAGATTATAAAAAAAGAAGCTCCAAAGTCCATACCTTTAACCATGATGCCCTTGTTCCCTCAGGAGGCAGAGGTCCTATTCCTATTTATAACCCGACCACCCTTCATTGACTTTGTAACATTTTATGCAAGTTGTTTGGGCTCTCTGTGCCTTCATTTTCAGCTGTAAATTGTGCAGGATAATATCTGCACAACTTCTCTCATGAGACAATTTAAATAATACTTAAGTAGATGATGGATGTTTACCATATCCGTATATTTTTTACTGTTTATACTTTTTAGATATTATTTTGAATCTATTCAGTATTTGATAAAAAAATTTACATTTTTATTTACATTCAATTTGCCAACATATAGTATAACACCCAGTGAATAAAAATATTTTTAAAGAAAAATGTTATATACAGTGGATTTGATTTTGTATCCCTGGCTATATATTTCAACTGACTATTAAAGAAAAGCAAACACTTTATGAAAATATATGGATTCAGTGGAATGGAGGATAAAGCTTAAAGAAACAATCTAAAGTCACCATGAAGAAAAATAAAATTTTAAAATTCAGACTTAATATGAAAAATTATCCATAACATATCCCCACTCAAAAATCAATTTATAACTATAAAGACAGAGTAGAAGGGGAAAAAAGCAAGAAAATGCCCTGGAAAAAAAATTGGAGAAAACTAAAACGATGGATATTACACTTCTCAGTTATCTCAGCATATAAACATTCCTCACCTAAGACATATTTTCTCAAGTTTCCAGCTTAGAGATCATACAGTAATTGATATGTGGCTCAGCTTATTAAAAGTACTGGGATTCAAGTCTAATTTTCCCTTTAAGCCCTCCTGGTGTTTAATTTAAAATAAAGAAAATCAAAATGAAGAAAGTGAGACAATAAAGAGCTTCCTGAGGAAGATGTTTTTCCTCACCTCTCCACGGGGAACAGCAAGTCAATGAGGATTTGTCATCTCATGGTGAATGCCTAAGTTTCTGTGAGTGCAAATGAATTAGAGTAGATCCTGAAGAAAGCTACAACTGGCCACCTTATCAAGATGCCTTTCCTCACCTCATCCTGACTTTTTCCCCCCTTTCAGCTTTGGCTGAAGACTATTTAATATGAAAAAATCATCCTGACTTTTTTCTGAGGTGTCTATATCAGGTTGGGTTGCTATCTCTAGCAAAAGCTTGTTTCCCATAGTTATTAAGTGTTTCTACGACGCAAAGAAATTTGGAGAATTTTTAAATGACATGGATTCTTCACAAATTGAGGATGATTGTATCAAAAGTGTAAGTGGCTGAATGAAGAGAAGATGAGGTTCCTGAAGTTTATATCCAAAGCATATCTTTAAGGCATATCAACACTACTTCACCCAGTAGCTTATGAAAGATTTTAACACTTTTGTCACTATGCAGTTGCAAAAGCAGCTACTTTGTGAATTTAATTTTAGAAGATAGAAAAGCTCTATGGAGCCTGGCAAGCTATAAAATGATTTGCTTAGAAAACACAGACAAATATCACTATAAGACTAAAAACAATGAAAGACAATCTGTTTTCCCCTAGGGTTATTGTTTCACTTGTGGGTATGTCCAATTTCCAACTTTCTAGTTGTTTTCTTTATCGAGATTAAGTATCCAGCATTAACACATTGATGTGTTTAGAAAAAAAGACATTTTCACTAAGAGGATGCAGGACTTCGGAGTTCATGTTTCTTACCATGTTGAAAGAGTCCTACTATACCATGAGACTCTGAGTACTTTGTATTGAAGAAAGAGGTAATTAGATTGAATAGTCAAATTGCAGCTTATAAAGTTGATTGATTAGAGATTTGTCTTGGTTTTTAAAATGGCTTTGACTTCCAAGTTATACCTCATTCATATTTATCTGTTTATTTTGTCAGTGGGGTCAGTGGTGGTGGAAGAAGACACTTCTACTTTGGGAATTGGGATCATACATTCTATAACCCATTGCCGAGAGAGGATGTTTGTGTCTTTAATCATTGTATATTAAAACATGACTGGAGGACAGCATCAATTTCAGTAACTGTGTAATTTTCATTTATTTCCTAAAGGAGTTGAGTTGTATTAAGTCTGGGCAACTACTAGTTTTATGCTACCAAACATAATAGATTATGAAATAATCTTTTAAACTAAGTCTCTCTGTAACCTTCTAGTAAGCAGTTACCCCCATGGTGACATATTAGAACGTGGGGCCATCTAGGTTCCTCAAACATTATTATCCAAAGTTTGTGTTCTCATGCTTCAGCCCAATTACACTGTGTGACAGAACTGCTCTTGCTTCTCTGTACTTACTACAGTTTTTTAAAGTAATCTCTATGCCCAACATGGGGCTTGAACTCAAAACCACGAGATCAAGAGTCCCATAGTCTACCGACTAAGCCAACCAGGCATCCCTATACCTGACTAGATTTTAACCTTTAAAGAAAGAAATGAACACTAGATAAATTACTGTGGTTTGAGATCACATCTACAAAAAGAAAAACACAATTTTTAATAAATTCAATGGTAATTTTAATTACAAGATCTATTTTTTTTAAAATAATTAAACTACTATTTATCTACATATATAGAAAACAGTTTCTCTTTCATTCCCAGGCCACCCAACCTTCAAGATGTGGTTCCTATACTTTGTACCAACTGGTCAGCTTTCTGGTATTTCACTTACTGAGTCCTTGAGAATGGTTGAAGTTGATCTAATAGCCATTTGTTCAGAGGCTCTCCTGAGAATAGTTTACTTTGTTCTTGAGTATCTGTGAAGGTATGCTCCATTACGAATTAAACCTTTTCAGCCGCAGACTAGAAGATGACAGAACCCCATCAGCCTTGTCAGGAGAAGTTCCCTGACCTCATTATTGCTAATGGATCATGGTAATTCAGCCTGTTGTGAAATCTCATGTTCAATTATGCAGGATAATGAGTGACTCGAAACTTAATATGTCTCAACCATAGTGCTTATTACAGGGCTTGTTCAGCTTCTTTCAAAAATGTAAGGTTTTAAGTAGAGTGTTTCACTTTTATATCCAAGCAAAAGTTATCACCAATATTGAGCCTGTCCTGATTTTAAATAACTGATTTTATTTTTAAATAAGAGAGGATCGCTGTGTAACTTTATTCACTCATCCTTTTGTAGGAGAGTTAGGACAGGTTTATTCATTTTTAAGTGTTAATTCTGGAATCCTAAAAGCATGCAAATGGCATTTGTCTTTGGATTCACAAAAACTCTAGATATTCAGAGTTTGAATTATTTAAACTCCCACAACACATGCACTTTTGCTTTTCAAGCATGAGTTATAATTTAATTAAAAACTTCTGGTGCATTGCTTGCATTTTAAATATTAATGTGTTCCATGGATCACTTTCGATTATCTACTGTCTTGAAATTCTTGAAGATGTCAGATTTTTAAGATTCCCAAAGTTGCACTTGGAATTGTCTGTTGAGGCAAAGGGGACTGTGATAATTACATACATCCATTAGGATCAGCAGAGGAGATAAACTTTGGGGAGGCTTAATGGGCATGTCTCAGTGACAGCTAGCAAAGAGCATTTGGCATGATTAAGGATAGATTTGATGCAGTTGAAAATCTACTCTCATTATGGACACCAGTGGAAGTTGCACTACAAATGTTAAATTCCCCAGAAGAAGAGTGATGTGGTAGGGAAGCTTTGAAATCCACTGTGGCCATCATCCAAATTATTCTCTTTCCTTCATGTCTTTCTGCTGTCAGAATCGCTTTGCGATGCCCAACTCAACTCCCTACATTGTCAAAAAGAGGCAACCTATTGATCTCTGTATTTCAGATTGTCCGAAGATACATCAAGGATTGGCTTGAGAGAAAGAAACCACCTTTTGGTGCTATCAGCAGCAGTGTTCTCCTCATGATCATCTACACAACCTTCTGTGACACGTTCTCTAACCCAAATATTGACCTGGATAAATTCAGCCTTATTCTCATACTGTTCATAAGTAAGTTGGAAGGTGAAATATTCTTTCTTTCCCCTCAGTATCCTCAGTAGCAAAGTGTAGCAATCTGTGTCCCCTAAATTCATTTCAAATGGTAATTTGATCAGAAAGGAATACTGAGCTTCATATTCTGTATGTTCAGTGACTTTATCTGTGTGTCTCTTCTTTAAGAAGACATCAGTTACGTATTTATGATTTAATGTCCTTTGTTTTTTATGTTTGATTTAGAATAGTTGATGCCAGATGAAAGAAGCCATGGGATCTGTCAAATTCAAATGTTAGATTGAGCACTTTTTTGCCAATTTATTTTACTAAAACTTTGAGCTAATCTTACCCTTTATTGTGAGTTAAAAGTAGAATTTATTTACTTGATACTATTATTTTCTAAGTATAATAATTGACTGACTGAAGTAGTTAAAATGTGAATATTCACATCATCTTTTCTATTAAAATATACCCATGGTAATATCATTTCATTTTAAGAAGCAGCAGACTATGAAATGCAAGTAACTGCAAGGATCAAAAATCAGCCTTTTGTTCTGTTTATCCCTTATACAAAGACAACTTTGTTTTTTGTTTTTGTTTTTCTTTTTTATGATAGAAGGAAATAAAAATTTCCCTTTATTTTCAATTACAAAAGTAATTTCTCATATAGGATCTTATATAAGGGCATTATATAATAAAATTAGGAAAATTTTCAATAACCTGATACAGCAAAAGACAGATTTAACGATTGTCCTGTGTAATGCTTTTTTTTATAATAAATTTATTTTTTATTGGTGTTCAATTTACCAACATACAGAATAACACCCAGTGCTCATCCCGTCAAGTGCCCCCCTCAGTGCCCATCACCCATTCACCCCCCACCCCCCGCCCTTCTCCCCTTCCACCACCCCTAGTTCGTTTCCCAGAGTTAGGAGTCTTTATGTTCTGCAAAGACAACTTTGTAATTATAATACCTAAGAATTTTTTGTTATTAAAATCAGCATGAGTTATTCCACAATATATATTACATGCTACTACAGTTATGCTATTTGCTATAAATACCCATAGCATAAACCAACTCTTTCTAAATTGAACAAATTAAATAACTGAGTTATCAAGGAGGGTTTTAGATTTGTGGAGTAGGAGACATTGTAGATTATGCCTGGGGATATCTTCCATAAGAACAATTTGAGTCCTGCTAACTTCAATGATTCTATCAGTTTAGCAAGGTTATGTTTGTTTTTTCTACTTGAGTTCCTATAAGTTTTAGATAAAGCTAAGCATACCAGCAAATATACTACAGATATTTTCAGAGCCCTAATTTGGATTCAATCTTTTTTTTTCTTTAGTATTTTCTATTCAGCTGAGTTTTATGGTTTTAACCTTCCTCTTTTCAACAAGGTAAGTGATACAGTATCTCTTGTGGTTCTTAGTTTTCTAAATAACAAATGATGCTATT
Organism: Canis aureus; assembly: GCF_053574225.1. Lineage (NCBI taxonomy): Eukaryota > Metazoa > Chordata > Mammalia > Carnivora > Canidae > Canis > Canis aureus. The sequence continues at coordinate 51,382,397 of NC_135623.1, read as the reverse complement.
TACTTGGCTTTTACTGTGCTGTTCCAGTGTTTCTGCTGTTTCCTGACCATTCCATATTGCTCCAGCCACCCTCAGGTTGTAGATGTTTCCAGAAGGTTTCTCTGTGGCCCTTTGTCATCTGTTCACATCATGTATATTTAGGTGGCCTCCTTCATTCTGCTGGCTCAAGTTGTCAGCTTCCTGCTGATGGTTTTCAAGCCTCAACCTTCCATTCCAGTATTTTTCCTGAATTCCAGCACTGTTTATCACTAACCATTTAGATATATCCACCTGTCTTAACAAGACCTCAGTCTCAGATGGAATTAAATTTTTCCCCTAATACTTCCACTTTCTCTCTCATTTCATTATTGTTAATGGGATCACCATCCACAGAGTTACTCAGACTGGAATAATTTGTATCATTATTTTTTAAATGTCTTGGTCCTACCTCTGTAATATATTCTGTGCTCCCAAAGCCACTTCCCTAATTCAGGCTCTTGTTGCCTCTTTTCTCCCTAGACTATTGCAGTGGGTATCTTACAGGTATCTTCATTTCTAAAATGAATTCCTCTACTGCATTTCGTATAGCTTCCAATAACTCAGAGTTCTGATAATAGCTCTTATCAGAGATCTTCCGTGGTTTCAGTGCCTGTAGAGTAAAGTTCCTTTTGGGGGTCTATATGAACCACTAGTAGCATTCCTGCTGTCTACACTCCAAGTCGAGGTAAAATCTTTGCCGTTCGCCAGAGGAACGTCATGCATTCTCCTTTCTGTCCCTTATTGAGGCTGTCCTCATTAAATTAGCCTCCATGCCCTACATCATCTTTCCTGTTCTCAAAGGCTCACCTCTAATGCAACTTCTTCCACCAGTATTGTCCGTTCAGCAGATAGTACTTAAGTCTTTAGTATGAGGAAGTCATCACAGTGATTACCACAAAGAAGAGATGATTCTGATCTTGTGTGACTTTATAGACTAGATATATGTCTGATAACTAAGTGTCCTCCCTGTGGACAGTGAGCCAAGTTGTAGTCAATTCAAAAAAGAAAGCACTTCCAAAGAGAGTGGTAGAGCAAGGCTTCAATGGAAGAGATGGGATCTGATGTGAGTTATAAAGAAGGGCTAAATATTCAGCAAAGTGAGAGGCAGAGAGGAGCTTCTTGGTGGGGAGAGGGTAAAACAATAATGTAAATGTGGACACGGACACACACAGACATGGTGGGACAATACGAGTAGAAAAAGATTTTTAAAAAATAACAATAACTGGAAAGACAGGCTTACACCAGATTGCCAAGTGATGGCAGTGGGTTGCCACAAGGTAAAAGGCCCAGGTTTTTATTTTGTTTTGTTTGGAAAGAGAGTGTACACATGTGCATGCAAAGTGGGAGGGGAGAGGAAGAGAGAGAATCTTAAGCAGGCTGCACGCATAGCATGGAACCTGATGTGGGGCTCGATCCCACAACCCTGAGATCATGACCTGAGCTGAAATCAAGTCAGACACTTAACTGACTGAGCCACCCAGGCGCCCTGGACCTGGGTTGTTTTTGAGATCTGAAACAGCGGCAGAGCAATGGGTGGCTTAGGCCTCGCGTGGGGCACTTGGCTCTTACAGCACTTGGTATAGCATGAGGCTGATTGTAAACACTCAATAGAAATTTATTGATTGGTGGAATTTGAACCATTTTCCCTAGCTTGTGGTTGTGATTTATAAAGTAAAAGTGAAGCCCGGAGCCATTAAGACACCGAGAAAACGTGATTTAATTGGATAGTGTAGGAGTAGGAGCTATTTTAAAGTTCTTTTTGTAAATGATTTGTTATGTAGCCCTAGAAAACATGTTTGCCTTTCACCAGCTGTTTGTTTACTGGTCCTTGTGGCAGAAGTAATAATCATACCCACTGATCCTAGCCTATCAGACTGGGTAGGAGACAGATATCCTGTCAGTGACTGCAAATGTCCTGAAAGCACAGAATAGCCACTGCTGAAATTGCTGAATGAGTGCTGGGGCCAGATGGTGTCACAACTGGTTAAATGAAAATTGAGAATTTTCAGTATGGAGTAGACTAGATTTTCATAAGGCCTTGAGATTTTTAAGACCCTTTTATTCTGCCTTCGATGAAGTCCTCTTGCATTTTGAACTTGGCTCAACCGACTGTCAGACGTGTACATTCTTTGATAAACAGCAAAATAGGGAGTGGCTGTAATCACGCTCCTTGGTAAAATGGTTATATACCTCCAAAATATTACATTGAAAATTGGGGATTTTTTCAATTGAACAAAATTTAGAAGATGGTGGATTTTACTTTTTTATTTTTGCACTTTTTTTTTTCCTCTCACTATGAGAGACCTCATTGTACCTAAGGATTTTATTAGAGAAATAAAAGATACTGACATTTATTGAACCCTGCTTGGTGCCAGGCACCATGCTAGAGACTACACATATGTTCTTTCATGAAAGTCTGACAGCAGAAACCATGATACTATGCATTTTTGTTGCTGTTTTGTTAGATGAGGACCCATACCTAGAGTAGTTCAGTTTAATGGCTTGCCTAAAATCAGGTTTTAGTTGTTTAATAACAGATGGCAAAGAGTATGTGTGGAATTACAATCCATTTCCATTTGACATTTGCCCACACTTGTTCTGCTGCACTAAACGACCTCAGTTATTTTTTAAATTTGTAAGTGCTGGTTTTGGTTAGGAGATCTGTAGAGAGTATTTAACTCTTCAAGTTCACTCACACAAATAAATTAGTCAAAAACACCAAGAGTCTAAACTAAGATACATAGGTTTATACTCTGTTGAGTTTCATTTTCTCTTCATACCCTTTGTTTCTTTCTACTTAAAATTAGTGAAATTGGCCTGTGGTTTTTCATCTTTTTCTTGCCAATTTATTAAATCCAGTCCAGATATCAAGAGACAAAAATCTTAGGCATGAAAATCGGTCTCTCTTTTTTGGTACAGTATGCCACTGACCCCTGACAATGGAAGTTTAGCATAAACCAAGAGAGACCCAGACTAGAAAATCCTACTTGCCTACAACATTCCTCTTACTTGGTTAACATTTCTTGGATTTACTGACCTGACATGTTACCTATCTAGGGTCAGGCATGTGAATTACTACTTTGAGTATTTAAAATACATTTAAATACTCTGTGTTTTTATTTGTGTTTTTATTTATCAACAGAGGTTAAAAATTCCAATTCTAGAGTCAGACAGAGTTTCAATCCTATTTAATAACTTTGTGACTTTTGTCATTCCTCATTTATAAAATAGAGATAGTAGTAGGACCTACCTCATCGAGTCATTTGATGAGTTGAATATGCTCATAAGCCCTCATCATAACACCTAGCATATAGTAAGTGCTCAATAAATATTAGCAACTCTCAAATATTTATTATGCCAAAATAATTTATCTGTATTATTTCAAAAACTAATGATGGAAGAGAAGAAATTAGCATTTCTAGCTTTGTAATACATTCTCTTTGATGTTACACTGTCACAGGTGCTAGGAAATGAGAGTCGATCCATCAGACCAAGAGTCAGCTGCCCATAGCACCCTGTCCATAGCCTGCAACCTTGAGAAACTGTCAAGTTTACCATAAAAGGTTGAAAAGGCTAGAAAAAGAAAGCAGTAATTGGGAGCCTTTAAAAAAAATACATAAAAGACAGTTTAGAAAACTGATAACTAGAGTAATTGAAACTCAAATATCACTGGAGTGACAAAAGAAACTATTAAGAAAGGAAAAAGAAGAAGACAAATTTTGAATATCTGTATAGATGTTTTCATCCTCTTGTCAGTACATTTTTAATCCGATGTCTCAATCAGCCTCTCATTGTAGCCCTGGGAGGGAAGGAGGTATGGGAGGGAGGGAAGGCAGGTATTAGTATTAATGGTAAGTCTTACCGTTTCAGACACAAGGAAACTAAGCCACAGAGCTCTGGGTAACTTGTTTAGTGGCACACAGCTAATGACAGATGAGGTCTTCTCCTAAAATTAAGTAAAGACAAAACACCGGTACAGAGGTTAACAAAGGAAAGTATTTCACGTGGAAGTTTCCTCCTCTGTAAACAGTGGGCTTAGATGGAACTCTCTCAGAGGACCTTTTCTGTTCCACATTCTGTGATTCTACTAGTAAAACCTTCTGACATGTTTTCCTTTGTGAGTACTGCAGAGAAAGGCAAGATAAATATTATGTGGGAAACACTGATTGAAAGCTTTGTAAGAGAGCATAAAAAGACCAGTTGGGAAGAAAAGGAAATAAACATCTCAAGGGAAGCCAAAGTGATCAAAAGGATTATAAAAACAGGATAAAAAGAAAATCAATATTAAAAAGAGATAAGATAGAGTTAGAAAATAAATAGTAATGTGATTCCTTTCCTTTCAAGAGCATGAGCAAACACAATAGAGACGTTAATCACTGAAAATAATTATAGTCATTACACTTAACCATAATGCACAAGGTGCTTCGTTTTCCTGGGTGTTGGCATGACTTTCTGCCATCGCGCCACCCCTTGATGGAACGTGGCTGCAGGAGGGTTACCTACCGAGATAGCTCCTCTAACTGTGTGGTGGTGGTGGTGGTGGTGGTGGTGTCGGTGTCTTTATTTTCTTAATTTCCTTCTCAGAAAGCAAGCTGGTCTCCAGTTCCAGGCAGCCTACTTCCTAGTGGTGTCTGACTTTAGGGACGCCGTTTATTAACCTTCCCCTTTTTTGGAGAAAGCAGGCAGCAGGAGCACACTGGAGCTTCTGAGGCAGTTCCAGGAAGAAAGAAGTAGCGGGAGTAGAGGGCTTAGAAAACGCTCCTTGTTTCCTGCTCTGGTGGCTCACTAGCACCATCCTTCTCCTCCTCATGAATGGAGGCTTCAGTGAGCATTTGCTCTGTTGGCTTTCCTCAGGACCCGTTCTGTGTCTCTCCAGATAGTGTTCAGGCAGGGAGAGTATTGTTTTTAACCGTAAACGGGCCGTTTTTATGTGCTGATACTCCTCCCTCCCCACTAGCAGACGCTGTGGCAGTAGAACTGCAGGGCTGTGTTCCAACTCAGATCGGGCTGGAACCTTCCCCACACAGGCCTAGCCTCAGCCACCTTACCTGAAGCCTCCTTACCTCCAGACAGGGGAGTCGGTCATGCAGATATCCTTCTTAGCTGCACCGGAAGTACAGCTCTAACGGCTGACAGCCAATGCCAGATTAAATCAGAGCCTTCTGGGCTGGAGAGACTTTGACACACTAGAAGTGTACTACCACCTGGAAAGAGCAAGATATCAAGCCGAACAAAGTTCACTAAAGGAGAAGGGTATTGCTGGACTGTCGTGGAAAGAAAAAAAAAAAAAAACACAACAAACAGCATAATCCAGAGGTAGCCACACTGGGTTATAAACAGGGCTAGCAAAAGATGACAAAGGCCTTCATAGTGTCACTGACACAACAGGCATTGCTGGAGAATAGCCTCAAACAAGGCCAGTGTGTTATGCCACAGGCTCTACAAGCACGAGTGGGTGGCCATTCCTGTAGAAGGGGTTTATTCACTGTGAAGTCACTCTATGTCCTAGTGCCTGATGTGCCTCTCTCCTAATTACTTACACATCCAGGCCTCTTTATTACCCCAAACTCTGTGGATGAGTGAAGTGTCTATGCTTTACAAAGAAAGTGAAATATCTGATATAAATTGCCTCTACTTTCCCATTCCCTACATTAAAATTTCTATATTTTTCACTCACCTTGTCTTCTTTTGTGTCCAGTTCACCGACTGGGAAATGAGCCCTCTCAGGTTAAACCTGCAGCCTGGGCTCTCGGGCCTTTCTAAGGACCTGGTTTCAGCAGTTGTTTCTACCCACTGGGCCTTTACTCTCTCTGCAGGGTCATGTTCAGATTGCAGATATTCATGATCTTTTTCTTCTCTTTACCAGATTTCTTGAAAACATAGAACTCTCTCAGTAACACAGATTCTCCTCGCTCATCTCCTTGGCCTTCTCCCCAGACCCCATTGGGCCACCTCTTCCCTTCCCAATTTCCATTAACAGCCTAATGCTCCTTTTAATCCTATGCATTCCAAGCTTCTTGTTTCTCTTCTCTAAAAGTAACAGCAACAATAATATCAGCTAGCTTATGTTAAAAACTTGCAATGTGCCAATTCTTAACAAACGTTGGTATTGTATCCTCACAATGACCCCTAAGAGGCCAGCAGTATTATCCCCATTTTATATATAAGCAAAAGGATGGTCTGGATTGAAATTCAGGTGTCTGTGCTCCCCAAAGCCTGTGCTCTTAAGCTGCTGGGAGGGAATATTTCACAGAATTCAACAGCCAACAAGTTTTTTTGATTCTATCTTCATATCTCTTACCAGCATCGCTGCCCTCACTGTGATTCTTCAGGCCCTTCCAACTTTCTCCTTCCTGCCCAGCCTCATCATCACCAGTCTCACACCACACTGTGTGCTTACTCCTCTTGACCTCCTTAGCCCGTCTTGTCAAGTCCACACTCCTGGTCACAAGCCAGTATCCCTGCACACAAGTCAGCCTGAAGAGGCTGCTCTTTGCCAACTGCCCCCTGGACCCCAGATTTTGGCCTCACTCTCCTTTATCTGAAATACACACCTACCCACACCTAAACCTGGCCTTTAAAGCCCAGCTCAATTGTTATTTCCTTCAAGAGGGTCCTCTGTATGCTCCATCATTGTCCCCATTCCCTGCCAAGCTCAAGATAATCCTTTTGGCAGCCCCAGTGGCCCAGCAGTTTAGCAATGCCTTCAGCCCAGGGCATGATCCTGGAGACCCAGGACGTCGGGCTCCCTGCATGGAGCCTGCTTCTCCGTCTGCCTCTCTCTCTCTCTCTCTGTGCCTCTCTGAAAAAATAAAATCTTAAAAAAAAAAAAAAAAGGTTATCCTTTTCTTTGGTGCCATAACCCTCCTACCCCCTCTTTTTCTCTCTTTCTCAATCTCTCGCTCTCTCTCAATCTCTCTATGTGTGTGTGTGTGTGTGTATACACACACACACACACACACATATATGTGACCATTATATATAATGAACAAAGGGATCAAGGAATATGTCAGCCATATAGTGCAATGTTTAAAAAGAAATGTAATATCACAATATAAATATGAGAATAAAATGTGGGAACAGTAAGGCAGTCTTATCCTCAAGTCACATATCCATGGAGAATGTTCAACTGAGGTGAGACACCAAAAAATTCAATTTGGGAAGTTATCCAAAAAGAGCTGGAGGTAAGACTAGTTAGGAAGCATGATAACACATGACTTTTCAGAAGAGAGAAGACCAAAGGAAATTTCCATATTCTCTTAACACAGGGGATGAGGAAGAGGTATAGGAGAAGAAGGCCCTTCTCCCCTCCAGTAAGTACATAACAAAGAAAACAGGATGTGTAGATCCATTTAGGGAAGATTTTTCTTCCATTGAAAGTTTTATGTGAGGATGAGGTTACTAAGGAAAGTGGTAGGATCACTTTCATTAGAGATCCTTAAAAATTGGGTAGATTGTTATATCTGCAACTATATACATATAGAGTCAGGTTCTGGAGCATTTTCCATTTGCTAAATTAAGGCAGGGAACAAATAGTTTCACTGTACCTTCAAATCCTGATTCTGCAGGAAGGAACAGTTTCTAACATAACAAGCACACTAACCACAATAACATTTCTAATCCTTTTGGCTCCTGGTTCTCTATGTCTTCCTGTCCCAAAATAGAAAAATCGGAATATGAAATTCACCGGTACCGATCCCCATAACATTTAATGGAGTTTAGTATATTAATGCTTAATATAACAATCAGAACATAGCAGTTCTGTGCCTATAGTATAGGCACAGAAGGCAGACTTGATTTATTTATTTTTTAATAATAAATTTATTTTTTATTGGTGTTCAATTTGCCAACATACAGAATAACACCCAGTGCTCATCCCATCAAGTGCCCCCCTCAGTGCCCATCACCCATTCACCCCTACCCCCCGCCTTCCTCCCCTTCCACCACCCCTAGTTCGTTTCCCAGAGTTAGGAGTCTTCGTGTTCTCTCTCCCTTTCTGATATTTCCTACCCATTTCTTCTCCCTTCCCTTCTATTCCCTTTCACTATTATTTATATTCCCCAAATGAATGAGACCATATAATGTTTGTCCTTCTCCGATTGACTTACTTCACTCAGCATAATACCCTCCAGTTCCATCCACATTGAAGCAAATGGTGGGTATTTGTCATTTCTAATGGCTGAGTAAGCAAACTTGATTTAAATTGTGGCTCTGTCACTTTCTAGCTCTGGGGCCCTGGATAAAGCTACACAACTTTGGTGTCACTCAGTTTTCTCCTCTCTCTGTAGGGTTATTGTATCGCCTACCTTATGGGATAGTTGTCTTCCAATGTATAGACCTTAGAGGAGGATCTGATACACAGTAACTGCTCAAGGAGTGAGAACTTATATTTTTTACTAAAGCATATGATGAAAAATCTTTTTTCATACCATGTTTGCTGCCAGAAAGGTATGCTGCTTCTTGAGGGAAACTATTATGGAGATACATTAACACTTCCCAGCCATTGGAAATAATGTCAAGTGATAGGCCTAGTAACTTTGCTAACAGAGGTCCCCACTACATGATTTTCACAAAGCACTACACCACAGCCTGGTTATGTATGTGATCTCCAGAGACCTCCACCACATATTTTTTAGAGCAACTTTATTTTTAATAACCAATAACTAGATAGAGTCCAGCTGTCCTTCCATAGGTGAATGGTTAAACAAATTATGGTACATATATGTCATGGGATACTATTTAGCAATAAGAGGAACAAATTATTGATATACACAATGACTTAGATGAATGTCTAGTGAATTATGCTGAGTAAAAAAAGCCAATCCCAAAGGGTTACATACCATATCATTCCATATACAGAACATTTTGAAATGAAAAAGGGTTTTTTTTGTTTTGTTTTGTTTTGTTTCTTGAAAAAGGTTTTTGAGCAGCTTGGTGGTTGCCAGAGGTTAGGAAAGAGGGATGGGGAAGGGGGGAGAAGTGGGGTCCACCACACATTTGTAAGACTTGCTCTTCATGGATAAATGACTCAGGAATGATTTTCTAAAAAGAAATTCAGACACCTCTCTACATTTGGGCATAGAATTACTTGTATCACCAGGATTGATCAAAATGATATTAACATGAAGGTAGGTACTACCTACTTCATTTGATTTGGGATGTGTTAAGTAGGATTTTTATACAAGTATTTGTAAAACACTTTTTTTGCCCCTAGGAATAACTCGGTTTTCACACCAGCAGACACTGTGGCTATCATTTTCTGTTCTACACACAAGTCCCTCACACTGGGTAAGTGACTCAGAAAGTTAAAAATCAACTTAAGGGACGCCTGGGTGGCTCAGTAGTTGAGCACCTGCCTTTGGCTCAGGGTGTGATCCCAGGGTCCTGGGATCAAGTCCCACATTGGGCTTCATACAGGAAGCCTGCTTCTCTCTCTGCCTATGTCTCTGCTCTCTCTCTCTCTGTGTCTCTAATGAATAAATAAATAAAATTTTAAAAAATCAACCTAATGTTATCCTCAGACAGTTATATATTATGATTTTGAAACTTAAGCAACTCTTCAAATTAAGTGGAATGGAGTATTGTCCACTCTGTAGATAAAAACCAAAAGAAAGGTGAGGATAAGTCATTCCTTTGAAATGCCATTATTTGATTGAACCAATTTTTGAAGGCCTAAATTTAATACTGTAGGATTTAACTTAATTTGTAATTATGTGGGATCCCTGGGTGGTGCAGCGGTTTGGCGCCTGCCTTTGGCCCAGGGCACGAATCTGGAGACCCGGGATCGAATCCCACGTCGGGCTCCCGGTGCATGGAGCCTGCTTTTCCCTCTGCCTATGTCTCTGCCTCTGTGTGTGTGTGTGTGTGTGTGTGTGTGTGTGTGTGTGGCTATCATAAATAAAAAAATTTTAAAAATTGTAATTATGTTTTTGATTCTCATAAAAAGTTTTCAGTGTGGAAGTTTCACATCAAAAGCTGTAGGAGGGGGTAACAGGGATGGGGAAGGGTGGGGAACTTCAGAAAGTGAATGGGCAAAAACATGGCTTTGAAGGTTCTAGAGTTGTCCCTGGAAAATGTTAACTTACTTTTTGGAAGTTTGGAGCAAGGTAGAAATACTGTTACTCTAATCTGATATTGACATTAGTTTAAAGTTCATTTCAGAATGTTATTTCTATAAAGAAACACAATGTAGTTATCTTTAATTCAAGCACCCAAAGTGAAATATGTATTTATTTAACGGACAAAAGTTACATCAAGAAGAAAAGTGCTATTTTCTACTAAGCTTTATCTAGGGTAGTGGCATTGTCCCAGTAACCTGCCCAGGTGCCTGAATCCATGCTTTTAGTCACTAAAAGTCATTAAGTGTAGCACTTGGGTGGCTCAGCAGTTGAGCACCTGCCTTCAGCTCGGGTCGTGATCCCAGGGTCCTGGGATCGAGTCCCACATCGGGCTCCCTGCAGGGAGCCTGCTTTTCCTTTTTCCCTTTGCCTATGTCTCTGCCTTTCTCTGTGTCTCTCATGAATAGATGAATAGGGTCTTTAAAAAAAAGTCATTAAGTAGTCAGGAACGCTACTGAAATATACATCATTCACAAACTCCTTGAGGTAGTAGGCACATTGTGGTAAAGACTCGCATTAAAAATTACATTTTGGCATGAGACTCACTTAAGAGAATGAAAATCATGACATTGCTCTGTCCATGTTAAAGAAGTTCAGTTTGTAAGCTAGAAAACAAAGACATTTCATAATATTTTTACTGACTGCAAGCATATTTGTTTGATAGAATCTGTTGTCAATCTTGCCGAGTTTGGAAAGTGATTTCGAAATTGGACAAACTCTTTAAGGAGCACTTGCTATGTAGGGCTTCAGCTGATCTTAATGAATGATAGACGGGTGACCCTTGAATAATGCAGGAGTAGGGGGCTTTGGGGGAACCAACCCCCCCCCCCGCATAGTCAAAAAACCATGTAAAACTTCTGACTCCCCAAAAACTCAACTATCAATAGCCTACTGTTGATGAGAAGCCTTACTGATAACAGTCGATTAACCATATTTTGTACGTTATATATATTATATACTGTGTTCTTACAATAAAGTAGGCTAGAGAAAAGAAAACGTGATTAAGAAAAGCATAAGGAAGAGAACATACAGTTACAGTACTGTACCGTGTTTATCGAAAAAAATATCCATGTATTAGTGGACCCATGTAGTTCAAACCCATGTTGTTCAAGGGTTAACTGTTTTGAATGTCTATACCTTGCAGTATTTTTGTTAGGCTTTCTTTGTAATATCATCCTATGGAAGTTGAGAGAGCTTTGGAAGCCACATTCCAATCCTAACTTTGTGACTCTGGACAAATTGCTTAACCTCCCTGAACCTTAGCTTTTCATCTGTAAAATGGAGCAGAATAATACTTACTTTATAAAGTTTATGAAGGTTAAAGATACAATGTGTTAAGTACCTAGCACAGCACTTGTACATAACAGGTAGTCAGTACAGGACAGAATGTGTGCAACAACTGCACAGGTGTAGATTGCTGTGGCCCACCTGCAGGAGTTGGTGTGCTTCCTAGCATACAGCACATAGTCTTTTAAGCAGAAGCAGTCTTTTAAGTAGTAGTTGTTATTAGTTATCATTAGCTCTATTAGTTACAACTATGTTACCATTTCCAGGGCTCCGGTCCCCTGACCCCTCATCCTCTAGATATTCATGTAATAGGCCTGGTTTAATTTTTGACTTCAAAGAAATCATCTTGCACTTTATTTCCCACGTGGTGATGTCTAACGTTCCAAGTGTCCTCAAAAGTAAGGGGCTGTTACAAAGGTAGGGTGTCCAGAGGCGAGTGCTGCCAGATGCCTCAGATGTCCAGAGCCAGAGATCATATGAGCCCATGTCCTGAGAATAGATGCTGAGCCATGGCCACACCAGATACAGTCCTGCATTTCTCCAACGGGCTTTTAAACCCCATACACTCCTAGGGGTTTGCTTTTGTCAGGAAAACCAAAATGGACATTTTGTCTCTCCACCATGTGCTTCTGTGCCGGAGCTGGCTGTTTTGAACAAAGAGCCTGACCCAAGAAGCATACTGCGGCATGATCAGTAATCTTCCCTATTCTATAAGTAAAATGCCTACCCATTAGATCTTTTTTTTTTTTTTTGTCTTTTTTATTTTTCTGAATCTCAAAGCTATAGTCTTCTGTTCCCAATGCTTTCTGAAACCTAATTTTCAGGCAAACAGGTGCTCTGAACACCTGTCAGAAGTAGCTGTTTTGCTAAAAAGGCTTGAGTCAATTTGACTTTTGTCTGCTTATACACTTTGTTTTTGCAGTGTTCTCTTGTGAAATAGATCCTTAGGTCCTCCGGTAAGGAGGACATCACTGGTACAGAGGATGTGCTATGACAGTAGCCTGAGCGACAGTCCACTAACTATCTTAAGGGAAATTCTCACCTGCATGGAAATGAAAAAACATCCCACTAAGTGTGAAAAAAATCATATTCCAGAAAGCAGGGTATGTATCTCAGAGAATATCACTCAGCGTTATACTGTCTCTCACCTCTGTATTTCACACAAAGGTGAAATACAGTAAATTATAATAGATCTATTTGGCATTTAGAAACTATATCTACCCCTTTTGAGGTCACTATCAAAGTATCTTTCCTACTGTTTTTATACACATAGAACACATGCACGCACCTGCATATGACACCTCCAATAGAATACATTAAGTAAGCCTTAGGAGATACTATTCATTATTATATACAGTATTTGTATTTAAGAATAAATCATTGCAGGCTGAGTGGTGCCCAGGTAACTAATGAACCAAAGATAAAAACCCTTGCTCAAGAATCCTTCTAAATATTCTCTTGTACCTACACTTCCAATTTATTTTATTGTTCTTGCCTTTGCCCCGTCTCAATCTCTTCAGTGTACTTGCCTCTACACAGATGCTGAATTTGATTCATTGCTTTTATTAGTGCATTTGCCATTGATTGATTAGTTCTTCGTATTAGTACTTTTTCTATTGATTGATTGCAGATGAAGTGACTATTTGACCTTTAATTATGAGGCTTCCTATTGAAAATGACATTGAGCTATGGCTTCACATAATCCATCTGGAAAGCCTGACATGATGCCATTCCCTGGAGTTCGTTCAGGAAGAAAGAGGAGGCCCGAAGGAAGCACTGAGCTATCACTGTGCTTCATCTAAAACAATACTACAGGGCTTGTTTGCTGCTCTCCTATAGTTTCAGCTCAGGGTTGGAGGTAATTTTATATTTTGTCAAGATGGCATCATTTGCTGTGGGTTGCCGTGAAAGCCACGAACTCTCCTAAATTCTTCTCTGAGAGTTTGATGCCAGTATTTGTATAATAATGACAAGGTATTTTACATAGCAGAGATTGAAGAACAGCTTGTAGCCTGGTTAACAATGGCTCAGTGCACAGTCAGTCAATAGATCTCATCAAGAGAGTAATTCGATCCAAGATAATCTGTGGAATTAGTATTTTACTTTTATTTTATTTATCTTTTTCTCTTGAGTATTCAGATCACTTTGCTTATCTAGAGTTTCAGTATATGTAAAAAAAAAAAAAAAAAAAAAAAAGTTCTCACAACACCAAGAAAGAAAATGTTTCAGGATGTTTGAGATCCTTAAGTATATATTTATATTAGTTTTTCATGTTTTTAAATAGCACAATGAAAGCACGTACTCTCATAGCGTGTCAGCTATTGGCAGTCGATTGTGAGACGCTCAGTCATTTCTTATTTCTAAGAGCATTTCGGAATTGAAGGAATGCTATTTAAATTTTAGAGTATTGTGATCAACACTATTACAAGTCCACTGAGTGTCTTACCATTTCTAGACACTGCATACAAAGGTGAATCAAGGCAGGTATTCCCCCACATTGTTTATACTTCATTATGAGTCCAGGGTTGCAGTCACACAGCTGAACTGCGACAAGAAACTATTAAGCAACCATTCTATTAAAGCAAAAAGAATATAACTTTTTGGCAAGGCACTGGGATTCTGGAAAGAGTGAAAAGAACACATACCTGATTTTAGCCCAGATTCAGGTTCCAATTCTCTCACCAAAAGCTGGAACAAATCATGTAACTGCTGTGGGCCTCAACTTCCTCATCTGTTAAGTGAGAAGATGGACAAGACAGCATGTGACATTCCTCCCAGGCTCAAGTTTCTGTGAGTCTGTGCTCAATGACTGATATTTCCATTCCTTAAGATAGCAGTTTCCCTGCCATGTATGAAAGAGAAAAGAGTTCGCAAACAATTCTGTAAGTGATGGTATAATACTATAGGGAAGGAAATACAGTTCTTGCTTCTTCTGAAAGAGGTTAAAGAAACAGAATCTGCAAAGGATCTTATTTTCAGTTTTACTTGGAAGCTATCTGAGAATGTGACAGGGCTACTTGCCATTTGGGCTAAAGAGATCACTTAATAACATCCGCATTCTTTTCTCAAGAGGAGATGGGATTGAAATACAGAAGTTTCTGTTTCTGTTGTTCTTTTCCCCTAAAACTTACCTGTGACTCTATTTGGTGTATAGAATTAAACTGCCCCATGACTGGGAAGCACTTTTTAAAGCATTGAGCTGAGTAAATCATGTAACCTGAAAACCTTGACTATTAGGAGGTCAGTAATTATAGTGCTTACAAAGAGATGGAAAAATTTTACAGGCTTACCCCAGACCATATAACTAATGGAGACCAGATTCTCAGCCTCCCAACTTCCAGAACTGCACTGGGTAGTAAGATATGACAGCACTTTGAAGATCAAAAGGTGCTATACTGATTCCACATACTGTAAATGTGTGATCTTGGTGTGAGTTTGGAGTATTTTATTGTTTAAAAAAGAAAATCACGTCTGATGACATTGCTAATTATAAAATAGTTTAAAAATACTCAGTATCTATCATTGTCCCCATAAGCACATATTTCCACATGGCCCAGTCATAAACTGGTACTCATTCCTTCCACCTTCTTTAATAACAGTAAGTTATATTCTTCCCTCCCCTGTGCTCATCGGTTTGGTTTCTTAAGTTCCACATATGAGTGAAATCATATGGTATTTGTCTTTCTCTGACTGACTTATTTCACTCAGCCTTATACCCTCTAGCTCCCTCCAGATCGTTGCAAATGCAAGATTTCATTCTTTTCAATAGCTGACTAATATTCCTTTATATACATACCACATCCTGTCCATTCATCTGTCGATGGACATCTGGGCTCTTCCCACAGTTTGGCTGTTGTGGGCATTGCTGCATAAAAACTGGGGTGCAGATGCCCCTTCACATCACTATATTTGTATCCTTTGGATAAATACCTACTAGTGTAATTGCTGGGATATAGGGCAATTTACTTTTAACTTTTTGAGGAAACTCCATAGTGTTTTCTAGGTGATTGCACCAGTTTGCATTCCCATCACCAGAGTAAAACAGAGGGGGTGGCAAACCATAAGAGACTCTGAACTATAGGAAACAAACTGAGAGTTGCTGGAGGGGAGGTAGATGGAAGGATGGGGTACCTAGGTGAAGGGCTTTAGGAGGACACATGATGTAATGAGCACTGGATGTTACATGCAACTGATGAATCACTAAATTCTATCCATGAAACTAGTAATAGACTATATATTAACTAAATTAAATTTAAATAAAAAATAAAAATAAATAAGATTTCAAGAGACATAATACCCCCCTCAAAAAAAGTTATATTCTACATTCTATTTAAACTGAGTCTTAATGAGCCAGCCCCTGCCTTTCATGAGGCATCACTGTCTCCACTCTTTTCTTGCAAACTAAGAGACATGGTGGTGTATGACAATAAACTGTTAAAGTAGAAATAAAAATCCAGAGTAGAGACTAAAAAATAGATGGTTGTGTTCAAGCAGTAGCCATAAATATATTTCTGTCCTGCAGTTTGCTGCTAGAGTAAAGGTTCCATAATGAAAGGCATTTTGGGGACCATTTGATAGATTCTTAAAGATGCCACTGAAATTATAGACAGTAGATTTTAGTACTATGCTAAATGAAAGTGAGGGAGTATCTGCCATTTTGTACCATTTTCTGATCCATTTAAAGAAAGAAAGAAATGAAGTTCTCAAAGTGATACACTTAGGTTCCTCAGAGGTTTGTGAATTATTTTGTTTTGAGTTTTTGATTCTGAATTTGGTGTCTGAAAATCATTACTAGCATATCTAGACTTATATAATAAAAAAAATTTAGGAAGTTCCCAGGTCCTAGGCAGCAAGTATGAAATTAAAGATAATAAAACCTCTTTGGTTTTTGGGTTTATTACCCTGACCCTCAGGTACCATTAATCTCAAAGATATGCCAGGAGATGTTCATCTGGAAGATTAGTGCCCTGATACCCCACATGCTTCTCCTTCTTCGTGGTTCCTATGCCATAGATTGTCAAATGTATTTAACTACAACCTGCAGTTAGAAATACATTTTATAGTGTGATCTAGGATGCATTGCCTGTTGTAAAAGGTTTACAAAATAATATGCACTCTTACTTTATGTGATATACATTCCATATGTGATACATTCCATATTCTATACAAGTGGTAGATAAATCCTATTAAATTGATGTGCAACTCATTAATGGGTCATAATCCAAAGTCTGAAAATTATTACCTTATACCTTCTTGGTGAGATTTTATCCTCTTCCTCAGATAGTTACCATGTAGGCTTTAGCTTCTACTGTCTTTTTTTATTTAAACTTTAACCCAAATTTCTGATACCATGTAGGAATCCAAGCTAAATTAAAACCCAGAACAATTCTTGATTTGTGGTTATAGGAGATCATCTGCATTTAGGTTTTATTAATACAGCTTTTAGTACAGAGTTTCTACACCTTTTTTAACTTATTTTTTAATTGTGTCTCTATTCATCATGTTTTCAATAGTAGTAGGAATAATGATAACAGCTAACAGTAATTGGGTACTTAATAGGCAAATACTGTGCTATGTGCTTGTTACATGAAGTAATTTACTTGAAAATAGCTTTGTGTTCATAGTGTGGCATCACATATGTATGTACTAGTTAGGGCCAGTTGCTCCAATGGAAAATTCTCACCCAAGTGTTCAGCTACTATTTCATCAGAAAGGAAATACTCCAGAGGCAGCTCCAACAAATGCTTTTGTTATCTATATCTTTCAACCAGAGATTTTTGCTAATCAGCATAATGCATTCTGAAATAGGTTTTTATTGATGAAATTACTGGCTTGTTACTTAGCATGATAAATGTAATGAATTAACTCTCACTGATATGTAGACTGCCTGAAAACTTTAGAGCTACTTCCTACTTTTTACAAAGAATCTAGTCAATCCGGTGGCTCGAATATGAAATCCTCGGGGCTGTGCTGGAGGCTCATCCCTGCATGGTTTTGTGCTCTGTTGCTATGAGGAGGACCTGTGGTTGCCTGAGGCTGACTGTAAGGGTCACAGAATCCTGCTCTAGAATGTTGCTGTGTGTGCTTTGAGAGACCGCGTGCAAGGGGCTAGTGAGAGCACTTGAAAGGTCAGAATTGGAACTTTGAGTGGACAGGATAGGTTGTTTAAACTGTGTTTGTGTGTGACTACTGATATGTGTTCAGTTAAAAATACCTGGGTAGGGGGATCCCTAGGTGGCTGAGCGGTTTGGCGCCTGCCTTTGGCCCAGGGCACGATCCCAGAGACCCCAGATCGAGTCCCACGTTGGGCTCCCTGCATGGAGCCTGCTTCTCCCTCTACCTGTGTCTCTGCCTCTTTCTCTCTCTGTGTCTCTCATGAATAAGTAGATAAAATCTTTAAAAAATAAAAAATAAATAAAAATACCTGGGTATGTGGCAGCTTGCTTTCATTCAAACCTGCTAGCCAGCTTATGGGAGTGTAGCTCATCTTCACCTACCTTAAAATTCTTTCTTTGGCCACTACACATTATCTGCCAGAAAGAATCAGAAACTTCTTCACGACAACCCTGGTATAGGTCACTTCCCAACAGTTCTTTACACACACCAGCTCACATTACTCTCACAATCACCCCATATAGGGAAAGTGAGGTTCCTAAGTGATAAGCAGCTTTCCCGAGTCACATGACCCAGGTGGCAGAACCAGAACTCACACCAAGTCTGACTCTTAGCCACGTGCTGAACTGTGATGAGAGTTCTTCAGAAAGTTTTCTGCTCTAGTATCAGAACTGTGGTCCACTAGCAATACAAAATTTAGGCTAGATGATCTCTGGGGCCCTTCTTATTCTAACGTTATATAATTCTCTGATTTTGAAAGGTATTCAGCTTTAGAATCTTGAGCCTTTAGAGGGGTACCTTAAGATCAATATTTCTCCAAGGATGGCCTTCTAAATTACAGCAAGTCACTTCCTTTAAAGAAACAAAAAAGGATTGGGATCCCTGGGTGGCGCAGCGGTTTAGCGCCTGCCTTTGGCCCAGGGCGCGATCCTGGAGACCCGGGATCGAATCCCACGTCAGGCTCCCGGTGCATGGAGCCTGCTTCTCCCTCTGCCTGTGTCTCTGCGCCTCTCTCTCTCTCTCTCTGTGTGTGTAACTATCATAAATAAATAAAAAAAATTTAAAAAAAAAAAAAAAAAGAAACAAAAAAGGAGATGAATTGAATTCATCTGATTCAGAATTTTTAAGAATAAGCCCCTGGAGTCCAATTTTTGAAATATACCAAAAAAATAGTATTATGCATCTGAAATTTTAAAGCCACCATAATACATGCATCCAGAATCACCTCTTGGTTTCCAAAGATGGTGGCTCACCCGCCTAGGTCTTTAGGGAAGCTTTTGACCTAGCAGAACATTCAGGCAAATTTTGTGTTAGTGCTTTTTAATGATAGTGAAAACTAGTTTGGGTCAACTTGGCATGGTTGATTTGGGGTCTTGTTTTGTTTGTTTGTTTGTTTGTTTTTAACTTTAGTCTGGCTATGATGTGGATACTTTTTATCTCATTATTAGCCAAAAGGAGATACTTAGAACATAGATGCTCATGACATACCAAAAAGTACCATTAAAAGATAAGCAATAAATTTTAAAAATAACTCAGTAGGCTTGGATTCTGGTTTCTCAGAATCACTTACCTGGTTCCACAGCTTCAGTATGTGATATTGTGGTTGTGTCTAGGAAGGATAAAAATTTACTTCTGTTTCTCTAATCTATACCTATATTTGTGCCTGAACTTCAAAGGTCTTTTGAGTTCCCTTTGCATCAATCTGGTTAAACCACAGCATTTAGATGTGGAAGTATGCCAGTATTTCACAAGGCATAGCCTGATCAAAGGAAAGCCATTCATTTAGTGCCTACCCATCACCCTTAACAGTCACTCCAAAAGTGAAGCTTTCTTTCTTTAAGCTAAGAGTAAAGTTTAGGCATGTTTAAAATAATTTCAGCATGCCTGGTATTTGAAAGTTACCCTTATATAAGTCCTTTCATGAAAAGAAATATATAAAATCAGTGTAACTGATAGCATGGAAAGACTTTTAAAAAAGAAAGAAAAGAAAGGCACCTGGGTGGCTCAGTTAGTTAAGCCTCCAACTCTTGATTTTGGCTCAGGTCATGATCTCAAGGTCCTGGGATCAAGCCCTGCATCGGGCTCCCTGCTCAGTGGGGAATCTGCTTCTCTCTCTCCCTCTGCCCCTCTTCCCCTGCTCATGCTTACTCTCTCTCTCTCTCTCTCTCTCTCTCTGAAATAAATAAATAAATCCTTTTTTAAAAGAATTAAATTAAAATTTAAAAAGAAAGAAAAGAAGCACAAGATAGAATCTCTGCTTTCCAGAAGTCAGCACTCTGAAAGGGACAGCAACCCAAACAGAACCGCAAGCACTTATCCATAAACTGCAGACAGATGAAGGTTTTGGCAGCACCCTAAAGAGGAAGTCTCAGTTCCTGTGGCAATCCTCAGCAGTCACAAAAGCTTTAGGAATGCTTCAGACCTCACCCTGGATGATTTCAGTGGCAAGCCCCTTCCCTGTTCAGTCCTATAAACTACTGAAATCTGAGCCCTACAGTAGTATCTCATAATGATAACAATAATCACAATCATTTTTTCTATCCCATAATCATAACAATAATCAGAATCATTTTGGGGGGTGCTGACTCTATGCCAGGCACCAAACTACGTACTTGACCAACACTGCCTCACTAAAACCTCCAACTCTCCTCCAAGACAGTTATTTTAACCTCATTTTAAACAGATATGGAAACTTAAAGGTATAAGGGTTAGATCACCTGATCATATAGCTGACAGGCAGCATGGTCAGGATTTAAACCCAGGCCTCTGACATCAAAGACCAGGTCCTTTCCATCACATCACCCAGACTTCTAGAAATATCTAAGAATGGTGTGTTAGCTGTCTGCCTCTCATTTAGCCTCAGTGATGGGACCAGAGCAAGAGGGGCTAGTGTGTACCTGCACCAGCCTCACGGCAGCTGATCATGACTTGCAGGGGCACCCCGAACTATGTACAAAATGCTTATCAAGCTGTAGGTCTCCAATGTCAACTTTTAGTGCATCAAGTTAGTGCAGACTTTTAATTCCCGAGCTTCATATTTATTTCAAAGTAAAAACCACCCACCCACATAGTTAGAAGTAGCTCTAAGGAGGTTAATTTTACACATTAATAATCAATAATGTACCCAAAGTCATATACACTCCATGCTTCTGAAAGGGAAATGCCACAAGAAATGAGGGGAACACAATTATGGTGTTCTGGAGCTTGTCCATTCTGATGAGGCCTTTGCACATCCAGGAGAGCTGACAGCAGCCCATCTCCCAGTGCTTCCCGCTAGCTCTACACTCGCTGTCAGTTGCAGAGGGGTTTGGTCTTTATTATTATTATTAATATTTAGAAAGTTTGCCCGTAGCAGTACTAAAATGTGCATCACAGAACAACAGTTGTTTACTGTGTTTGAAGTGAAGACTCTCACCCAGGAGATCTCATTCACTTGAAGTTCGTGTCTCTCAATCTCCACTTGCAAACAGAGACCTGTGAATAACAATTGTCATTTCAGAGGTGCATCTCTCCAATTATTTATTTGGTCGTGTCTCTTCCCAGAAGTTCCCTTAATTGAATCAGACACTATAAACCAGTGTGCATGTATCTATTGACAGCCAGCTCTGTGCCTCTTTACAGCAAAGAACAAACAAGCCCGCAGCTGCAAAACAAGGGGGACACCCACCACTTCCTTGTCCCCCATCTACAGCCCCATCCAAACAACTCCAGCCAGAAATTAAAGTTAGCTGCCCACTTTTTTAATGCCATGGGGTACTCGGTAGGTTTTTGACAAGTTACCGTGGGGGCAAGAGGAGATATAAAATTGGACACAACTCAAAAGCTTTCTGGGCCCCAGGAAGCCAGCTCATTTGGAATGTCATCTCCCCTGAAGCTAAGCACAGTAATGATGGCATGGCTGTGCCACTTCCCAGACCTGCCTTCGCTGCATGTTTGCTCTATGTAGTGGTACTCTCAGTACTATAACTAATGTATCTAGTACTAGTGCTCTAGTACTCTAGTACTACCAGAACAAACTTTCTACGTATTAATAAAAAACAAACCCTTCTGCACTGACAGTGGAAAACCAGACAGAAAGCACTGGTGCCGATGAAAAGGTGCTTTTAAAACACAACTTACTTGATCCATTCATTTGCTCACCAAGTGTTTATTTAGTGCTTACTTGTATGACAGGCCCCGTTCCAGCGACAGCAGTGAACAAAGGACAGAAAAGTTCTTGCCTTATCTAGCTCCCTTACCAGCAGGATTAAACAGACAAACACTTAAACATGTAACTATCCGGTGATGATAAATGTCATACAGAAAGAGAGAATCATTATATGGGAAGGGGAATGAGGAGAATGGGAGACTAGGAGTACCAGAGTGGAGGTGGGAAACTTTTAGACTTAAAGGGGGCATTGGATCAAAGTCCAGGAGGAACCAGGGAGTGAGCCATGTGGGCATCTAAGACAAGGAGACTCCAAGTGAAGGGGATGGTGAGGGCAAAGTACCTGAGGCAACAGTGTGGTAGGCCAGCTGGAGGACAAGGAATAGGCCAGTATTTGGAGAGGGCAGTGAGGGAGGGAGAGGCTGTAGGAGCCATGATACAAGGCTTGGGGAGGGGAATGAGTGAGGGAGAGGCTGTTGGAGCCATGGCACAAGGTAGTGGGAGAGGGGTGAGTGGTACTGTAAAAGGCTTGTTGGCCATTATAAGGACTAAACCTTTCACTCAGAATAAGAGGGGATGCCACTGGAAGGTTTTGGGTAGGCTAAGTGACAAGATCCAACTTGCACTTTGAAAGGACCCCTATGGGGCAACCCCGGTGGCGCAGCGGTTTAGCACCGCCTGCAGCCCGGGTGTGATCCTGGAGATGCGGGACTCAATCCCGCATCGGGCTTCCTGCATGGAGCCTGCTTCTCCCTCTGCCTGTGTCTCTGCCTCTCTCTCTCTCTCTCTGAATAAATTTTTTTTAAATCTATAAAAAAGAAAGAAAGAAAGAAAGAAAGAAAGAAAGAAAGAAAGAAAGAAAGAAAGAAAAGAAAAGAAAGAAAGGGAAAGGAAAGGAAAGGAAAGGAAAGGAAAGGAAAGGAAAGGAAAGGAAAGGAAAGGAAAGGAAAGGAAAGGAAAGGAAAGGAAAAGAAGAAAAGAAAAGAAAAGAAAAGAAAAGAAAAGAAAAGAAAAGAAAAGAAAAGAAAAGAAAAGAAAAGAAAAGAAAAGAAAAAAAGAAAAGAAGGGACCCCTATGGCTGCTGTGTTAAATAAAAGCCTGGGGTTGGATGGGCAGAAAGAAGGGGACAGCCCATGAGGAAAGAAAGGTCAGTTAAGAAGCTTTACTCCAGACAAGAGTTTAGGGTCAAAGTGGTAAGAGTAGTGGAAATGGTATTGGATCCTGGATGTAATTCTGAACACAGAGCTTATAGGACTTCCTGATAAACTGGATATGCTTATAAGAGAAAGGGGAATTCAAGATATTCCAGGGCGTTTGGCCTGAGGAGCTGGAAGACTGGAATTACCACTTAACTGGATTAGGGAAGGTGGCAAAGGAACAGATTTTGGTGGTAGAAGGGGGATGCGGGGAAGTGTCAACAGTTCTGTTTTGAACATGTTAAGTTTGACATGTCTTCTCAATATCCAGTGGTGAGTTGGCCTTGTGAGTCTAGAATTTTCATCATATAGAGGTTAAGTTCGCGGGACTGGATGAGATCACTAAGGAGGATGGAGATGGAGGAAAAAGGCACTCTGGGGACTGAGCCTTCAGGCACATCAGAGGTTAGAGAGGATGTGAAGTTATTTTGATAATAAAATGATATGAAATTCTAAATCAGCCAGGCATATTGACATCCAAACTTGC
Source organism: Canis aureus (assembly GCF_053574225.1). NCBI lineage: Eukaryota > Metazoa > Chordata > Mammalia > Carnivora > Canidae > Canis > Canis aureus. The sequence goes on along the minus strand of NC_135623.1, from coordinate 51,359,030 downwards.
AGGCCTGTATTATTCTCCTGCCTCACAAGGCTGAAGTGAACATTGAATCAGAAAAGTCAATGTGAAGACACTTTGAAACCTTAAGGAGCGGGCTCTCATGTATATGCGGTGCCTACCCCGTGCCAGGCACTGTGTCAGGCACATACGTGCCTTATTATCTCAGGTAAGCTTCATGACAGCCCTGCTGTTATTAATCCCACCATCCAAAGTAGAAAACTCTGCTTCCGTGAGGTCAGATAACTCACCCCAGTTCACACTATGAGTAAACAGCAGAGACAGCACACGAGACCATCTGTCTACCTCCAGAATCTTCTAGAGTCCTCTTGCTCCCCCTTCTTACCAGAGCTGGCTTCTCAGCCCAGCTCACATTAGAATCACCTGAGAGCCAGCCATCCAAGAACCATGATGCCCAGACCCCTCCCCATTGCCATTAAGTTGGAATCTCTCAGGATAGATCCAGGCATCAGACATCCTAAAAGCCACTCAGGTGATTCTGACGTGTAGCTGGGTCTGAGACATTAGCCTGCTTTCTGTGTTGGTGTACATTTATGCCCTACTGTGTTCCAGCAAGACTGCAACACAGGATGCTATCTACTCATTTGTTGATGAAAGTGGCCGCTTGTTTGTACTGACTTGTGAAAATCCACAGTTCTCTTAAATAGGTGAAGTACTCAGAGGTTAAGAAAAACTAAAGGGATTAGGAAAACATCATTGTGTCCAGAAATGGCTCCCAGGGCTTTCTCAATTCCTTCCTCTGCCTACAAACCTTCTAAATGAGACCATAACTCCCCAACTTTTGTATCATTCAGAATAAATAAAGGGCGGGAGGGGGCTGGTAGGACATCACCTAGCCAAGTTAAACCACAGAAACCCGAGCTGACCTTTTTAAAACATGAATTTAGGGGGTCTAGGAGGCTCAGTTGGTTGAGTGTCCAACTTGTGATTTCAGCTCAGGTTATGATCTCATGGGTCGTGAGATCAAGCCCTGCATTGGGGTCCACACTCAGCAGAGAGTCAGCTTGAGATTCTCTCTCTCTCTCTCTCCTGCGGCTCTTCCCCTCTGCGTGCTCTATCTCAAGTAAAGAAATCTTTAAAAAAAATAAATAAAACAGATGGATTTAAGGATAAATAGTGCTGATTTCTAATTCCTAAAGCAA